>NW_026442002.1:1200000-1800000 GCF_026898425.1 Galleria mellonella | reverse complement strand
CGCGCGTTACCGACCCTGAAGAAACCTCTTTACCCCCCTTTTGAAGAACCCCATGCTGTAGTCTCTTGGGAAAACCTCGGCAGGGAGCTTATTCCACAACCAGAGTGTTCGTGGGAGGAAACATCTCTGAAACCGCGCAGTACGCGACCATTGAGGCTGTAGGACATGAGGATGAACTCCCTGTCGATGGCGAGCCGTACGACGGTAGAAAGTGGCTGTGTGCATCATATTGAACAATTCCTCTGAGCACAATCCATTGTACAGGCGGTAGGACACGCAGAACTTGCCCTTGTAGGGCACAATGAAGCTAAACAATTTAAGATTTTTTTTCGTATGTTTGTTCAGGTAAGCTGTCGTTATGTTCGAAACAGTTTTGTATATTTGTTTTCTGTGTGTTTGTTTTTTTTTTCTAAAAATTTTTTCTCTAAAGATATCTTTAAAAAAAAGATAAAAAATTAGGGTTTTTTTTTCTATAATTTTCGTATGGACAGACCAGTCCAAAAATACTATGATTGTAGCTTTTTATTTTCTATCTTTTATCAATACGAAGTTTGTGGTAGTCATTCATAATTTTTGTTAACTTTTTTTTTTACAACACAGGGGGTGTTGTGTGCAAACGAGCATGAAGGAAATTGAAGGTTATGTTGTCGTATCGGTTCGGAAATACTGCTGCTGGAAGTTGATTCCAAAGAGTGGTTGTGCGTGGAAGAGAGTGCCTTGAAAAACGCACGGTGGTGGACCGCCACTCGTCCAGATTGATGGGATGAAATTTTAGTTTTTACTTTAATTTTAACTTTTAATTGAAAAAAAGTTTTATTACGCGTTTAAATACGTATAGATTGTGGAACCCTAAAAACCGCCCGTAAGCACGTTATCAAGGCCTTTAAAACAATTCCGCACGCAGCGTGCCGTGAGAACGTAATACCAAACCGGGGGCATATCGTGTTACCGTCTGCCGTCACTCGCCGACCGCAGACTGTTCACACTTCGCTGAATAACTTACATTTATGTCACGTTCACACCGAGTTAGTTATTTTTTTTTTTAAATATATCACATAATGGAATGGTAACCCCGCCTGCGCTATCGGCATACGCTGGCGGGGCACCAGTAAAGAATGACAGGTGAGAATGAAAGGGCAGGTCAACAGATAACAACGACAACCTTCCGAAACCTGCAGTAGATTAAAAAAAAAATTACGATTTATAAGTGCTTGTAAACAAGCCTATTTGAATAGAGATGTTCTGAATTTAAATATATTACCCACCCCCACTATATGGTACCCCATAATACATACCCTGTTCTTGATCCTTCTACGTAATCCCTTCAGGAATGCCAGATCTTCCTCTTTAAGTTTTAACGACTGGACGCGTTCCGAATATTTTATTGTTGGTAAACCGGCCACTTCTTCCACTGTCATGTTGATTCCTCGCGCTGGAAAGTTTTTTTTTTATTTAATTTTATTTTTTTTTTAATTCAGACAAAAGTTTATAAACATAGAGCCATAGATAAATGGATCTTAAAGTCTACCTCGATATTGATGGGGGGAAAGGGATTGTTAGTAATGGAGACTGAGAATCCAATTGCTAGCAATATACCCAACCAGGTCGACCTCCACGCGGTTCCTGGAAACTATCATGGTTAATTCCTGATGAATTCATCATGATGGGCTAACTAGCCTGTTTTCATTTATATCTATCACCCTTCACTGGTGCTCCGCCAGCGTATCCCGTTAGCGCAGGCGGGGTTACCTTATCATTTTCACCCATCAAAAAAAAACCTCGATATTGATACTGATATCAGCCCTTAATTGTCCACTGCTTAACCAAACATAGGCCACATTCTACTAGAGGGAGACTTTGTACAAAAGTCGATTGCTTGGGTACCTCTGTCCCATTCGTGTTTCAACCGTGAAGCAGTTGTGTTTGCATGGCTGTGTTTCGGTTTGATCGGTAGGATATGGCGTGAATTTACAGGGTACAGAGGAATAACACCTGAGTCCTCAGGAATGGCAATGCATGTGGGGTACCATGGGTGAGACAGTATACTCTGTTATGTGCATGGTACTGCTCATGTCTATAGGCGACGGTTACCACTTTCCATCAGGTGGACCGTCAGCTTGTTTGCCATTCTAAGTTGTATAAAAAAAAAATATAGGCCTCTTCCATTAGGGAAGTTTTGCCAGTAGTTGCCACACTTGGCAAACGTAGCTAGACTTTTGGTGGTTTTTTAAAAGGGACTGTACAGCCCATTTCTCAACCATTAAGTTCCCTTAGTCGCCTCTTGCGACACCCACGGGATAGGAAGGGGTGGCCCGTTCTACGCCGGGACCGCACGGCGATAATTATAGTCTATCATCATCATCATCATCATATCACCCTTTAACTGTCCAATGCTGAACATAAACCATCCTCTTGGTGGGTTTTGCCATTACTTACCACGCTTGACAAGCGGGTTGGCAACCGTAGTTAGGCTTTGGTGACGTTTTCTTAAAGCGACATGGCTACCTATCCCTTGACCATAAATTTCCGTTAGTCGCCTCTTACGACACCCGCAGGAAAGGAAGGATTGATCCATACAATACTGGGACCACACAAGGATACGTTATAATAGTCCGTTACACATTAAAAATTCCACAATATACTTCACACGTCGTGCCGATGATATGTGAGAGGCTGGTCAGGTGGCCGTCCTCGATAACGCCGTAAATCAACACCTATCGGTCAAAATACCGCCATTATGTGAGTTGACAGACGGTCGATTTATGCTATGAGCAAAGGTATACAATCATACAGCCATACTGAGGGAAGATAATCTATATATACAAAACCTATTTTTTTTTTTGTAAGTTTGTATATATATTCTTTTTTTTGTAAGAATTGTTATTACTAATTGTTTTAATCCTCAATCCAATCAATATTTATACATTGTTTATATTTAGTTTCAGATATTTTATTTACTTTTAATTTAAAGTCTGATTTTAATTATATTTATTTGTTATTATTAAATGGTCCAGCGATGAAATTGTTGACCCCATACATACACCCATGAACCTAAAAGTCTATGGGCCACAGGTTAAAAAACATAAATGTAGACAATTCAAAAATTTTAAATATAATTGACGATATAACATAATAAGTATAATATATATATATATATATATATATATATATATATATATATATATATATATATATATATATATATATATATATATATATATATATATATAATATATAATCAATTTTATTCAACATTTTTTTTTTATTTTATTATCATACATAAATACATTAAAAAAATTGGATTTTTAGTACCACTTAAACCTCTTGGGCTTGTGTGTGATACTTTACATTCGGTCTTAACTCCTAAAACTTTAAGTTACTTTGTTGTGTAGGAATACTCTATCTGTGTTGGGCAGGCTTCATTACGAGGTACTATTCTATTATTAAATTATTATTATTTCAACCATTAAGTGTCCACTGCTGGACATAAGCCTTCCCCATAAGGGGAGTGTGGTATATCAATAATTCTATGTGTCAGAGTTTTTCTAGAACCACCCTCACTGTTATAACTTTTTATGGAAAAAGCTATTATTATGTAGGGTACTAACATATAACCGATCATCAATTGTAATAAGCCATTCTCAATAAAAAAACATGATTAATTTGTGTTATTCCTTATTTGATATATAATAGGGAGTTTTGCCAGTAGTTGCCACGCTTGGCAGGCGGGTTGGCAACTGCGGTTAGGCTTTTAGAGATGTTTTAAGAGGGATGCTGCTGCTTTTCCATCGCCCTCTCTAAATCACCTCTTACGACACCCACGGAAACGGGACGGCCCATTCTATGCAGGGACCACATGAAGACACACTATTTTATTACTTTTCTAAATTATTCAATACTAATGACCTGCCTCAGCAATAGCCAGCAAAAAAAAACAAACCATGTCACTGTTAATTGCTTTTTATGTGTAAAAATATTTTTTAAATTGATTACATATTTAATTTAATTGTTTATTAATGCATAATGAGATTATAAAGATGTTATAACATACTGTTGTCTACATAAATCCTGCAAATTTTGCAAATTATATATGTACTCATGAATCAAATATTTATACAGTTAATTACATGATAATATATATATGTATATATATGCATTAAAAAAAAAAACATCAAATATGTGTGCGGTCTAAAGGCAAGAATTGTAGGAGAATATATATTTATTCGTTTATATATGTAATTTTAGTATGTATGTATATCAATAATTACTAGTACCGCATTCGAGTATTCTGACTTTTGGTTGACTGGGAGAGAATGCTTTTAGCATTAAGTCCGCCATGTACACATATTTGTACTAATGAATAAATAAAATAGTGAAGATTAAATCAGACTTCATAAAATATGAAATAAGATTTCATATCAAAAACTACATAAAATAAGGAATTATATATTATTATGTTTGCCACCTCAGTGGTATAAAAAAAAAAATATAAAGTAAAATTTCATAAGTATAAAAACAAAATAGTATATAGACATATGTATATATTGTAGATGTAAAAAATTTCATATATTTGAATTTGCATAATTGAGTGTCAAAATGTAGATTTTTCAACAAAACAAGCAGAATTTTATTCATATGGGGTCAATATAATAGAACAAACTCTATAAATCCCAATAAGAATTAACGAAATTGGTGAAGTATATAAAAAATAATCACAGACGCAATATTAAATTATTTACTAGTTTATTACAATTGTTTTATTACAGGTTTTTGCCTAATGTGACAACTTTTAATATATAGTAAATACCATGCATTTTTATGCATTATATACTAAAAAAGTTTTCTGTGTATTTTTTTTAATCACGCACGCCATAAAAACCTATTTTTTTTTTTATTGAAGATAAATATTCTAACATAGACTTGTGTTGTAATTTTTTTAATAATTTTATTACACAGATACTAACAGATAATATATTTTTTATAGGCATATGTAATGCAACAATAAAATACAAAATTGTATTTATGTATGTAAGCAAAACTTTAAACGCAGTACTGTTATCATATTACGTACGTCTTGGGCGGTAATGATGATTTGTTTTTAATTTTTTTTTTTATAAACAGACGAATGAAAATAAAACCCGAGAATGTAATGCACATGTAAAGTATAAATCAGATTGAGCAAAAAGGAAAAAACTGTGTAACGCCAGGAAATAAATCTACGTCACATTACAAAATACCTGTTGCATCGCTTCTGAGAACATAGGAATCGAATTACAAACTTTTTAAATACAGTAAACAACGCATACCATCGAGTATTTCTTGATCCAAGTGATAAGATGATGAGTTCCTTGCATTATCGTCCATTCTTCATATTTATAAAGTTGTTTTTAGTGGATTTTTTAACAATAATATTCGAGTATTCTTATCACAAATTCCAATAGGTTAGACTTGGGAACTCGAAAGTGTCAGTGTCATTGACTGTCAGTACATTGCTGTCAATTTAACATCAATGTCAAATCAAAACGTATAAAAAAGATTCTAATTGTTATAGACCGATTGCCCTCTTTCCGATCATGGAAAAAATTCTAGGAATTCTTCTTAAAAATAGACTCGAATAAATTTTAAAAAGTGAAGATTTATTAGTTAGATATTAATTTGAGTTCAGACGTAGCATAAGTACTACAAATAACCTTGGTGTCCTTACTTCGGAAGTACAATTTGCTTTCTCTCGCAATGAACACCTCATGGAATTTTCTTTGATATCAATATAAAGAATTAATGGTAAATTAGAACGAACTGTAAAGTATAATATATAAAGTATAATATAACTGTAACGAATTAATGCAAGATGGATGAAATGGCGGTAGCTTACGGCAACCATCTGTGATCCGTAAATTCCTAAACTAAAGAGGAAAGTTTACAAGAGCATTATCCGGCCTACTGTATTGCTGTTGAATGTTGGGCACTAAAGGTAACGGATAAAATGCAATGTATGTAGCTAAGATACAAATGTTAAGACAGACGTGTCGTGTGATAAGAAGTCATCATTGTCATAATTTCAGCCATTGTCCCTCTACACTGGTGATAAATAATAAATGTACAAAAATAAGAATGAGTATATCAGAGGAAGTATGAAAATAGGGCCAGTGACAGAAAAGCTAAAGAGTTACCATCTGTTCTGATATGACACGTGATGCGCATGGATGAGAAGTATGCTTTAAAAAAGTTATTACGTATGAATATGAATGACTATAACTAAATAGGAAGATTTAAAAGACTAGAAGAATTGTGTAGAAGATAATATGGTTAGAATAGGAGTGAATGCAGAAATGACTGTGAATAAAGAAGAATGGAAGGGGAAATTATATTACGCCGATTTCAAATAATAATTGGAATAAGAATAGAAATATACGATACGGATCTTCTTGCAAAGTAGGTAGCTATTTTTTTTTTGTTCCGTTTTAGCCAAAGATGGTTTTAATTGTTATTAGTTTCTGTTACCGAAATCTTTGGCAGTTACTAAAATCAAGGAAAATTGAAATTTTTTGGTTCATAATGACATCAATGTCATCTGTCACTGTGTTTGATTTTAATAACTTAACTATCCGGCTATTTATGAGGTAAAAGCTGGCTAGCTATTTGGATATGAGCTATTATAGAAAAGACTCATTATAATCGACCCAATAGCGAGATGCTTAGCCTTAGCTATTTAGTTGAACAACTGCCCACCACATCGGATTCGATTTTCAAAACAGCAACATATGTTGGATAATACGATTGTGTTTTTTTTTATTTCTTTATTTTTTATTCAACAAACTGCGTTGTAGTCATTATTATGTTAGGTATATACATAAGTAAATATTCTTTTAATTTTGTTCACAGTGGTATCATATATGTAATGAGTTAAGATTTAGCTATATTAACCGTAATCAAACACATCATCTCAAAGTTTAAGTTTATGGATCATAGATGTCGCTAACTCTCATTGATAAAATAAATTTTGATAATATTCTTTTTTTTATTAATAAATATACTCGTAGTAATGACTATAATATAGTTCTTTGCAAAAAAATTTAAATAAATAAAAATAAAACAAAATCGCATATTGGAATATTTTGTATATTATTTGTTACTGCGGTGAGAATTGAACTCGATGCAATGTAGCCGGGCAGTTATATAACTAAATTATCAGTTATCGGTTAGCATACGCTATGGTTTCGGCCAGCCACGACAGCTCTCGCAGCTATTAGTAGCCGATAGCCACGGCAACTACCGTAGCTTCCGTAGCCGACGGGTAAACGTAGTTGTTGCCAGTTGACGGTTAGTCAGCTATAACCAATAGCTGTTTATGTTGATGACAGATAACCTAGCCGCGGCTATTCTTTGCGTTACTGCTATATAGCTGGGTATTGGTATAGCAACATCACTATTGTTTTGCATCTGACGTCTCGGCCTTTGCCGGCTTCTGTCAGTCGTTTCTTTGTCTCCTGCTGTTTTTTTTTTTAAATCGGATTTTAACACAATTTTTGTAAGTTTATTTTCTATATTATATTTTTAATTACAACTACAAATCGTATGACTTTACTTTTATTGTATTCTCAAGTACTCATGCGTATTTATAAAAAAAAAAATATGTCGTCACGTGGTATTAACGATTTTTTCTAAACTTTAATCCTACCTATCCTTCCGCAAATGTATGTAATATTTTTCATATTTATCTATGGTAATGAAAATTTATATCCATTAAAAATAAATTAATTTTAATTAATTTTATCTAAAATTAATTAGTTTTCTCAAAAACGATGGGTCAATTGAGTCAATTACTGACTGACCTGCTTCATCCTGAAATAACTTCTTACTAGTTTCCCGCCACCATATATCGATAACGTAGGATTACCGTTCCGTTATCACAAAAAAAAAAAAAAACATTGCATTACCTTTTATTTAATTTGATCTTCGCACGATAAACTTTATGTATTTTACAGTTTGTTTACATGTCTGTTACTATTAAAATATTAAAGATTATTCATTATACACTCGTAAATACGTCTGCGGCAACCGAAGGCTCTACTCATACACTGGGGTGGGCATGGTCCATTCGGTCCCCCATAAGAACGCCTATATCAGCCACTATCACCAAGCTTTTTTTCTATTCTTACTCTATCAATTTTTTTTTAAATGGATGATAATGGAATGATAACCCCGCCTGCGCTAATGGTATACGCTGGCGGAGCACCAGTGAGGGGTGATAGTTGAGGATGAAACACAGATCAGTTAGCCTATCGTGATGAATACACCTAGAATTCAGTATGATGATTTCTTGGGAGGACTAAGTATAGGTAGTTCTGACAGCGTATATTGCTAGCAACGGGACTGCTAGTTTGCTTTACTAACAATCCCTTCCGCACCCGATTCTATCACCTTAAGACAATAATTGTGACTTTATGTTACTTTCTGTTCACAGTACAATGACAGCTAGGGCCCGGGGTTACCACTCGGAGTGGGATCAAATGAACGAGGATTATAATTGTACCACTTATGATGCACAGTACCCTGATGATGAAGTGAGGTGAGGATTGTATAATATATTTAAACTAATAATAGCACCAGTGAAGGATGATAGATAAGAATTAAAAGTTATTAGGTCAGTTGGCTCATCACTGGCATATATGAATACACCTGGAATTCGGCACAATGGTTTCCAGGCCGAAACTTTTCAGAGGTCTATCTGATAGGCTATATTGCTAGCAATGGGACTGATAGTCCACATCACAAAGAATTGGAGATGTTTCAAGAAGGACTATGCTGTACATCCTTCTAACATTAAGTTTCCTTAGTCGCCAGACTACACTCACAGGAAAGGAACGGTTGGCCCATTCTATGCCGGGACCACACGGGAATATAAAGACAGTTACAAAATGAATATTTGATTGTTATCTGATTATAAATAAGTTAAAATTTTAATATATTTTTTAATACCATCTTTTCACAGTGGAGGCGTGGAACTGGACCACTGTAGGCTTTACATCACAAACGTACCGAAGATGTTGACCAACGAGGGTCTCCGTATGGCATTCTCTAAGTACGGAACCCTTACTGAAGTCCATTTGAGCAAGGATCCACAGAAGAAGTATGCAATAGTGAGATTCGAAACTCCAGGGTGAGTTTTTCTGAATACACACAAAAACATGCATACGCACGCACACGCGTACACACACGCGTACACAGGTACACACGCACACACACGCGCACACACGCACGTACACACGCACACACACACGCACACACACACACACACACGTACACACGCACGCACACACACACGTACACACGCACACACGCACACACACCTGATAGAAAGTGGTAACCATTGCCTATAGACATGAGCATGGTGAACCGCATATGAATGTAACTGGTACTATATGTAACTAATAATCCTTCCCCCTGAAATATTACTGTAGTTACACGGCGATGATATGAAAGAGACATGTAATATTTTTTTTAATTTACCAAGTTTTTTTTTATTTCAGCGAAGCAAAGTTGGCGATGTCAAAACTGAATAAGACAGAACCATTGAAACTCAATATATTCATAGCACATAAGGTAAGCTATTGTATTTCCATATGGTCCCGGCATAGAATGGACCACCCCTTGCTTTTCTGTGGGTGTTTTTTTAATGGGTGAAGATAGGATGGTAACCCCGCCTGCGCTATAAGTACACGCTGGCGGGGTTTTTTTTTTTTTTAAATGGATGATAATGGAATGGTAACCCCACCCGCGCTATCGGTATACACCGGCGGGGCACCAGTGAAGAATGATAGGTGAGGATGAAGTAGGTCAGTTAGCCCATCGTGACGAATTCAACAAGAATTGTTCACGATGGTTTCAAGGGGTAACCACGTGGAGGTCGACCTAATAAGGTATATTGCTAGCAATGGGGCTGTCAAACTCCATTGCTAACAATGCTGGCGGGGTAGATAGATAACTTATTTACATTACTTACAGTACACAAATTACAATAATACATATAATAAATACCTGTGAAGGGTGAGGATGAAGGCTTGTCAGTTGGCTCATAGTGATCAATTGAACAAGAATTAATCACTATGGTTTCCAGGGGGAACCGCGTGGAGATCGACCTGATAGGGTGTATTGCTAGCAATGACGCTGTTAAATGTCATTACTAACAATCTCTTTCCCCCCTTTTCCGTGTTGTAAAAGGCGACTAAGGGAACTTAACGGGCGAGCTCCCAGACATAATAAATAGGTTTTTTTTTATGCAACTTAGAATGGCAAACAAACTGACGGCCCACCTGATGGAAAGTGGTAACCGTTGTCTATAGACATGAGCAGTACCATAGACATAACAGAGTATACTGTTTCGCCCATGATATCCTCATGCGTTGCTATTCCTGAGGACTCGGGTGTTATTCCTCTGTACCCAGTAAATTCACGCCATATCCTACCCTTCAAGCCGAAACACAGCCATGCAAATAACTGCCTTACGGTTGAAACACGAATGGGACAGAGGTACCCAAGCAATCGACTTTTGTACAAAGTCTCCCTCAGGTAGGTACATACATCGATATATACTAAACAGGAATAACAAATACACGCGGACGAAGTCGCGGATATCAGCTAGTGTTATATAAAATACTAATTTATCTTCTCATCTGTCTACCCGCGCGAAGACGGGGCGGATCGCTAGTTATGTGTAAAATATTTTAACATTTTAAATTTCATGAGAGCAGACAAAAAAATCAGGGCAGAACAATCGGGATCAAGCCAGGGAGAGGCCGGACCGGGACGGTCTATCAGCCCGGCCCATCATCAGAGATGACACCAGCAGCGTAGACAGTAGAGTCAGAAGTATAAGGTAAATAGTATTTTTTTTATATTTCACTTTGAACACTCCGAATGGCATCGACAGGGGTGGTCGACTTGACCAGACCCAAGATCTACTGTTTACTGACGAAACCCTGTGCGATCTACCAATTACTTCTTGAAATTACAAATGAAACGACATAGTTCAGTACACAATTATGTAGTAACGCAGTATGTTTTATTTTATTAAGAAGGGAAAACATAAATGAACATAAAGATTGATAAATGTGGAAGAAGCGAAAGAGGTTTGTTTGAATGGAAGCATTTGGCATTCCATTGTTTCTGCCTACCCTAATGGGAGACAGGCGTGACAGATATGTATGTATGTATGTATGTAAAACATAAAACTGGAAATTATTCTCAGTAACTACTTATTTATATTAATGTGAGCATTGCGTCTGCGCATCTTCTGCTAGATTAGCCAAATATATTGTTTGACTTGCCACAATCGACTGGACAATAGTCGCGATCGACCGGTTTTTTAATGGGTGAAAATGGAATGGTAATCCTGCGCTATCGGTATACGCTGGCGGGGCACCAGTGAGAGGTGATCAGTGAGGGTGAAAGCAGGTCAGTTAGCCCATCGTGAAAAAATCCGTTAAAAATATCCACGATGGTTTCCAGGGGGAATCGCGTGGAGGTTGACCTGATAGGGTACATTGCTAGCAATGGACTGTTTGATCCCATTACCAACAATCCTTTTCCCCCCGCGATCGACCGGTTGGGCACCCTTGATATACTTTAGCTATGAGAATTGTCGATGATCCCATGCTTGCAAGCGGTATTGAACCCTTAAGTCTTAGGAGAGATTTTGCCTTACTTTGCGTGTTCTACCGCTTATACAACGGATTGTGCTTAGAGGAATTATTCAATATGATGCCTACGGCCACTTTCTATCATCGTACGGCTCGTCATCGACAGGGAGTTCACCCTCATACCTTACAGCCTAAATGGTCGCGTACAACGCGGTTTCAGAGATGCTTTCTCCCACGAACACTCAGGTTATGGAATGAGCTCCCTGCCGAGGTTTTTCCGAGAGACTACAGCATGGGGTTCTTCAAAAGGGGGGTAAAGAGGTTTCTTCAGGGTCGGCAACGCGCGCGTAATACCTCTGGTATTGCAGGCGTTCAAAGGCTACGGTAACCGCTTACCATCAGGTGGGCCGTATGCTTGTTTGCCACCTCAGTGATATAAAAAAAAAATATACAAGTGTTTCTTTTAATGAATGACGATGGAATGGTAACCCCGCCTGCGGTAACGGTATACGCTGGCGGGGCACCAGTGAGTGATAATAGGTAAGGATGAAAAGGCAGGTCAATTAGCCCACCATGACGAATTCGACGATAAAGTAGTTTTTTTTTATTGGATGAAAATGGAATGGTAACCCCGCCTGCGCTAACGGGATACGCTGGCGGGGCACCAGTGAAGGGTGATCGATGAGAATGAAAACAGGCCAGTTAGCCCATCATGATGAATTCATCTGGAAATGATCATGATAGTTCCAGGGGGAACCGCGAGGAGGTCGACCTGGTTGGGTATATTGCTAGCAATGAGATTCTTAGTCCCCATTACTAACAATCTCTTTCTCCCCCGATAAAGTAGTCATGATGTTTTCCAGGGAGAACCGCGTGGAGGTCAACCTGATAGGGTATATTGATAGCATTGGGGACTAACCTAGCCATTACTAACAATCCCTTCCCCTCTGCACAAAGTAGCTTGGGTCACCAGTAATTTCGATGAGGCGCTCTGCAATCGTCCGATAATAATGCTTTGTATTCGGACCCCATGAGCCTATGGTCTCTGTATCGATGCCGTAGCAAGACCTAAGTTTATGTTTTTATCGTAAATTATAATTAGTTTAGAAAGGTGCTATAGTAAAGTATTACGACACACCCTCAACGGCGATCGGATCGGACCACCTAGCATGACGCAAGAAGGTGCGCTACCGAGAAAGACACTTGCGTCGAGTCAGCACTTCAATTCCCACAGCAAAATTACCCAGTTCCTTTGTATTTGATTCGATATGACTTCACTTACAGATCACACATCGATCTGAAGGCACCTATTATTGTAACAATTAATTTTATGATTAAATTTAGTTATTTTATAAAATTGGTCTTTTTTGGGTCTTCCGCCAGCGACTTCAATAACTAAGGGTCGTTTACGAACGTTCATGCGTTTGGTAAACAATCTCTGTATTGTCATTTTTTGACATTTGTTTATGATATCAATCGTCTCACGCTTTGCTTTTGTCTTGAGTCATTCTTTAAAAAAATAAGGTATTCACATTAAGTACTCGTCTTTAAATATTAAACTGAAATCCAAGTGGGGGACCCAAGAAATACGTAACAGGTAAGACAAAAGAACTTTTTGGTAGGGCAGAAGTCATAATTAAGAGACTTCGAAAAAGCGGATCTGTCTAATTTTCTTGGAGCCTATCATTTTAAGGTAGGACGTTGGGTCTATCAAGGAAGGTAATTGCCCTTCGATGCCTTCCTACGGCTATGCTCTACAGTAAATGGTAGGAAATAATAAGACCTCTCCAGATGTATTTTTTTTTTATGGATGAAAATGGAATGGTAATCCCGCCTGCGCTAATGTGATACGCTGGCAGAGCACCGGTGAAGGGTGATAGATGAGGATGAAGCAGGTCAGTTAGCCTATCGTGACGAATTCAAAAAGAATTGTTTACGTTGGTTTCTAGGGGGAACCACGTGGAGGTCGACCTGATAGGGCATATTGCTAGCAATGGGGGTGTCAAACTCCATTGCTAACAATCCCTTTCACCCCCCCCTCCCCCTTTAAGGGTTTAGGATCCTTATGGAAAATAATTTTAAATATTCCAATGACGTCATAGTGTGCTAATAGATAGAAAGAAACCATAGTATATTTTGAAAAAACAAAAAGAATAATAATTTTTCAAACTTTTATCATTAATTAAAAAAATAAATTTAATATGTAAAAGTATTAGGGGAACTGTAAAAGTGGTAATTTTGGAGTAATGTCGTCTACAGTGTATTCTTTTATGTCCTTTATGTATAAACTGTATTTTAGCCAAACAAAACAATTATTTTTTTTGTATTTAAATGTTGACAGTAGACACCTTTGAAAAATCATTACCGTCTTTCTTTGAAAGTCGGGTAAAATGCTGTATTGGAGAACTAGTAAAATCTACTTTGTATTTGTCAAAAAACTTGTTACAAATTTTGTTATCAACCTGCCGACACGCTATATTGAATAAAAAACATACCTATATAAAGCATTCTTTGTTAATCATATACAGCTTTTGTTTATGTAAACGGATACTTCTCGACTCTGCATCTTGGGGTCAAATTATGAATGCCCTTTTTATAACGATGAAGAACAAACAATATTTTTAATACAAATAATACAATTCATTAAAAAGGACACGTTAGGAATATATTTGTGTTTGTTATTTTAGTGAAAACACATTCTTAGCTGTTTATAACGTATATTTTTGTTTCCATAATTATCTTTTCCGTGAAAAAAAAAAAGATAGGTATTACCTACCTACCAATAGGAAGACAGAGATCATTTGACATTTCATTCTATTGGTCATTCGCTCTATTGTACAATCGCTATTCTTCTGCTTCCGTTCATATACTTGTAAAAAAAACATTTTACAAATGGCGGTAAACCGTTGTGTTATAAAGTCTTGTTTTGTGTATTTTGTTTTGTTTTCATTAGTTTTGTGAGGATAATAACGTAAATAATAAACTTGAACGTTAAACTCTACGGTTATAATAGTGTGCTCGATATTTGATTACTTTGCTTTTAGTTTTAAGTGTTTAATCGCTTATTGACATAGTAGGTAATAAAAATGGAGAACCCTGATTCAATTTTGTTGAATAAGTATTTTTCTTCGTTGCAACAAGAAAACAAGTAAGCAATTATTATTTAATTTCAAACTTTTTCTTTTTTTTACACATTTTAAATTTACGGTGGAGGCTAATGAATCGGGTTTGTAGGTACTATTTATCTGTAATCGCGTCGCTTTAAGTAATCTTAAATTTAAAATATGACTAATTATTATTTTTCTTGTACATTTTTTACTTGTAATATTTTTACTTTATTTGAATCGAGTGTTAACTCGTTATATTCATTTACAAATAGTTACAAAGTTTTATAATGGAGGTAGATGGATACAAAATTATAAACTCAGTTTCGATCTTATAAATGATCTATTTCCTTATTTTTATTGAAATATACAATTCAAAAGACTGGTGCCTATTAAGAAAAGATTTTACTATGTCTATTCACGCTATTGTCTCATAAAACTGTCGTAGGTATGAAATCTTTGTTTTTATGTTTTGCCGTTTCGTTATTTTATTAAAGTTACCATTCGAAGTTCAAACCTATTTTCTAATAGGCACTTGTGTTGCTTATTTACCGAAGTTTACCCGTTGATCGGATTTTTTTTCTGAACTCAATATATAGATATATACTAATTGAGATGGTTTGGTCACAATCTTCTCGAACAGTGACATTACATCGGTAAATAATTTGTGAATCATCATATCACCCTTTAACTGTCCACTGCTGAACATAAGCATCCCCTTGGGAGGTTTTGCCAGTAGTTGCCACGATTGGCAGGCGAATTGGCAATCACAATTAGTGAAATTGTGAATACTGACTTATTAGCTGTGTAATAAAATTTTTTTTGTACTCCTTTAGTGTAAATTACATATTAGGCACTTTCTTAGTTTGGATTGGTTATTTTATTTTTTAATCAATAAAAATGGACTAGAAGTCAACTTACCCCCTATAATCTAGGGTTTAGGGGGGGGGGGGAGCTAACATATTAC
Organism: Galleria mellonella; assembly: GCF_026898425.1. Classification (NCBI taxonomy): domain Eukaryota; kingdom Metazoa; phylum Arthropoda; class Insecta; order Lepidoptera; family Pyralidae; genus Galleria; species Galleria mellonella. The sequence continues at coordinate 1,784,290 of NW_026442002.1, read as the reverse complement.
ACAGAGTTAATCACAATGATTTTCTGAAGGTTTACTTAATAGTGCTTGTCTTGATTGGATATATATATACCCCATATTTGCTATTTCCTGTAATTAACAATCCCATTTTACTTCATTATTTTTACTTCAAATAGTGCTATCCCCATAGATAATAACTTAGGACTAAATCTGGTTACTTGGTCCAATGTAATGAATTTACCAAGAATGGGAGACTGCATTTATTAGTAATAGGGATTCCAGCCTCCATTGCTTGTAAGATACCCTTTAGAAGGACTTCTTTCCCTCTGGAAATAATTATGGTTTATTTTTGATTAATTTGTCTCGATGGGTTAATTTTGACTTGAATTTTTATTTTTAATGAATGATAATGGAATGGTGACTCCGTCTGCGCTATTGGTACACACTGGTGGGGCACCATTGAGGGATGATAGATGAAGACGAAGCAGGTCAGCAAATTGTGACAAATTCATTAATGAATTAATCATTAGTGTTTCCAAGGGGAACTGCGCGGAGGTCAACCTGATAGGATATATTGCTAGTATTAGGATTGTTACCCCCCATAATTAACAATCTCTTCCCCCCCAATTGACTCGAATTAATCCTCACTTGTGTCCTGTTAGCATATACTGATGGTGCAGGCAAGATTACTATTACATTATCTTCATTAAAGAAAATTCATCAAAAGTCAATCTTTGATGTTTCTAAGGGTATAGCATGGAGGTCGATCTGATAGTATCATTGCTTAGTAATAGCTCTGCAATTACCATTATTTATAATTTCCTACCTCATCAAAATGGCCACACAGCAGTCTATTGTGGAATGCTCTCGCTCGGCTGTGAACAGAAGTAAATGGAGACATATTGTGAGGACCTCATTCAGGAAGGAGAGCCTCATCGACAATCCACTGTCATTGTAAAAACCACAACCACTCTCTCAAGAGTGTACGACTGAAGAGAGAGAGATAATTTCTTCCTTAAAACACATTACCAATTAATTGTTGCCATGGGTCTCCACATTATTGCCAACCTCCCTGCTAAATGTGGCAACTACTGTCAAAACTTCTCTTATAGGGAAGGCCTATGTTTAGCAGTGGATAATTGACAGCTGAAATGATGATGATATGATGATCACCACCCAGGTTATTTTGTATTTTTGAAGTTTTTTTAACTTTGTGTATTCAATTCATATCATTCCATTTTCATCAGTTGAAAAATGTATGAACATTTTTAGTATTTTGTGATATTTTTATTGTTTCAGAAAACAAATGGATTTGACAAATGGTGATAATGATGTGGACGATGATGCTCTTGGTGATGATGCATTTGTGAGTTTTATTTTTTTTATATTACTTGGAATTAAGCATTGGAAATATCAGTACCATTTTGATACCTATATATTTAATGGATGATAATGGAATAGTAATTCCACCTTTTTGGTTAGACAACTTAGAATGGCAAACGAGTTGAGGGAATGATGATGAGATGAGAAGTTGAGATAAAGGTGATGGAAAGTGTTAACCATCACTTATAGACATGATCAGTTCCATGGACGTGACAGAGTATACTGTGTACACCTCATGCGCTACCGCCCCTGAGGACTAAGTTGTTATGCTTCTGTATCCTGTAATTTAGCTGCCATATTCTACTATATACCGAAACACAGCCATGCAAACAACTGCTTCATAGTAGAAACATGGATGTGACAGAGGTACCCAAGCAAATGATTTTTGTACAAAGTCGCTTACTGGTAAAATTATTATATTGCTATATATTAGCTACCTTGGAATGGCAAACAAGATATGGTGTACCTTACATATAAACACATTACTAACACTCCCTTCCTTCCGAAGTACTAATGCAATAAATGTACTTCCAGGATGTAGACATGCTGGACCCAGAGATACACCTCGAGCTGGAGCAGATTAAGCTGAAACAGCTGGAGCTGCAGGAGAAGCAGGTCCGCTGCAAGCAGAGGATGCTGCTCATCAAGCAGTCCAAGAAAGTTGTGAGTTTATTTGTGTTCTTTTTTTGTTCTTTTTTATTGTTATATTCATTGTTGTTTTTATTCTCCTTTTTTGTTTTTTTTTATTATTTTGTTTTATTCTTTTATTTTATTATTAAAGAAAGTTACCCTATTTAAAATTAGTTTTTTTTTATATTATAAAATGCATTGTTTCAGGCGAATCTAAATACATCATCAAACCGGTGCATCCTACCTGACGGAAGAATTGTTGTACGCAATGTCAACGAACGGTATGTATATATTTATCATCTACACATGCTTAACATCGCCGTATGGTCCCGTCGTAGAATAGGCCACCCTTTCCTTTCCCTTGGGTGTCGTAAGAGGCGATTAAGCTAACTTAATGGTCGACGTATGGGCAGCAGCGTCCCTTTTCGAACATTGTCAAATTTTGTGGTTGCCAATCCGCTCGCCAAGCGTGGCAACTACTGGCAAAACCCATCAAGGGGGAGGCCAAACGTGGTAACTACTGGCAAAACTCACCAAGGGGGAGGGGAGGTTGGTTTTGCCACAATTGTAACCTTTTTTTAGGGAACAATCTTAATTATTGGAGAAGCATTTGTATTAAAATACCATGTAATTTAAGGGTGTAATTACTTAACGTCCTTCACCAGTTATAATAACAAGTTTATTCATGGGCTGCATTAAAATATGCTAAATGAAAAACCTAGTCAAATTACGTGGGGGGAAAGGGATTGTTAGTAATGGAGACTGAGAATCCCATTGCTAGCAATATACCCAACCAGGTCGACCTCCTCGCGGTTCTCCCTGGATACTATCATGGTTAATTCCTGATGAATTCATCATGATGGGCTAACTGGCCTCTTTTCATTCTCATCTATCACCCTTCACTGGTGCTCCGCCAGCGTATCCCTTTAGCGCAGGTGGGGTTACCATACCATTTTCACACATCAAAAAAAAAATTCATATTACGTATGGATAATATATAGCGATATCTTATATATTTAGTTACAATATCTATGTATTGGAGTAATAATGCATATATTAATGAAGAATTATATATCGATATTTATCGATAGATATCGGACCTGTATAGGTATGATCGTATTTTCCGTCAATATTCGAAGGAAGTGTGTATATAATTTTTTTTAATGAATGATAATGATATGGTAACCCTGCCTGCGCTAATGGTATACGCTGGCGGGGCACCAGTGAGGGGTGAGGATTAAAAGGCAGGTCAGTTAACCCGTCGTGATGAAATATACCTGGAAATCAGCATGATGGTTTCCCGGAGAGACTACGTGGAGGTTGACCTGACAGGGTATATTGCTAGAAAAGGAAGTGGTAGTCCATATTACCAATAATCCCCCCCTCCCCCCCCTCCATATATAGATATTGGAGCGATACTAATATAAATCATGCTTAATTCAAATATCTAATGATTTTTTTTAAATTTTTTTTTTGCACAAGACGCATGGTACGGGTGGCATGGTGAGTGTAGATTCGTAAATGAAATTGTGAGTGTAATGTGACGTGTGGTCCCGGCATGGATTGGACCACCCCTTTCTGTTTCCGTAGGTGTCGTAAGAGGTGACTAAGGGAACGTAATGGTCGAGGGATTGGCAGCAACGTCCACCTTAAAACATCACCTAAGTCTAATTACGGTTACCAATCTGCCTGCCAAATGTGGCAATTACTAGCAAAACCCCCCAATAGAGGGAGGTCTATGTTCAGCGGTGGACAGTTAACGGCTGAATATGTTTGTTTTGTTGAAGTTGTATAAACTTAGAATGGCAAACAAGCTGACGGCCAACCTGATGGAAAGTGGTAACCGTCGCCTATAGACATGAGCAGTACCATGGACATAACAGAGTATACTGTTTCGCCCATGATACCCCCATGCGTTGCCATTCCTGTGGACTCAGGTTTTACTCCTCTGTACCCAGTAAATTCACGCCATATCCCACCCTTCAAACCGAAACACAGCCATGCAAACACAACTGCTTCACGGTAGAAATACGAATGCAAACGACTTTTGTACAAAGTCTCCCTCTAGTAAATATAATGATAATGTATTATACTAAGTATGAGTATGAGGTTGTAATATATATATATATATATATATTGTTGTGTTTCATATTTCATTATTGTTTTTTTTTTTTTTTATCAAATATTGTAATTAATTTCAAATAATGTATGATTGTCATTAAATAAATAAATTTGAAGGAAGGGAAAGTAAGGAGATTGTTAGTTATTTTTGTTTTATTAGCATATTTTGATTTTTTTTATTTGTGCTTTTTTATTTTCATTCTTTTATCTCTTTTGCTGTGTATTATGTGTATGTTTTTTTATTTATTGTAATTTGTGTGCTGTAAGTAGTGTAAATAAATTATCTATCTATCTAATATATTATCCTACTGTTTATTTATTTATTTATTATTATTTTTTAATTTAGATTTTAATTGAGCAGAAAATGCTTTTTGTTTATATACTATTTTTTTTTGTTCTTGTTTTTCGTGCTACTGTGTGAGTCGCATGCTTCTTTGATTAAATTAATTCAATCTTTCTATTATATATGTGGGTGGGACAGAGGTACCCAAGCAGACGACTTTTGTACAAAGTCTTCCTCTCGTTTTCTTTTAATATATGTATTTACTTTTTGACAGGAACTTGGAGCACCGTGAGGCGGACGCTAGCTACGGCACGGGCGCTGGCGATTCGGTAAGTAGCTTACTATATATTATTTATTATGTATTTTATAACATTTAGTGCTTTTTCACGTGCTCTGTCTGTCATTAACATGGTGCAGCTGGGTGGAGAAGGAATTGTTAGTAATGGGAACTAGCTGGCTCCATTTTTTTTTAATGGATGATAATGGAATAGTAGCCCCGTCTGCGCTGACGGTATACGCCTTTGGGGCACCAGTGAGGCTTGATAAATTAAAATGAAAAGTTAGGTCAGTTAGCCTATCGTGATTCCAATACACTTGGAATTCAGCACAAGTTCCAAGCAGCATTGGTTTCCAAGGGAACCATGGGGAGGTCGATCTGTTAGGGTATATTGTTAGCAATGGGAGTGGTAGTCCACATTGCTAACAATCCCCAAAGCGATCGGGCTCCATTGTTAACAATATACCAGGTCGACCTCCACGCGGTTTCATCACCCTGGAAACCATCTTGGTAATTTTTTTTATGAATACGTCACTATAGGCCGACGGATCTCCACCATACCTATCGTTTCTCACTGGTGTTCTGCGACTGTATACTAACAATGCAGGTAGTGTTTTTTTTTATGGGTGTTAATGAAATGGTAACCCCACCCGCGCTATCGGTATACACCGGCGGGGCACCAGTGAAGGATGATAGGTGAGGATGAAGCAGGTCTGTTAGTCCATCGTGACGAATTCAACAAGAATTGTTCATGATAGTTTCCAGGGGGAACCGCGTGGAGGTCTCAATGGGGCTGTCAAACTCCATTGCTAACAATCCCTTTCCCCCCTGCAGGTAGGGTTTACTATTCTATTATCATCCTATTAGAAAAAAATTGCTCTACGCCTCTAGGTGGGAATGGGATATTTAGTAATGGAGATATTACTCACCATTGCTGTCAATGTACGTTAGGTGGTTTTTTTTTTAATTGGTAATAATGGAAAGGCAAACCCGCATGCGCTAATGCTATACGCTGGCAGAGTGCCAGTGAGAGATGATAGGTGAGGGTAAAAAGGCGGGTTAGTTATGATCAGGTCATGATAAATTCATCTGGAATTAAAGATAGTGGTTTCCGGGAGTACGTCGTGTTTAACCTGACAGGGCGTATTGCTACCAAAGGAGATGCTAGACTCTGTTACTAACAAGCCTTTCCCCACACCTTAGGTAGGTTAGGACCTCCACGCGGTCCCTCGTGGTTAATTTATATTAAAATCTATTTAGCATGGCCTGTGCAACGTTTCATGTTAATCCATTAAAAAACAAACACTCCACAACTTGCTATTTCACGTTTCATTTGCATAATTAGCTTTGGATATCTGAAATCCTTTATAAATCTATATAGATATTATAAAGAGGAAAGATTTGATTGTTTGTTTGTAATGGATTAACTCAAAAACTACTCAAACTCATTTTGAAAAAATCTTACCTATAGAAGGCAACATTATCGATGAGTAACATAAATAGATAGATAGATAGATACTCTTTATTGTTTCCTCCAAAAGATTACAATAGTAAACTTATTATAGATACAAACAATTACATAAACTTAGGCTGTATATTATTCTCAGAGAAATTAGAGATTCCTACGAAAAATACAGCAATGTAAGCTGAAGTCAGCGTCGCATTTAAGTGTACGCAACAAGTTTTATTATACATAAAAAGTAAAATCTTTAAATATATTTTAACTATTACATTATTTTGTCTCTTTCAAATTGAGAATTGAGCACCAAGGAAAGAGACATGAAAAATACAGCAATCTAAGCTGAAGTCAGCGTCGCATTTAAGTATACGCAACAATTTATTTTTATGCAACTTAGAATGGCAAACAAGCTGAATGGCCCACTTGATGGAAAGTGGTGGTAACCGTTGCCTACAGAATATCAGTGTTCTTCTCTTTTGAGGGCAAAACAAACTGACTTGTGACTATTTTGTGTTACTATGGCACACACATGAGAAAAAGTTATTACTTATTTTATATATATTTTTTTATATACATTCTTTTCTCTCTTTTTACTGATTATGTCTGTTGCTATGTGTGTGCTATAAGTAATGCAAATAAATTATATATCTATCTTTCTATATTTTTAGTCGAAAAATTGCTCGATACATTCTACGCTGAGAGTTCATACTTTAGCTCACAGAAGTGTGGCAACGTCGCAATTGTCTGTCAATTTACAAAAACATTGAACATTTTTCAATGTTTCTGAGTGATTATTTAAAAAGTGCTCTGCTAGGGAACTAAATTGTTAATTATAGAATAAGTTGCATATAAATCTCCAAAAACTTAAGAAAGAGAGAACGCTTTGATCAATGTATTTTGGCTACATTGACGTTTACAAGATAAGACTTTAGGGAGACCGGATGACTTTATTCCACTTGTGTATCTGTCTCTAAACAACGGTACCTGCATGGCTGTATTTCGGTTTGAAGGGCGGTATATAGAATGTATAATTAAGATGTCACAAGATTTTCAATGGATACTTTTCGTCATTATATTTATTGTTGGTATCACGTTATCAATCTTGTTTGCGTGCTTGGCTGTAATTGTGAGTGGACGATTTGACTCAGTCCTGTAGCCGTAGACTTGGTTAAGGTGCAGGAAGCATAGGGTTGCCAGAGAGTAGTTATAAAATGTAGTTTAAAAAGGAGCTGCGTAGTTTTGTTCGAATGAAATAACTGAAGAATTAACATTGTAACTGTTTGGCTAGCACCTGGCAACCGTAGATGTAATATACCATCTGATCCAAAGAGATCATTTTTTGGCAGAACGAGAGAGATACGATCTGCTCCTGCAAAACCAAGAAAACGTGGGACGAAGCTTCCGAAGGCACTTCCACTCCCGCCACTTGCGTCCTCTGTTCGGAAGGCAGCAGAAAGAAGGACTCAGATAAGTCAAGTAAATATACGGGATTGAGCCAAAAGTCCGATTTTTCTAGCAATTTTACTAATAGCAAAGCCTCTTTGACCAGTTTTAAAACAAATGATAGTAGTAGAAAATCTGATTGCAGTAAATTCACGGATGTTATTATTAAAAGGACTGATATTATTAAAAAGCTAGAACTTGACAAAAGTTGGAAAAGCGAAATTACTTGTGGTGACTGCTACATTGATGGCGAAAATGAGGTAGACGAAACTGACAGATTGATTCAATTGAGGAATTCTGATTATATGGACATTGTGGAGGATAATCTTAAATTTGTTGTAGCTTTAGCCGATTATCCCAAGTCGAAAATGCGATTGCGTCAAATGAAACAGTTCCAAAAGTGTTTGTCAGATATTATAGATATGCAGATGAAAGCGGGCCTACTGAAAAAAGAACCTTCATTCCTAGATTTTTATTTAAACAGAGGTGCAATAGTTTGTATTTGCAAGGATATTGAGACTAGAAATTGGATGGTAAGAGTGAATCCTGGTATGCAAGAAAGAATGTGTAACAATCTAATTTTACTAAAACCTAAAGTGAAAAAGTTGTGTTTGGCTGTGTTGAAAATACCTAAATCATGCTGGCCCGCTACTGCTCAAGATACGTTTAAATTATTACAGTATTTTAATCCGACTTTAAAAACAAAAACGTGGACGATTTATTCACAAAAGTCTGCGGATAATGTCGAAACAACTTCTTTCGTAATAGACAGGGTTTCAGCGGAAATAATTCGAGGTCCAAATTTCAAAAACGTTATCGATTACACTCAATTGGATTTTGAACTGACTGGCTACACAGGGATTTACTACGAATGTTTATTGTCTGATTCTGACGAAGAAATTTCTAGCATATCATCTAGGGTTAAGCTCTTAGAGGAATTAAAATCTAAGGAAACTACGCTTAAAGTATTTTCCGAAGTTAGTATTAAAACACAGGACACTACTATTAAAGAAAAGGAGCCAGAAGATTCTGATAATAAAATAGTTGTAAACGAAGAAAACAACGGAGATAAAAAAGATGAAGTAATATGTCCTCTTCAGAAGGATATATTAAAACAAATAGAAGAATATTTTACATATAAAAGAGAAAAGGGCGAAGCCATTATTTGTTCCGATAATACTTATTACAACAGTGGTCAGGAAACAAAAAAATATGATAAAGTAAATGAAGAGAATCAAGATGGAAGTCAAACTTCTACTTCAGAAGCTTCAGCTCTTACTATGTCCGATAAAACAGAATCATTTGATGAAAACATTGATAATTTAAACGGGAGAAATAATTGTTTGAGTATAGACAGTAACAGAGGAATAGCATATCATAGACGCACTAATTATCTACATGTCGAAGATGAATTTAAGGTCGCTATAACTCTTGAAGGATATCCACAGAATAAGTTAGATGGTACGCATATTAAGAGGTTGAAAGATTTGTTCAAAGAGTATTTGCATAAAGACATGAAACAGTTACGATTTGCTAATTTGATCATTCCAAAGTTTCAAGACGTGTACTTGTCGAACGGTGCAGTGATTTATATTTGTGAATGTCTAGAAACGAAAGATTATTTAATTGAATTATTGCCAAAGTTTATTAACTCCACTGGATTGACACTAACGTTTAGGGACATGAACAGCTTGGTTAGATACACAAGGATTGTTATGCGTCTACCCCAAGAGCAGGCACATGTGGAATCCTCGGAGATTCTGCTAAAGTTACAATCGAAATATCCAGCTTTGAAATCGGATTGTTGGAAGTATTATTCGAACGTTGCCGGAAAACAAAAACGCCAATTTGGCGTTGATCCGGAGTCACTAGAAGTGATCAAAAGTCCTGACTTCGACCCTGTGTACGACGGTTACAAATTGATTTTTAGGATTATCGATAGACAAAAGAAAGATGTTAGTTTTGAAGAATCGAATAAAAATGAAATTGATATTGATAATAAAAAGAAGGAGTTATTGAGAAAGATGTATATCCCTATGTACCCAGAGTTAACCAACGCCGCTCTGAGTCGTATTAGGATAGATCACTATTCGGATTTGATTGCGGACGATCTAAAGCTTTACGTAGGCCCATCAAATTATCCGGAATCGAGAATCGACGACGTACAATTCCAGTCGATAAAGAGGAATATCGAAAACATCGTGTTATATTCAGAATCGAGGGAAGTGCCGAAATTTCATGATATGTATATATTTGATGGAGTCATATTCATAATATGCCATGATATACAATCAAGACAATGGTTGGAACAGTCATTGAATGCTTTAAATAAAAAACTATGCAGCGATTTAAGGGTTACAGAATTTCGTGGACCCGTCGGTATCATAAATATGGTTGTTAGAACAGACAAGGACACTGGTGAAGTGATTGAAATACTCCAAAAGCAAAATCCTCGACTACGTACTAAATTTTGGAGGACAATCAGTACGGTTCGCTCAAATACTAAACTGGACGCAGTGTTACAGATTGACAAACTGTCAGCTCAGGTTATAATTAGTTCGAACTTTAACAAATACGTCAAAGGTAGTGTCGTTCAATTCAAATTAGGACATTTACAATCGCTTGTTGGACTTAGTTCTAATTTTGAGGAGTTAACTACAATTTGTGTCCAAGATGTAGCCAAAGATAAGTCGTCGGAATCTCAGAAAAAAATTGACAATGCGACTGATTTTAAATCGTGTTCGAAATTCAAAATCGATGAACGCGTTGACGACAAAGAAGTTAAAATAAGAAGCGTAGATAACTCAAAAGAGGTTTACTCGCCCATAGACAAATCAGAGTCAGATCCTGCGTTAATAGAGATGGATTCGTCGAAGAGTTTCGAACTACCCCATTATATAAGCAACCATGAAGTGAGTCTAAGAATTCCGATGATCATTTTGCCTGATGATAAAGAGGACTTGATTGTTATATTAAAGTTGCTGGAGGATAAAAATCCAGATTTGAATACGGAACTATGGGAGGTTTTCACTGAATTTCCCTATCCAAATAATGGTGAATTCAAAGTAGTCATGGACAAACAGTCTTTTTCTGTAATACAACGTAGAGATTTCAATTCCACCATTGGTGGGGAGAAATTGGTATTCTTATTTTAATATTTTAGACGTTTCAGTGAGATATTTTGTTGACAAATATTATTTTTAACTGTGATTTTGCATGTAAAGAATTGTATGTAATTTATTGACAAATATCCCACTTGACATAGATCAGTTTACTTGAAAAGCATTAATTTTTGTGTTATTTATATAAATTATTTTAATGTAATTTATTTTGATTGATTAATTGATTGGTTTTATCCTGAAAAAAAAATAGTGATTAAAACAATTGTGAACCTGATTATTGTAATGAAAGGATTACACGGATATTAATTAGAAAATTGTTCCTTAGGGACAATAATGACTATAAAGTTGTATCTTTAAATGACTTCTAATTGACTAATGTAAAATTTAATTCGTTCCTCGACTACCTTTCTGATCTTTTAAGATTATTTTTAGGAGAAGGAGGGCTGGGGGGGGAGCTCTGGCCCTTTAGAAAAGACTCATATTTACTATCAAACATGTCTTTGCGCATAGTTGAAAACTGCTCGCAGTCTTGAGATGGGCACCAGGCAGTTCTGGGGTGGGCACAGCCTACCCGACCTCCCCTTACTCAAATATACGCTTACCATTCCATTTTTTAATACAGGGTAAAATCAAAGTCGTTAGCATCTTTTTAAGAGAGTGTTCTACAAGCGGAACTGAACATTTCCCCCTAATAAGTATTTAATTTAATTTCAATACAATACAAATTCAATGAAAGTTAACTAATTATTTAATGAAGGTACGAACAATGATTATAGTGACAACCTTGCTAATAAACAAGTTTGATATTTGGTCTCTGCAAATATGATCGTATTCTGAATTTAGTACTCAAAAGGCTCCCTATCCGTTTTCGTCGTAATTTACATATCCTATGTCACCTTTACGCAATGCTTTTTAACACCATTGTTCCAAGACCTTTTCTTGTTTCTCAGTGAGGCCAATGGCCTCATTTCACTCAGTGTCAACAACCTCCGTTTCAAAGTTCCCGCTCATTCCACTTCCTACTATTCTAAATCCTTTACTGTCCATGCAGTTTGCCTGTGGAACTCGTTACCTCTCTCTATTCGGTTCGCTCGAACTCTCGCCAGCTTCGAAATCTCTGTTAAGGTGCTACTATTTCACAAAAAAATCTCTTACCTCTCCCAAACTAACATGACGCGTCAAGCTTACCTATCCATTTTGAGGGCGTTTCAAAGGCCTTCAAAAAGAAGTACGTTTTCAATTCTGTTGTTTTTTTTTTTGCATGTTTGTTACCCCATAACTTCGTTAGTTGTAAACGGATTTGGGAAACTTTTTATTTTTATTTGAAAGGATATACTTACAGATTGGTTCCCTTCAAATTTTATTAAAATCAATTTAGTTTATTCGTAACAATATAACATGGCGTTGAATATTGTTTATAAGTTGTAAGAAGATATTGTAAAACAATTTTACAGTAAACAGAAAATGTATGAAGGAATGAAACAATTTTTAATAATTGTCCAAACATTATAAAATCAACAAATGTCATTGGTAAGGTTATAGTATATAGACAGACAGATAGATAGATAGATATATCGTTTATTTGTTTGTTACTAATCACACACAACATGTTCATAAGAATAGATAATACATAAAACAACATAAGATTTATAAAATTGTGTTATTACGTGTGATCTGCAGCAATACAAAAAGGTCGAAGCTCAGCGTGGAACATTGTTCAAGGAACAAAACACTGATTTTCAGCTTTAACCCATTTTACAGGACATATTAAAATTGCTTATTCACTCGTATGTTCGAAAGACTCGAGATGTAATGTTTTAAAATTCATCAATCGAGTCCCATGCGCTTTTCCAGCGAAAGGGCACAAAGTTTTATTTTCGAAATTCTCCAATCTTTAACAATTTCAGTAGTTTAATTTTGAAATTGAAATGGTTTTGCCACAACTGAATTAGTTTGTTTTTTGTTTGTGAAACACACTATTTAGATGTTATTAATTATTGAATTATCATATATCGAAAATATTGCTCTTTTTATTTTATATTTATTTTAATTATTATTTTCACGTACCCTCGAATGGGTTAAAGCTGAAAATCAGTGTTTTGTTCCTTGAACAATGTTCCACGCTGAGCTTCGACCTTTTTGTATTGCTGCAGATCACACGTAATAACACAATTTTATAAATCTTATGTTGTTTTATGTATTATCCATTTCTTATGAACATGTTGTGTGTGATTAGTAACAAACAAATAAACGATATATCTATCTATCTAATTAATTAATGATAAATTAATTAGATGCCATATTTTTTTGTGTTTTTCATCTCTTTTTTTTTTTTCTTTTTTTGAGTAAAATGTTCAGTTCCTCTGGTGAACACTTGAAAGGCTGTTTGATTCTAATATGTACATGATGCAATCTTGTGATATACGCTCTCTAATAATTCCCACCACGAATTCCATTGATTTAATGTTTTTTTTTTATTTTTTAATTTACTTATGTTTAGGATTTTTTATTATGACTTTGTCTAATTTATAATTGTGTTGTTTTTTTTTTTTCGTTTTTAATACAATGTGACGACTTAAAATAATTTTTGTTTCCTGATTATGCATTTAATGTAGTTTTTATGATTTTAAATAAATTTATATGAAGATTTTATTTTTCATTTTTTTTATTAAATTAATAATGCTGTTAGGTAATAATTAGTTCTATTTTTTTCATGCAACTTAATATGACAAACAAGCTGATGGTTCACCTGCTTGAAAATGGTAACCGTCGCCTATAGACATGAGCAGTACTGTTGACATAACAGAATATACTGTTTTGCACCTTTATACCCTCCATGCATTGCTATTCATGAGGACTCATTTGTTATTCCTCTGTATCCTGTAAATTCACTGCCATATACCACCCTTCAAACCGAAACAGCCATGCAAACAACTGCTTCGCGAATGAAGCACGAATGTGACACCAGGTACCCAAGCAAAACGACTTTTGTACAGTCTCTTTCTGGTAAAAATTACTACCTAATTTTGTTTCCATCAAACATAATCATTACGATCTCATTAACCTTTGTCAAACAAAAGTAATAAAAAAATAAAAATATTGTTTCCTTTGCAAGTAAGGTTGGTTAACAATGTCTAAATATAGTCAAAAACTATTTTATTAAAATAGTTTTTATCTTGCGGGGAACTCCTATATTACTCATTATTTCATTTGAATTATTTTGTTTAATTCCGCTACCAATGCTATGTATGTGGCTGCCAACATTCGAAGATTGACCACTATTATTACTAGAAGTTCACCACCTTTTATGTTAGTCATCAATCTCCGGCTGTCATTTCGTTCACGCCAGTTTTGCTGCACGTATTTCACCACTAAACCAAAAAACGAGGCAGCTTCAGGCAAATTATTGGTTCAACTAGCTTTTTATTCACAACTATTGGCCCGTTCCTGCTTCGTACGGGAGGATATTTTTACAACATTTTAAAAAATGGTTATTGTGACATAAGGATAATAGTTGGACATATAGTGTCGCGAAGTACGAAGTCCAATATTGTAGAACATACTTTTGTTCTATCACCAATAGTTTCCGCAGCGCACGCGACGCAAGATATTTTATAGCATTTTTTACACCTTGAGGTACATTACTAAAGTTTTAGTAAGGATCCCTAATATTTTCTAACAATAAATATAGTCTATGTTACTCAGGGTGAATGTAGTTTTCTAATGGTGAAAGAATTTTTGAAATTGGCAAAGTAGTTGTTGAGTTTATTCATTACAAACATACATACACATAAAAATACAAATCTTTCCTCTTTATAATATTAGTGTAGATTTCGTACGTGTCAATTTCAGAAGTAGGAAAACTAATGTAATGATCGACTTCTGGATGGCATTTGAAGATATAACATACATTATAATTTTTATGTCACGCCTACAGGTATATAAGTTTGAAAACTGCATCGAAATTGATGCAGTAGTTTTTTTTTTAATGGATGATAATAGAATACACGCAATGCACCAGTAAAGGATGATAGGTGAGGATGAAGTAGGTCAGTTAGCCCATCGTGACGAATTCAACAAGAATTGTTCACGATGGTTTCCAGGGGGAACCACGTGGAGGAGGACCTAATAGCGCATATTGCTAGCAATGGGGCTGTCTAACTCCATTGCTATCAATCCCTTTCCTCCCAGATGCACTAGTTTTTACGTGATGTCGGAACGAATGTACAGTTAGATAGACAAAATTAAAAAAAAAAATATTTAATTTGGACCGTGTTTCTGTAGTCAAGAAAACTCTTAGTTTTTTTCTTTAATTCCTATTGAAATAGACTGAATCACTTTATTGCTTTAACACGCCTAGACTATTTAAAAGGTCTAGGTCGATGTACCTCTTCCTTTCTTTCTGGTGGGTGTCGTAAGAGGCGACTAGGGAACTGAATGGTCGAGGGGAATCGTAGAGGCGACTAAGAAAAGGCGAGGGATGGGTAGCAGCGTCTCTCTTAAAACATTACCAAAAGCAAAACTGCGTTTGTCAACTCACTTGCCAAGCGTAGCAAATACTGGCAATTGGTAAATTTCTAATAGAGATATAAGTAAAAAATATTAGAATTTAATTTATGATGGTATATAAAACAGTTGGCAACTAAAGGTAATTGCGCGTAAATTAATAAATTAAACTGTGTCGTCAGTTATTGAAGTCGCTGGCGGAAGACCCAAAAAAAAACCAATTTTATAAATATAACTAAATTTAATTCTAAAATTAATTATTACAATAATAAGTGTCTTCAGATCGATGTGTGATCCGTAAGTGAAGTTATATCAAATCAAACATAAAGGAAATGGGTATTTTTGCTGCGGGAATTGAAATGCTGACTGGACGCAGGTGTCTTTCTCGGTAGCGCACCTTCTTGCGTCATGCTAGGTGGTCCGATCCGATCGCTGTTGAAGGTGTGTCGTAATACTTGATAGGTATCTACTATAATAACGTCTGTAAATATTGTAAATATTCATCTCATAGCCATTTCATTACTTTCTTTTTCATCAAGTTGGTTAATTAAATTGTACATAGATATTTCACCTCTTTCTTTCCTTCGGACTGGTCGTACAGACATGACTGCGACGTTTACTTCTTACATTCATTTCTGCTGTCATTCTCTCCATCTCGATCGCTTGTCTCTTACACTTCTAATTTCCGTTTTTATTAATTATTTTCTACATATTCCTTTGTATATAATATTTACCTTCTGTATATAATATATGTGAAAAGACAAAGTATGTTTTTGAACTTATTTCCCCCAAACAACAACAAAACCATTAAATCGTAGATTTGGGGAGATGGTGCCTCAGAGTTGATTGCAATATCCGAGCTTTATTTATTTAGCTTTATTTATCATAAAAATTAAAACTTACGAATCTTCTTTTTTTTTTACAACACAGGGGGCAAATGAGCATGCGTCTCACCTGATGGTAAGTGACTACCGCGCCCATGGTCACCCACAACACCTACGGCATTGCAGGTGTGCTGCCGGCCTTTTTTTTTAATCTACTTTAATGTTACTCTATTTTGTTCTTTTAATTTGGGAATTTAGTGTAAAAGAAAGAGACACAAAACAGTTTATAAGCTAAAAATACATGGGATACCATCCATATTTGCGCATACCATCCTGTAGGTCGTCTGCTTGCTTGCTATTCTATGAGGGGTAAAAATTTAATACTCGCGCACACCAAATTGAACACAAAAATTGGACGCAGCTAAAAATTCCCGCGCTTCAGCGCGTGAGGTCGCGCGCGTGTGTCACGTGCGGCAGCGAGGAGGCCGACTTGTACTGCGCCCGCTGCGGCGTCACGCCGTACTGCTCGCCCGCCTGCCAGCGCAGGGACTGGTCCGACCGACACAAGGCTGTCTGCCACAACCTGGCCAGGTGAGGGATTTCATCGCACTTAATTAAGGACGCCGTGTGCCCCGGCGTAAAATGGGCCACCCCTTCCTTTCCCGTGTTTTTTTTTTGTACGACCTAGAATGGTAAACAAGCTGACGGCCCACCTGATGGAAAGTGGTAACCGTCGCCTATAGACACGAGCAGTACCATGGACATAATAGAGTATACTGTTTCGCCCATGATACCTCCCATGCGTTGCCATTCCTGAGGACTCAGGTGTTATTCCTCTGTACCCAGTAAATTTACGCCATATCCCATCCTTCAAACCGAAACCCAGTCATCCAAACACAACTGCTTCACGGTAGAAACCTGAATGGGACTGAGGTACCCAAGTTTTGCCAGTTACCACACTTGCCAAGTGCGGTAACTGGCAAAACTTCCCTTATGGGGAAGGCTTATGTTCAGCAGGGAGCAGTTAAAATAAAGGTTTATAAAAGGTTTGACATTGTTAGGAATAAGAGAGTAACTGATTCACACGAGCAAAGCCGCTTAACACGACTAGTAACAAAATTATAATGTTTCTTTCAGATTGGCCGGTGGAAGGCTGGATGGGCAACATGCCAATAACTCTACTGAGGCTCAGCCAGCGTAAGTGCTTAAATAGACTGATCCTGCCCTTAACATACATATAAAAACAAGTTATTTTTTATATATTTACAATAGGAGTAGGAAAACTAATGAGCATTTTTAGATGTTACACCATTTAGAAGTCTTAAAATGGGCCATCTGTCCTGACTTCATTCTTATCTTTTATCACTTGCTGGTGCTCCTGTCAGTGTATACTGATAGTATAGGCGGAGTTGCCATTATAAAACATAAAAACAGGTGGAAAGGGATTGTTAGTAATGGAGATTGAGAATCCTATTGCTAGCAATATACCCAACTAGGTCGACCTCCTCGCGGTTCCATCTGGAAACTTTCATGGTTAATTCCTGATGAATTCATCATGATGGGCTAACTGGCCTGTTTTCATTCTCATCTATCGCCCTTCACTGGTGCTCCGCCAGCGTATCCCGTTATCGCAGGCGGGGTTACCATACCATTTTCACTCGTCAAAAAAAAACATTAAAAACAGCAGTTATTTGAAACAAATATTTTTATATGTTTATATTTATTTAGAACGTTCCATAAATATATTTTAACAATTAGTAAATTTTATTTAGTAGTGTAACTATTTGAAGGATGAGCAATCAAAAGTGGCAATGGGCTGGTCACATAGCCAGGCTTTGTACAAAAGTCGATTGCTTGGGTACCTCTGTCACATTCGTGTTTCTATCGTGAAGCAGTTGTGTTTGCATGGCTGTGTTTCGGTTTGAAGGGTGGCAGATGTAGCAGTGAATTTATAGGGTACAGAGGAATAACATCTGAGTTTTCAGGAATGGCAACGCATGGGAGGTATCATGGGTGAAACAGTATACTCTGTTATGTCCATGGTACTGTTCATGTCTATAGGCGACGTTTACCACTTCAATAGCTAAAATAGGTTTATAAGGCATTTTTATGAGTAAATATTAAGGGTTTAACCATAGTTGTATAGTTTTTCTCTTACTCCATGGGTTTGACTCGAGATCTCTTTTGGAGATAAGCCCACATTTGTTAACAAGTTTTACAATCAGTCGGTTTTTTTATAAGTACAATAAATAAATATATATACTACAGTATTCCTGCGGTCATGCCACTGCGCCGTCCATACTCGCCCGCCAAGAGCACTAAGAGGGAACCACAGCATAAGCAGGCTGCAGAGGAACCGGCCACCGACAACCAGAACAGGGTAAATATCAAGCTTTTAATTGCAGTGTTAGTTTATACAGATCATAGTATCTTATAGCCGTGTGGTCCCGGCATAGAATAGGCCACCACTTCCTTTCCCGTGGGTGTCGTAGGATGCGACTAAGGGAGGGCGTAGAATGGGCAGTAGCGTCCCTCTTAAACCATCTTTAAAGCCCTGACTACGGTTGCCGATCCGCCTGCCAAGCGTGGCAACTACTGGCAAAGGAGGGGAAAGAGATTGTTAGTAATGGAGAATGAGAATCTCATTGTCAGCAATATACCCAACCAGGTCGACCTCCTCGCGGTTCCCCCTGGAAACTATCATGGTTAATTCCTGATGAATTCATCACGATGGGCTAACTGGCCTGTTTTCATTCTTATCTATCACCCTTCACTGGTGCTTCGCCAGCGTATCCCGTTTATTTTTTTTTTTTGATGGGTGAGAATGGTATGGTAACCCCGCCTACGCTAACGGGATACGCTGGCTACCGATAGCGCAAACGGGGTTACCATTCCATTACCGTCTATAAAAAAAAATATCTTAGATAATTGTTATTATTTTTAATTCTTTATTGTACACACCAGTTATAAGACACCAGAGGTAATCAAATGTACAAAGGCGAGCTTAACTCTAATAGAGTTCTCTTCCAGCAACACCCAAAGTGGAAAGGAGCATCAAAGTCAGCGGGTACAGCGGTGTACAATATTGGGACAATTTTTAAACAAATTAGACAAAATTAAATTAATTGCATTATATTATTTATTTATTACATCCACTGGGTGAGCCTTACAGTCCTTCAATACGCTCACCCAGGAAAGCATGAGTACAATAACATATAAAAAGGAATATTACACGAAAATAACCAAAATAATATAAAAAAGATTTAACTGGAAAAACGTGTGAACACAGATACTCTGTGGTCACTCGACGAAACTCCAGCAAGTTGGAGGCAAATACATCCAATTGCGGATACTGGCTAAAAATATCATTGAGTAGTTTCAATGCAAGAGATAGGGGAGTGGGCAGTAAGATACTTAATTTTGCCTGGGTGGCTATACAGTAGGACGATCGTAATTGTACTGACAATTAAAACTATAAACGGTGGCAGCTGTCACAGACAACGCGCTGGAATGTGTGAGCGAGATGCACGACACAAAGCCGTAACATATTTCCGCCCCAGCAAAGTCAAGGTTGTCCTCCATCAGCACACGAAGACTGCGGAAGATCTTGGTCTGCTACCTCCGGGTGTATTAATATTGGCAGTGGACACAGTCTGTTGAATGCGCGTCGAAGAGTTCCTGTTGCGGTTCGCACGTCAGCAACACGGGTGATGCCATCTGACCCAGGATAAAGAGTGGTCACTCGCCCGAGCAACCAGCGACTTGGCGGCAAACGGTCATCTTTAATTAGCACCATTTCGCCGATTTGAAGTTGTCCGTTAGTTTGCTTCCATTTGTGTCTGGTCTGGAGTTCTGAAATATATTCTTTATAAAATCTATTCCAAAAATGAGCCTTCAGCACTTGTATTCTCATGTAACGTGAGAGCGTGCAGATCTTGGCATAATCAGTGACTGTGGTTTGTGGAGAAGGTAACAGAGTGAGTGCACGTCCAATAAGGAAATGGGAAGGGGTAAGCGCTTCTAGGTCTGAGGGATCACATGAAATAGGAGTGAGAGGTCTAGAGTTTAAAATCGCCTCAATTTGTATTAATAATGCATTCATTTCCTCATATGTTAAATGTGCAAAGGAAACTACTCTTTTTAAGTGATGTTTAACAGCCTTGACGGCGCTTTCAGCCAACCCATTGAAATGAGGGCTATATGCTGGACTAAACTTAAAGTTAATCATTGTATTAGCAAAGTAAGAACTAATATCATCCGAATTATATTTTAAAAATTTATCTAATTCATTACTTGCGCCTATGAAACATTTTCCATTATCTGAGAAAATGTTGACGGGTTTACCCCTGCGAGAAATGAAACGATTTAAAGCAGAAATAAATGCATCCTTAGACAGGTCGGTTACCAGTTCTATATGTACTGCTTTGATTGCCAAACATACAAATATACACATATATGATTTAATTAATTTGCACCCTCTGCCACTTCGACTCACTATCATGACTGGCCCGGCGTAGTCAACTGCTGTATTAATGAATGGATAGTCAGCGTGTAGACGCTGTTTAGGTAAATTTCCCATAATTGGTTGAATACTTTTACCCGAAAATCGACAACATTTGACACAGTTGTGTACAATTTTTCTGGAGAGATTACGTGCTCCTATTGTCCAGTATTTATGACGTGTGCTTGCTGTGAGTAGTTGAGG
Source organism: Galleria mellonella (assembly GCF_026898425.1). Lineage (NCBI taxonomy): Eukaryota > Metazoa > Arthropoda > Insecta > Lepidoptera > Pyralidae > Galleria > Galleria mellonella. Next base: position 1,763,579 of record NW_026442002.1, on the reverse strand, counting down.
ACCTCCGTGAATTAGTATTTTGTGATAATAACGAAATATTAATTGTGTAATATAATGAGAAGCATGCATCATAATCGGATGTTTTGTATCATAATCATAGTATGAGTTAGATAGTCTGCCTCCAACGCGAATTAAACCGTCTGAATGTAAAAATGGGTTCAAATATAAGAATTTGTTTTTATATGGCAATAATTTATTCTTACTTAACAAATTGTATTCGGGTTTGAAAGATTCAGCCTGTGCGATTTTACACAACATATTGTGAGCATTCTGAAGCTCGTGTATCTGTAAATAGCCTATTCGTTTTGTGTAAGGATGTCTACAATTATAGATGAATCTCAAAATGTATGCTGAAGCACGCTGTAACTTGCTGAAATCAGAAAATCGTTCTATGAACGAAGAAAATTGTGACAATGACGCGTTAACGTGACACTGAACCTTGGTTTCAGGTAAGTCGTGTTCATGTATTTGTGTAGGTTGTGTTGGCCATGTGGATTTATCTTGATGAAGAAGAAAAGATGGTCCTGACCACCACAACTTGCAATTTTTTAACTGTTTTGCATTTAAACCGCGTGACCCTATATCAGCAGGATTTAAATTTGTGGGTATATAACGCCATTCTGATGTGTTAGAAGTTTCTAAAATTTCGCTTACTCTGTTATTGACAAAAGATTTGAGTAACTGATTTTTGGTAATTTTAAGCCAACTTAAAACAATTGTTGAGTCACACCAATATGTACAGCTAGATATTTGCAATCTTAGTGAAGATTTAACTTTCTCTGTCAATCGGGCAGAAAGGAAAGCGCCACACAGCTCTAAGCGGGGGATGGTCATCGGTTTTATAGGTGATACTCTGCTTTTTGCTGTCAACAAATGAACAGAGATGATTTTATTTTGAGCAATGGATCTAAGATAAATACATGCACTATATGCATGCACAGAGGCATCGCTAAAGGCATGTAATTCGATTACCTCTGGGTCGTTACATATAATGTGCCGTGGTATTTTGATATCAGACAAATATGACAAATTACTCATTATTTTAAGCCACGTTGATTTTAATTTGTCAGGGACGTTTTCGTCCCACGATAATTTAGATGCCCATAATTGTTGTAGTACTATTTTAGCTTCTAACACACATGGATTAATTAACCCCAATGGGTCGAAGATTTGTGAGATAATAGAAAGAATTTCACGTTTAGTTATTTCTTTATGTTGCATTGTGTTAAATGAAAACATCAGTATGTCTTCTTTATAATTCCAAAGCAATCCTAACGTTTTGGAAGACTCATTTTTTATGATGTTGAGCAATGAGTCACGGCCATTTTCGCCAACGATTTGATTAACGATTTGTGGATTATTAGAATTCCACTTTCGTAGATGAAACTGACTATTTCCTAATTGTTGTTTTACACTTCTACAGTTGTTCACGAGTTGAGTTTGTGAGTCTGCGCCTGTAATCAAGTCATCAACGTAGAAATCGTGATTAATAATTACAGCTACAGACTCTTCTAAGCATTCATTTGCCAATTGCTTAATGCATCTCGTCGCCAAGTAAGGTGCTGAAGCTGTGCCGTATGTTACTGTATTGAGTTTATATTGTTTTAACTTATCTGTCGGTTCAAACCGCCATAATATTTGTTGTAAGATACGTTGATTTTCATTAACATTTATCATACGGTACATCTTTTCAACATCTGCAGTGACAACATATTTATGCTGACGAAATCTAATTAAAATGCTTATGAGGTCATCTTGTACTGTTGGACCCACTAGCTGAATGTCATTAAAGGATACGCCAGATGTCGTGACTGCAGATGCATTGAACACGACCCGTAACTTGGTAGTAGAGCTTGTTTCACGCATTACTCCATGATGTGGCAAAATATATGATTGTGTATCTTCCTGTGGATTTGTGTTTTCTGACATATGTCCTAACTCAATGTACTCTCTCATGAAATCTGTGTATAAAGCTTTGAAATTTGTATCACGTTGGAACCTGCGTTCTAAAGATAAGAATCTGGATAATGCTTGATTGTAAGAATCACCTAAAGCGTCTGGTGTTGATTTTAATGGAATATTTACAATGAAACGGCCATCTGATTGACGACAGGTTGTTTGTATAAAGATTTGTTCACACCTTTGTTCTTCTTTAGTTATTGCAGCGTGTGTCGGTACATTTTCGAGTTCGAAGAACTTAGTAAGATGATTTTGTAAACATTCGTCATCGATAGTATTAGTAAAATGAGAGTGGACTGTATGATATGATTGCTGATTAACGTTTGATTTAAATGAATTTGTTTGTATAGTGCCAGATACTAACCAGCCTAGTTTTGTTTCTCTAAGAGTTGGTTTGTTTCTACCTAATGGAATGGTACCGGAACATAAGACGTTCCAGAAAATGTCTGCTCCTAGTAACATGTCGATTTGAGAAGGAGTATGAAATGATGGATCAGCTAATGTAATGTGTGAAGGTATGTTTATTAATGTGTAATCTATTTGTGTAATTGGCAACTGTTGTGTAATGCGTGGCACAACAAAGCAATTAATCTTATTTGTATATGTGTTTGCTAGTGATGATATAATGACATCACAGCGTTTGAGAATATGTGAAGATTGTTGATTCAACCCTTCAACTCTAATGTCGACGTTGAACAGGTTGATAATGAGAGTTTGGAAAGTAAATTATTAGTAATGAAGCTTGAAGTACTTCCATTATCTAGCAAAGCGCGTATTTTGTGTTTGTGACCATTGCTGTCTTCAACGTCAATCGTGACTGTGGATAATAATACAACATTTTGCGTGTTATCGACAGAGGAAAGGACTATATCACTATGTGTAGTTAAAGATTTTGACGATGTGTCATCAATTGGTTTTGTTTTCTGTTTTGTGTTATTCTGATGTGAATTAGTCAAGACGACACTGCTACTTGTTGAAGTTGGAATAGTAGATGACTGTGGTGTAAGTGATGAATGATTGACATGAAGTAAAGTATTATGAGAGTTAAGACAAAGTTTGCAGTGACCTAGTTTGCATTTGGTTTCATTGTGTCCTTGACGCAAACAGTTAATACATAATTTTAATGATTTTGCCTTTTGTATTCTTATTTCAACTGGCAACGATTTAAATTTTGGACATTGATAAATAGCATGGTTGTGTTTACATAAGGGACATGTGTATGTTCGAGTGGGTGGAGAGTGTGAGTTCGCTATAAAAGATTTGTGACGTGTATGTGTAGTATCACTGTGCCTACGGTTTTGTGACTCGTCCATTGTTTCCAATAGATCTGCACGATTTTTTAAAAAGGTATTGAAATCTAAAAGCGATGGAATATCTTTAAGATTATAACGATACGTTTCCCATTCGCGAGTTGTAATGATATCGAGTTTACTCGAGACTATATGTATAATTAATATGTCCCAGTGGTCAGTGGGTAATTTAAGTGTTTTGAGAGCTCTCAGATTTTTATTGACAGTGTCTATAATGTTGCGCAATGCCTTAGCCGACTCTCTTTGTATAGACTCAATAGCAAAAATAGCATGAATATGATTATTGATTAAAAGTCTTTTATTGTTATACCGTTCGCATAGAAGCTGCCATGCAACATCATAATTTTCAGCTGAGAAATCAAGTGAACTAATGATTAATGCGGCGCTATCTTTAAGTGCAGCGCGCAAATAGTGAAATTTATTAATTTTAGGAATTGAATTATCTGAATGTATGAGAGTGGAGTAAGTGTCGTGGAATTCCAACCAATTGAGATACTGGCCCGAGTAGCTCGGTATACTGATAGAAGGCAATTTCAATTTTGGCCAACCTTTAGATGCAGAACCAGCAACCGAACCTGAGTCCGTTTCAGCACTCGCAGGCGCTGACCGCGTCAACATATCTCGAGCGGCAGCTATCACGCCGAAGTACTGAGTTTCGAATGTTTCGCGTTCTTTGTACTGATCGTCTGGAATTTCAGATAAATTTTCTATTTCAATTTGCGTACAATCAAAATCTGAATAAAGTTCCTCAATTTTTGATAATCTTATGTTGAGCTCATTAATTTGTAAACTAGAAAGTGATTCACATGATTGATTTACATTTAGATATGAAGAGAATTGCGTAAGTCTAGCTTTGTAACTACCACGCTTTTTAATTAAAGATTTTAAATCCATTTTGTATTATTTTAGGTAAAATCTAAAGCAAATTTCAAGTTCAAATCACTATGTTTATATTAGAAATAGTTAAGTGGTATAGGCACAAATCGAAAGAAATAAATTTAAGTAAGACGGTATACTTATATTTTATAAAGTCAGCAAATGCGGGTCGTGACAGGGCACGAATTATGCGCCCGGGCACCTAGTACGCTCCGCTAGCTCAACGATTTCTCCGATGTAACACTGCTGGAATTAGCAAAACTGTTAAACACAAATAGGTATTAAGTATAGATTGCCTATTCGAATTTTAATACATACGAGGCAACTCCAAACACTAATGACACTGAAGAATTATTATGATATTAAAAATATTCAATGAAATAGTTATATTACGATATTTACTTAAATTACGATGAAAGATTTACTTAAAATGAGATACTGAATTATATATATAATGTATATAATGACAATCGTATCGTTGAGTAAAGAAATCTATTAAACCTAAAAGTGTAGGGTAGGTAATGATAACTTGTCTAAAAATATTAAATAATTAAAGAAAGTAGTTGGAATTCACTTATTTAAAGTAAGGAAATAAAGTAATTTATTCAAATCTTAGTGATAAAATGGATACGGGTGGGTAGTAGGCAATTGGAACAAACTCACTGTACACTCTGTTACTTAGCTCACGTATTGGTATCAGTCCTTTATATGTATTGACTTTGCTTGAACTTGATTATTTATTGATGATGATGAGTACTGATTTATTGATGATGACCGTCCTCTTCGTAATAATGTTATGCTGTCCAGGCGCAAAGTATTCCTTTGATCTGCATGAACTGGTACTGGTTACTCGGCAACACGTAGGTTCTTGTAGCAAGACGGGCCGATGAATAATGATGATTTATGATGATATCCGACGATGAAGGTCCAAATGGGCAGTAAGATACTTAATTTTGCCTGGGTGGCTATACAGTAGGACGATCGTAATTGTACTGACAATTAAAACTATAAACGGTGGCAGCTGTCACAGACAACGCGCTGGAATGTGTGAGCGAGATGCACGACACAAAGCCGTAACAGGGAGCCTGCTTAGCGAACTCTGTTCTTCGTAATGGAACATCGAATAAGTGCCGTCGACGTGCTCGCACGTAGTTACTGGCCGCTCCTATTGATATTGATTCCAGTACAGTTTGGTTACATTTTTCCCCTAATTTTAACACATACTCACGAGTAATATATCGTTTATGTTTTTTTTGTTTGTAGGTATTCAACCCGCCCGGCCAGAATATGTCCAGGCAAACGGCACGCAATAGCAATCAGAACAACAACCGCGGCAACACTGGCGGCGGCGGACGCTACAATAACACGAACAATTACAACAGAAACAGAGCGAGCAACGACAGGCGGCCGCAGAAGCAGAATTCGCAAGAAGACGAAAACTGGGACAAGGGGGCGTGTGAGTATCATTGTTGTATACACATTTTTTTCCTTTATATATAGTACCGACATACCTGCTTTATTGTCGATGTTTCGACGTGGATTACACCACGTCGTGGTCACGACAGGACTGTCAGTGACAGGTGAGCGGCGTCTTCGTCTGGCAGCTCGCGAAGTCTTTTTTTTTTTTATCACGACCCGATTGTGTATTTAAAATAAAAATAAATCATTTTTATTAGTTAATTTTAAACTTTCGTGTTGCTTACACGTATTTAAATATACTATAAATGTTGATAATAAAGAAGCAGGTATGTAGGTACTATTTACCTGCAAAAAAATTCATGGCGTCAAGTCCGGACAATAATGTGTAACAATTAGTTACATGGTCCGAACTCAGCATAATTCAAACAGTGCTGTTTTTCTGTGAAAGTCTCACAGTGACCTCATAGATGTAATCTAGTGTTTTTTTAATGGATGATAATGGAATAGTAACCCAACCTGCGTTAAGAGAGTACGCTGGCAGGGCACCAGTGAGAAAGGATAGGTGAAAATGAAAAGGCAGGTCGGTTAGCCCATCTTGACGAATATAATGCTAAATTTGGCTTTGGACAGTGTGACGATCGACATCATGATGTATATTGCTAGCAAGCTGACTGATAATATCTATAGCTAACAATTTCCTCTACTCTGTCATTTCCCATAGTGTGAAAAAAGTTCCTTATGGCACAACCCAGTAGTGGGACAAATCCAGATTTGATAGACAGCGTCTTAATAATTTATTTTACATTTTAGTTACCAAACCAGAGTCCAAAGATGTCAAGCTCGCCCCATCGCCAAAGAATGCACCGAACTCGCCGAAAAGCCACTCCAACGTCCAGTTGAAAGCGAAAGAGGTTGAATCACCGAAAACACAAGAACCCACCAACCTGGTCAAGAATACGACCAGTAATGTGCCACAGACTAAGAATCCGAAGGAGCCAACCAAAGCGCCTGGTAGTTTGACCGACGTCACGCCTGGCAAAAAACCGTTGGTGCCTAAAAAGTAAGTTATCTTTTTTTATATTCACAATTGGGACTTAAAGCGACGCGCTTACGGGCAAATACAGGGTGTAAAGGACAGGTCGGCAAAAACTAATTAAAATATTATAATATATAGGGAATAATTGTCTAACCTGAAAACCAGTGAAAATTTTTACACAAAATTTAAAAAATTTCTTTTTTTTTTATATAAAATCTTGTCATCTATTATCTAGTATATTATGTCGTAATATAAAGAAATAATAATATTTTATAGTGAAATACTATGAAATATCATAAAATAGCTGTTGGATAAAAGAAGGGTAAAGGACAAACCTGGTTCACTTAGACCCCGCGTGTAGATATGGCGTGAATTTTCAAGGTACAGAGGAATAACACCTGAGTCCTCAGGAATGGCAACGTATGGGGGGTATCATGGGCGAAACAGTGTACTCTGTTATGTCCATGGTATTGCTAATGTCTATAGGCGACGGTTACCATTTTCCATCAGGTGGACCGTCAGCATGTTTGCCATTCTAAGTTGTATAAAAAAAATATGTAAGTACATACTTTATACTGTACCTTGGACTTAGTTAATTCAAAATTTGGTAAATAAAAAACTGAAAACAGCTCGGTTAGCTCGTCATTATGAAGTCATCAGGAATTAACTATGATGGTTTCCAGGGTGGATCGCGTGAAGTTCGTCCTGATAGAATTAGAGGTAGATTGCTAACAATGGGCGGGGATTCAACTTCATAATTATCTCAATTCTGATTTTCTCCTTCTTCTCCATTTTTCAAATGGTATAAGAATCTTAATATCTTTCTCAAGATCAATTCTCTTTCTCCTCTCCCCAGTTACCTGATAGAGCAGCTCTCAATCGGTGACACCTTCCTCCTCTCCGTGGAGGGTGCGGCTGCTGACTGCGCCACCAAGCGGCCTGGTTTTGTCTGTCTCTCCATGCACGAGTCGTACAACGACCAGTACATGAAACTCTGTGAAGATTACATCCTTGAGTGCGAGGCGGACACCGTTGCGTTTACGTGAGTATTACTAACTGTATCTCAGGGGTTTGCCCGTAGAAACATGGTACATTAAATATCCTATATGCTAAGTTAGGATATAACCTATCTGTGTACCAAATTTTATTCAAATACATTTAGTAGTTTTTATGTGAAAGAATAACAAGCATATATCGTACAGAGGAATAACACCTGAGTCCTCAGAAATGGGGGGGGGGGGTATCATTGGCGAAACAGTATACTCTGTTTTTTGTTATTTTTAAATGGATGATAATGGAATGATGACCCCGCTTGTGCTATCGGTATACACTGGCGGTTCACCAGTGAGGAATGATTAGTGAAAATGAAAAAGCAGCTAAGTTGGTCCCTCATGACGAATTCAACGATAAATTAGTCATGATAGTTTCCAAGGGGAACTGCGTGGAGGTCGACCTGATAGGGTATATTGATAGCAACCTCTAACTAAGAATATCTTCCCCCTTGTTCAATGAAGTTTGAACAGCTAGTGACCAGTAACATGTTGTATTGTATAGTCCATCACTGGGCGAGACGTTCTCTTACTTGAGCCCGGACGATGGCGGTTGGTACCGCGCCCGCCTGCTGGCCACCGACCGCGCTGCGTTGCTCGACTCGTGCCGCGTGGTGGCGCTGCAGGCGACCGACGGCTGCAAGCGGCTGCCGCCCGGCTACGACGGCATGCCGGAGTTCGCTTGCCTGCTCAGTGCCAATGTCAAGGTCAGTGTCCTACTATTTAGTTGAGTTTGAGCATTTTGTATAACTTACTGTGTAAATTATTGTTAAACAATTGCAAGGCAAAAAGTATTGATATGGCTGCCCATGGCCATGCCCAAAAATACCAGACTGCTTCTTCACCATATATTTTCGAAGGTTCATAGGCAATTTGATAGGTTTATTAGGCGAATAAATTACTTTGAATAAAAAATTACTGTTAGAGAGAATTAAATAGTTTTTTTTAACAGAAATCTGATTTGTACAATAAATTTATTTCTGCTAAATTTTCTACTAAAAACGCCCGTCTACCTTGTAACATCCAAAAGTGGTCGGTATTTACTGTAAAACTACTCGTAATTTTGACATGTTTTCAATTACTTTGAAGCCATTGGCTGTCGAACAGCAATAGGTGTTGTTTTTTTTTAACAATTGACAATTTTTTTTTGTGGTAGTCTTGTTATTTTCTGTGTATAATATGAATTTTGTAATATCCATAGTACAAATAGTTGCCAATAGTTGCCACACTCGGCGGGCGGAATGGCAACCGCAGTTATGAATTGGTGATGTTTCAAGAGGGATCCTATCGTCCATCTTTCGAGTATTTAGTTCAATTAGTCACCTCTTACGACAGCGACGAGAAAGGAAGGCGTGACTCTATGATTCTATTTGAACCAAACGGCAAATTAGGAAAATGGTATATTAATAAAATTGTATTAACTCGACACAGGTGGGTGAGAACTTATCGTGCAAGATTCTGTCCAAATTTAACGACGGATTCAAAGTGCTCATCCAGAATATCGATACTAACATGGCGGTCGGCGAGGGCGAGGTGTTCCGCTGGGTGCCCGATATTGAATATCCTGCCACTGGTAAGTTTAATTTAACAACATCTAGGCCCCCTACCGAGTCCAATTTTTTTCTTATCATCATTAGTATTCTATTTTTCAAGTTGGAGCAGACAAATTGGCAATTTATAGAATTGATTGAACTGTTTTGGCGATAAGCTTGAACAATTATATTGACATGCTTTTTTATATATTAAACTGCTTACAATCAGGTGGGCTGTGTAGTGTAGGCTTGTTTGCCACCTCAGTGGTGTAAAAAAAAAATATATATTGGACTAGCGGCCCGTCCCGGCGTTGCACGGGTGGACATTTTTAACATTTGTCTTTACTGCTCTGCTCCTATTGACCGTAGCGTGATGAAAAGTATACTATAACCTGCCCAGGAGTATGAAGAATAATTGGACCAAGTTTCGTTAAAATCTGTCGAGTATTTTTTGTTTCTATAACGAACATACAGATAGACAGACAAAAATTTTACTGATTGCATTTTTGGCATCAGTATCGATCACTAATCACCCCCTGATAGTTATTTTGGAAATATATTTCATGTACAGAATTGACCTCTCTACAGATTTATTATAAGTATAGATAAGTTTGTCGGATAGAAAATATATCTTTTATAAAAATTTAACCTATATATAATAGGCGAGAAATATAACTCGCCTATAATTGGGCATTTCATTCAGATGCTGATCTAGTCGGCTGGGTCACATCTGGGTGAAATGCTTAATTAAATCAATTTGTTTTTATTTTTTTTTTACTAACATAGTTTGTAAGAAAATTGTTACTAACAAAATTGGACCGCATTGTAGTCTGCATAATAAAGTATTATTATTATTATTATTATAATTTAAGATTTCCTGATGAAGCGTTTTTAAATATTTGTTTATCTGTTACCTGATAGTGCAAAAAGCCCCAATCCCCGAGGTGGTCCGGCCTCCTGTGGCGAACAACAGCAAGGTGCTACTGGTGGATATGACGGCGTGTGATCGCGTGTTTGTACGACCGGCCGACCCGACCGCGGTGCGGTGCTTCGACGATCTGTTAGCTAACGTTGTGGTGGCGGCCGCCAACGGTGAGTTTTGTTGTATGAACTTTATTGTATGAATGAATGAGTATACTTTATTTGCATTATACAATATAGGAAATAAGCAAGACAATTTACAAACACAACGATACAATTGTGTAAGTATATTGTATGTTTAAATTTAATATAGATATCACGTTATAATAAAATGACAAGGTAAACTGGTGGACTTATCCCTTGAAGGAATCTCCTCCAGTCACCTTTGAGAACCAGAAAGAGAAAGTGGCTAAGTAGTTTGTATCTCTTTCTCTCCTTTGCATAATATACTTCATATTCTGAGGAGATAAAAAAAACATCGCTACAAAGAATATTTTAAATTTCTAATAGGAGTTAGCAGCGAATTTTTAAAATAGGGTGAGCACGGCAATATGTCATGGAAAGGTCACAAGTGTTTCTGCTTGAAAAAGGCCGTTTTTTAATAATAATATAGTATATTACTGCAGCGGCCAGCAACTGAGGTATTGATGAATGAACGTGCAAATGTAGGTCGAGGCGTAGCCGAGGCACACATACGTGAGTTCATCAATACCTAGTTGTGGCCAAGGCTTGTATAAGTACTTTTCTCAGACAATGCGCGGAAATCAAAAACACAATATTACTTTTTAAATTCAATGACGAATAACGAACAATAATAATTTTTCACGCGCCATAATGTTCATTTTTTTTTTTTTTTTTTCAATAAACAGCTGTCTATTTGCAAGTCAGTTCGAAATTTAAATAATACCTTGTATTAGTTACCTTCTTGGTAGTCATGTTTCGAAGTAAAAGGTTATTCCATTTTTAAATTACAGGACAGATATTACATTGTAATTTATCTGGCTGCAAAATACGTCAGATATGGATTTTCATACAACTTTTACCGGCCGCTGCCCACATGTATTTGGCCAGTACGGCAATTTTGATTTATCTCGAAGAAGACTGTCAAAATAATGCTCACATTTCCAAGCATGTTTGAGAAAAGGATTTTTATGTAAAGTGTATTTATCATTAATGTGATATAAATAATAAGTAATAAATTACAATTGATAGCTATATAAATTAGTGTTATAATTTTTGAGTTTATTTATTTATTTAGATAAACATTTCAACCGACTTTAAAAAGTAGGTTTTCAATCCCATTGTATTTTTTTATGTTAATTGATCTCTGAATTTTGTCATTTATAAATTGATTTGGATTTTTTTTTATTTAAAAGAAAACACTTTCATATTTTTCCCATAGAAGATTTATAATAATTTATTATTATTATATTTTTTTTTGGCCGTGTGTTCCCGGCATAGAATAGGCCACGTATAGACATGGAAAATGGTCCCCAGAATCTGTCCCCTTATTAAAAAATGAACATAACTTTTAAATTTAATATTTATTTATTTAGCTCTTTATTGTACCAGAAACATAAATAAACATATACAATAACAATTAAACAGTTCAAATGAAATATAGTAGCGAAAAATACATACAGGTCAAAATATATACATAAAGGTACAAAAGGCTATCCTAATGCTAAGTTGTAATCTTTTACAGACAATCTTTGATTAAAGCAGAACAAGTAGAAGTGGGTATCTGGGTGGTAGGTCCCCCTCTGGTGGAGGGTCATCCTACACTGTATTTACCTGTACGTGATCGCCACTCAGGAACCTTTCTTCCTCATCGGTTGTCGGTTCTTCGAGCTATGTGACGAGCCCATTGCCACTTCAGCTTGCTTATTCTTGATATCCATGTATAAGATATATTGTACAAAAATATTAAATACATATAATTTATTAATATAGTAATTAATAAAATCTTATTACTCATTGTTAACAGCAAGTCCACTGACGGAGCCGCCTCGCCAGGGCCAGACGGTGATCGGACAGTACACGGACGGGCTGTACTACCGCGCCCTCTGCAAGCGGACCAACGTCAAACAGAATAAATACCTGCTGGAGTACATTGATTTTGGTTAGTGAGGAAATAAGTACTTTATTACTCTCAGAACATATATAGATAGATATTCTTCATTGTTTCCTCCAAAAGATTACAATAGTAAACTTATTATAAATATAAACAATTACAAGAAATAATCACAATGAGAGAACAATGGGCGACCTTATCGCTAAGAGCGATCTCTTGCAGGCAACCTTTGGATGGAGAGGAGTAATTATAAACAATTTGGTGGGAGGCACGATGAAAAATTCTTTTAATTCTAAATATAGAGATATATCTAGTAATAAAACGGGTGAATCAACAAGTCCATATATTAGAATATTAGATTTAAAACGTACTTTTCAAAAAGTAAATCTTGGTGAAACAGTTTAAAAATTGATCTCCCTCCCTGTCGAGGATTTTCCAAGAGGCTATATTAGAAGTTTAAGCGACGGTTACCACTTTTCATCAGGCCCGTCTGTCGACCAATTTGTTTTTAATGTTAGAAAGGCAAACGAACAGACTGTTCACTTGTTTGGAATTAGCTACTGTCGCCATGAACACTTGCAATATGGTGGGGAGTTATCAGTGTTGCCAACCTTTGTTTATTGTTTTTGGGTACTTTTTTGAAAAGCCCCATTTCTAAGTGTAAGGGGCAAATTGTAATATTACTACGGTGTTTCCCAACGTGGGCCTACGCCCCACAGGGGGGCAATTTAATAGTTAAGGGGGGGGGGGGCAATTTAAAATGGACTCGAAGCGATTTTAACCCTCTTCCTTCGAGCCATTGCAATGCTATGAGTAGATATCGGTGCCAAATTTAACAATAAAAGTGTATTAAATATTTATTAGGTAAAATTTCGTTTGACGTTACCAAAATATCAACAGGGCGATTAGAGTCGTCAAGTAAACTTTGTCGGGAAAAATTATGTATGGGGGCATAAAAATTTTAGAAATGTTCAAGTGGGACATGACACAAAAAAAGGTTGGGAAAAAGGTTTACTAGATATGCAAAGTATTATAACAACACTTATTCTTGTACAGGCAACGTGGAAATTTCAACACTAGAGAAGTTGTACCCGTGTCCGGCGGACTACGAGATGTCTGCAGAACCGACCCTGGCTTCCCTGGTCACGTTACCTTTAACTTCTGGTACTGCATTAACCGCTTTGGCCACTGAGTACATTGACAAACTGAAGGACTCCAATGCTGAATTGTTGCTGGTGAGAAAGATCTCTCAAGAGAATTCGTTTTTCACATATGATAATAGGAATGCTAACATAAATAATATATTATTTATAATCTTTCGGTATATATTATATTGACCATAGGGAGACTCTGTACAAAAGTTGTTTGGCAAAAGGGGACCTCTGTCCCATTCCTGTTTCTACCATGAAGCAGTTGTGTTTGCATGGCTGTGTTTCGGTTTGAAGGGTGGAATATGGCAATGAATTTACAGGGTACAGAGGAGTCTCATCTCAGAAGGAGGAACATCTGAGTCCTCAGGAATGGCAACGCATGGGGGGTATCATGGGCGAAACAGTGTACTCTGTTATGTGCATGGTACTGCTCATGTCTATAGGCGACGGTTATCACTTTCCATCAGGCGGGCCGTCAGCTTGTTTGCCATTCTAAGTTGTATAAAAAAAAATATTAATTTTCAGACGATACCGTCTGGTGATAAGACAGCGCCGAGTGGTAGCCCGGTGACCCTGACGGTGGTGAAAACTAACCAGTCGGTGAACAAGCGGATCGAGGAGCTATCTACTCCCGAATGGAAGAAGTTGGAGATCAAGGGTGGTGATGTTATCGGTTAGTCTATACTCTCTTTATTTATTCTATTTTACTATCTATTTCTCTTTAGTCTATACATTAATTATTTCACAGCTATATATATATATATAGGTCGCTGTCTGTACACGGAAGACATAAAAAACTATTATAAAAAACTATTATAGGGGCTTTATGAATGCAATAGAACTAGAAACAATGATTTTTAGAATTTTTGTCTGTTTGTCTGTATGCTTGTGCGCGCTACTCTCAGAAACGGTTTTACCGATTTGAATGTGGTTTCCCTAATGTGTTGCAGTTTTCATCACTTAACATTTAGTGTTTGTTTTGTTTCAATCGGTTCATAAATAAAAAAGTTATATCAATCTAAAGAATGACATATAAAATAACCAATCATTTGAATTTTTTTTATTGGATGAAAATGGAATGGTAACCCCGCCTGCGCTAATGGGATACGCTGGCGGGGCACCAGTGAAGGATGATCGATGAGAATGAAAACAGGCCAGTTAGCCCATCATGATGAATTCATCAGGAATTAACAATAATAGTTTCCAGGGAGAATCGCGTAAGTCGACCTGGTTGGGTATATTGCTAGCAATGGGACTCTCAGCCTCCATTACTAACAATCCCTTTCCCCCTGGAAAGGAAGAAGTTGTCTATTTTATACCGGGACCGCACAGTGATCACTACTTATATTTATTTATAATTTTCTTTAAATGCAGATACGGAGCCGGTGATGTACGCAGACTTGGAGTACCTGGAGCTGCCGCCCAGGGACTGCGAGATGGAGATCCTGGATGTGAGCGCGTTGGAAGCCGGCACCCTCTCGGGGTGCGAGCGTTGCATCGATCACGCCATGCTGGAACGACTCACTGACAGGGTATGCCTTCTTGTTTATTTATTTATTCACCTCCCTATGATCCCTCTGGAAACGATCATGCTGAATTCTAGGTGTATTCATCACGATGGGTTAACTGACCTGCCTTTTCATTCTCACCTATCATCCCTTATTGGTGTCCCGCCAGCGTATACCGTTATTGCAGGCGGGGTTCCCATTCCATTATCATATAATTATAAAAAAACTTATATATATTTCATTACGTTACAAATATCACGTATATTTTTATTTATATTTATTTATTTATTCATTAGTACATATATGTGTGCATGGCGGACTTAATGCTAAAAGCACTCTCTCCCAATCAACCGTAGGCAAGTGTCAGAATACTCGAATGCGGTACTAGTAATTATTGATATACATACATACTAAAATTACATATATAAACGAATAAATATATATGAATAACAAATATACTTACACATATATGACGTATACTATATTATACACGAAATTGAGAATAATATAAAGCACTTACTGCTCGGATAAAGGTAAAAAGTGAGTGTGAACGCTTTTTTTTAAAGACGGTTTAGTCGGTAGTCTTAATGGCATCTGGAAGCGTGTTCCACAGTCGTGAAGAATGTAGGAGGAAAGAGTTTGAAGCGTAACCAGTACGGTGAGGCTTCAGTTCAGAGATTCATAGTTAGTTATCGGTTATATACAATAAATAAATAAATAATTCATAATGAAGTATCCAAACAGACCTTTTTTTAAGAGGTCAAGATCCTTATGTAAAATAATTATAAATATGCCAATGGATTCACAGTGTGGTAATGGCTACACCCTTAGTGCAAGCGGGGTTACTGTCCCAATATCATTAATTAAAAAAAAAAACATCTTAGTTCTCAGAAAAGGCAAAATATGAGGCACCCATGGTCATAATATATGTTACTACTTACCATCATGTGAGCTGCCAGCTTGTGTTGCCATTAATAACATTTCTGTTAACAGATGGCAGATTACTGCAAGAGTGACATCGGCAAGCAGCCGTACTTGCCGAAACACGACGAGCTCTGCATCGCCAAGTTCCCGCCCTGTAAGTGTTTTTTAAATATAGCAACATTCCCGTGTGGTCCCAGCATAGAATAGTCCACCCCTTCTTTTCCCTTACTACCCACGGAAAAGAAAGGGTTTTTTTTATGGGTGGCAGAATACTCGAATGCGGTACTAGTAATTATTTTATTTATTTATTTATTTATGCTTTATTGACCACATTACAAAAAAAATGTCCGGTACAAAAGGCGGACTTAATACTATATAGCATTCTCTCGCAGTCAACCTTTGGCTAAACAGAAATTTTAATATGCGGTGAAAAAAAATTACAACACATACAATAGAGATTATATAAATATACATACATGAATATATTAAACAAATATTAAATAAATATACAAATATGTAATAAAAATACATATATACAAATATAAATATACATATATAAATATACCTACTTATAGATTATATACGATAACACAAATAAACAACTATAGAGATCAAAGTGATGATGATGAAGGTGAATTGCTTTCACAGTTTTTTCCAAAGATATTCGTAGACTTTATTAGTATTGATATACATACATATTAAAATTACATATATAAACGAATAAATACATATAAATAAGAATATCAAATTTCATTGTAATGTATTTAGTAGTTTATGTGTGAAAGAGTAAGAATCATGCATCCATTCTTCCTTACAAATTTACGTAATTATAATATTAATAGAATTTTGTAACCTCTGTGATAGATCCGCAGTGGTTCCGCGCGGTGCTGCTGGAGCACATACCCGGCGAGGCGGATGCTAAAGTGTGCTACGTGGACTACGGAAACGTCGGTTTCGTACCTGTCATGTCTATACGCAAGATGCTGCCGGAATTTGTCCGCGGACACCCGGCGGTCGCGTCGCATCTCGAGATCAAAGGTGATCATACTACTTATATATATGCACGCATGCTAAAGTTAAGGGAGTTAAGGGGCCGCCTGAAAATCAGCGGTATATAGGTTTTTTTTTTCTTTATACTACTTGGAATCATACATCCCTCTTACATACATCATCCCTTGAAAATGGAAGAAATTACATAATATATAAAGATATATAGATAGATAATCTTTGTTACCACTAATAAAATTACAAAAAAATCAACAATAAAAAGAAAAAAAAAACAATTCATTTTGCTGGTTGCTGGAGCCGCCTCAGCTGTTGCTATATACGCACACCTCCAGCGAGATATATCTACGTCCCATTCGTGTTTCAATCGTAAAACAGTTGTGTTTGCATGGCTGTGTTTCGGTTTGAAGGATGGGATATGGCGTGAATTTACAGGGTACAGAGGAATAACACCTGAGTCCTCAAGAATGGCAACGCATGGGGGGTATCATGGGCGAAACAGTATACTCTGTCATGTTCATGATACTGCTCATGTCTATAGGTGACGGTTACAGCTTTCCATCAGGTGGGCTGTCAGCTTGTTTGCCATTGTAAGTTGTATATAAAAAAAAAACATACTGTACCTCTCTACGATTCTACCTCGACAGATTTCCCCAAAGACCCCACACCGGATATGTTGGCCCGAGCGGTCGTACATATGAAGATTAACGACGAAGGCCGCGGACTGTTACGAGTCTCGCGCTGCCTCAAGCAAGAACCCGGACTGTACATCATCGAAGTGCCAGAACTGTTAGCCGCTATGAAGGGTGACTAAGTATAATTGCTGGGATAACCTTAATATATAAGTTAAAACTGGGGAGTTATAAACTAGGCACATGTAATATCTATATATTGGGTATTAGTATCTCTCCGATATTTATATCGTCATAGTCGTAGAATACCGACGGATCTTTATATGTAATCTTTGTCAGATCCGTCAGTATTCTCTTATTCGACTATGACGCGATATATTGGTTTCCTCTGAACATTGATGGTGGAGGAAAGGTCACCACCTATACTCAGTCAGTAGTGTTCATATCGGTCGGATATTTATATTAATTTCGATTGGATAACCGACATTGTCCCTTTGCACTCCAGCTTAATAAGTCATAGAGGATACCAATAATTCCAGCACTATATTAGTTGTTGGATAAAAAGAAGGATAAAGGACAAACCTGGTTCACTTAGTCCCCGCGTGTAGGTCTTTTGTACGCGTTCTCGTTCTCTCTTCAAATTATTCAACACTTTTGTTTATTGACATAAGGTGTCACTGTATGTTGCGCGGAGATCGCGGCTGAATGAATAATTCGCAACTGGCGGAGATTTATTCGTGATCTTAGCGGAGCTTGACCAGCTCGACGCGCAGTTGGATTATAGACTGATTTTGTCCATCTACCCCCCAATGTGATCCCAGATTTGATAGGGAATATGGATAGGTGAGGAGGGTAGAAGGATATTGCGTTCGGAAATGTTTAATGCATGTATAAATGATGAGATTATATTTACCATTAATTATAAGTACATCACAGGGCCTCTAGACAAGTGGCAAGCGAATTCGTCGATGTAATCGACTTCGCTAGCAAGTCCGTGAGTTAGAATGAGACACCCGGCGTTGCTATCTCATTCTATCTCACGGACTCGCTACCGATGTCGATCCTATCGACGAATTCGCTTGCCACTTGTCTAGAGGGCCTGTGATTTAAAAGAAAAATGGACTCGTTGCAATAAAACAAAACATTTATTTCTTAGCTATTTTATAAAGGTCGCCGAGTTAGTAAAACAAGCGTGTCGTTATAGCCGCGACAGTGGATTTAATGTTAGCATTTTAATGTCGCAAATACGAAGACAACGGAGTGCAAAGGGTTAATATATCACGTGAATAGGCTAATATAATCGTGTTTCAACCGTGACGCAGTTGTGTTTGCATGGCTGTGTTTCGGTTTGAAGGGTGGGATATGGCGTGAATTTACAGGGTACAGAGGAATAACACCTGAGTCCTCAGGAATGGCAACGCATGGGGGTATCATGGACGAAACAGTATACTCTGTTATGTCCACGTTACTGCTCATGTCTATAGGCGACAGTTACCACTTTCCATCAGGTGGACCGTCAGCTTGTTTGCCATTCTAAGTTGTGTAAAAAAAATATATTACCCACCTTTTTTTTAATACTGACGTATCATAATAGGATTCGCTTTCAAAATGGGTGATGACCTTTTTTCCGTCATCAATGTCCAGAGAAACCCTATATATAGATATTCGTCTCGGATCGGTATCCATGTATTGCCCATGCCTAGTTAGTATGGAAAGCTATATATTTTCGTACTTCTACCTTTCGTTTTCTTTGACAGAAATATAGTTTTATCAGTAGAACATTCTATTAGAAAGATGCTATATCATTAGCGTCGATTGAAATCTGTTATATATCTAGGTTTAAGATTTAAATCATAACAGAGAGTTTAGTTTTAAGGTGAATCTAATTAAGAATTGATTTTCCACTGTAAAAGTTGTTTCAAATGCAGTGTAAATTCTATCTATTGTAAAGCCACAATATACATTAGAGAGCGCTAACGGACAATGATAATGTATATATATATATATATATATATATATATATATATATATATATATATATATATATATATATATATATATATTTTTGTCATCTTTTATATATATATGTATATAAAAGATGACAAAAAATTAAATACCTTCGGTATGTTTTGTGCTTAAAGACTTAATGTAAAAAAATGTAAAGGAATTGTTACTGTAGAATACATAACATATAACGTCTCTTTCTCACAAGTTAAATTGTTGATTCGACAGAAAGTGACAAATGGCTAATTGCTAATTCATTTGACATTTTATGTTTAGAATAGTATATTATAGAATTATGTCTTGGGTATATACTGGGGTCGATTCAAGGGCGACATTTCTGTAAAACTACATTTAGTTAAAATTTGAATTTGTTCTTACCTCAAAACCTTTATCCGTAAAGGACCATAATGAACTAAATTTGTAATATATTTAATTCAAAATAGGCTATTTGACCCATTTCTGGAAATCATATCGTAATGTTTAGTGGTGTTTATAGAGCCCCCCAAATTTTTTTTTAAATCTCATAAGTATTTCTTCAAAAAATAGCAAAAGACGCAAATTTTTACCAATATGGCGTCAGTGACGTCACATGGATGTAAACAACTAGTGTCATACACGATCATCTAGTGTCAGTATTTATTTTTGTTAATTTTTACTGTTTCTTCAAAAATCATAAAGTGTTCTTTCGAACATGGTTTCCCGCCGAAGGCGTAAACTCTAGCGGTTTACCGCTCCCTATGTTAAGTACTTTACTTTTTTTTCCGTTATTAAAAAAGGTTGTATTTTCTCCTCTTTTCATTTACCACTTATTCAATGGGGAATTTCGTGTTTTTAGGGGACACATTATTATGTAGAGGTCCCACATTATTGTGTAGGAGGTTATTATGTGGGAACCTCCTTATTATGCAAGGGTCCCATTATTATGCAGGGTCCCATTATTATGCAGGGTCCCATTATTATGCAGGGTCCCATTATTATGCAGGGTCCCATTATTATGCAGGGTCCCATTATTATGCAGGGTCCCCTTATGCAGGGTTCCCCTTATGCATGGATCCCCTTATTGTGCAAGGCCCCTTATGTAGGAGGTCCCCTTATTATGTAGGGAACAATTTATTACTTAGGAGATCCCTTATTATTTAGGGCGGTATTATGTAGAGGTCTCCTTTATCCAATATTATATGTCGAACCTCTTATTGAATTCTTCCCTTTATTGTTGAGAGCAGTGTTTTCCAATGTTTGGGTCGCGACCCTCTGAGGTCCGCGAAGAGGTCGCAACATCTAACAATTTCCATTTAGCCCACATTATGTCTCGAGATTTCATTTTTATCAGTTGGGGCGAAATTTATAATTTACCTACCTTTTGACTATATAGGGAATCAAGTTTACCATTTCAAGCTAAGGCATTGTATTCCAAGCATAGTCTCAGCATTGGCTGATACACGATTTATGGGACTTTAATGGCGTTGTTAGTTTTTGCTATCAGCCCATATTTATTGTTCCATTTTGTATTGTATTGTATTGTATTGTATTGTAACATTTGTATAGTACATAATTCACATTGAACACTGATAAATGATTTAATATATAATGGCGGACTTATCCCATAAAGGGATAAGATTATATATTTTGCTGGTTAGACCTCGAGTAATTGAGTCGTTAATTACTCAATGTGTAATTTGAGATGTGTCAACGTTTGACTTGATTTATTTATACAGTATGTATGTTATTTATAATTTGAAAGCACATTTTTGAAGTTTTAAGGTCAAATGACCGAATTTTCTGTTTTGATAACATGGCGTTTTTTTGTACAGGTGAAAAGCTGTGCCCTGTGATGATTAGCGATATTTCAAGATCTGGTGACAGATAATGTTTCGTATCTATATGACGAAGGATATTTCGTGTCCATATGACAGGATGTTTCGTGTCCGTGTGACAGGATATTTCGTGTCCATATGACAGAGGATGTTTCGTGTCCGTGTGACAGGATATTTCGTGTCCATATGACAGAGGATGTTTCGTGTCCGTGTGACAGGATATTTCGTGTCCATATAACAGAGGATGTTTCGTGTCCGTGTGACAGGATATTTCGTGTCCACATGACAGAGGATGTTTCGTGTCCGTGTGACAGGATATTTTGCTTTTACCTTCTTCAGGTATATCAGTCCTATTGTACCCTGCGTGACCAGTCGACTCTCGTTAATTCGAAACTCGGAGACTCTTAAAATGTTACGAATTATCGAGTGTGATATTTCATATCAAATTGTTCGAAATTTTTAATAGAGAAATAAAACTTCGAATCAACAGATAATCAATTACAATTTTTTAATTACTATTCTTTGACAATGACAAAAGATAAAAGGTACATATATACGTGTACACATTAATAATGTGAATTAATCTTTCCAAAAGAATTCTGTTATATTGGTTTGCTTTAAAATACATTGTAATAACTTTTTTTAAGAATTAAAAGTTCTTGAAAAGCTTTTTTTATCACTTTCGTTTTGTATATAAAAGCTTTGTAAGGTGTCGAATGAGGATCTTGCTTCCTTAAGTCACACCTCTGCCAAAGGTTCTGAAGTATGGTCGCCAATCGGTTAGTGAACCTGAGACAGCAACATTCTCATCCACTTGAAGAAAGTCGGAAAAACTCACACAGCTGATGTAAACTAGTTGTCCTATTGCTGGTTCTGAAGAACCAGTATTCTGCTGACTGGTGGTTCTGGTGACTGATAAATCAGCCATCATTATGGGAAGATTCTTCTGATCTTTTATTGTGTCAAAGTTGTTTTTATTGTTTATTTATTAATATTAAAAAACCAACAGCGGTTTACAAATAAAATTAACAAACTTAACAAATTAGTATGGCCAATAACAGGTTTTTCTATATTAATTTCGTAGATTATAATAATAATAATATAATTTTTTTCCAAACTACAATTTGGTCCATTTTGTTAGTAACAGTTTTCTTACAAACTATGTTAGTAAAAAAGAAAAGCAAATTAATTAAAGCAGTTCACTCTGTTGTGAGCCAGCCGACTAGAACAGCATCTGAATGAAATGTCCAATTATAGGCGAGTTATATTTCTCGCCTATTACTTTTAGAATGCTGTCGGTGCTTGTCCTAACTCTGTGTAGCAATGATGCAGTTCTCTTTCTCCTTATAGCGTAGTATTCGACAATTGTTAAAGGAAAAGCAGAAAAAATAAACAAATCAAATAGGTAGGCAATTGTTGAAGTCAATTTTTACACATACGCAACAGATATGATTGTGTCAGTCGTACATACGATTTGACGGTATTTCTTATTTAAAA
This sequence comes from Galleria mellonella, assembly GCF_026898425.1. Classification (NCBI taxonomy): domain Eukaryota; kingdom Metazoa; phylum Arthropoda; class Insecta; order Lepidoptera; family Pyralidae; genus Galleria; species Galleria mellonella. The sequence goes on along the minus strand of NW_026442002.1, from coordinate 1,740,868 downwards.
TATCGATATATGTATATCTCTGATATATATATTTCTCGTGGCAGGTGGCACAGTTAAAGCTTTTCTGTTTTAAATATATCAATTTGTAAACTACAATTTTTTTTTAAACATTTGTGTCTGTGAGGATTGGATAGAAAGTCCATACAGTTTTGTTTTATTATCCAATGATTTAGAATTTGCGAGATGTATGACACATCATAGATATTTCTTTATATATCAGTTGTCATATTAAGAAATTGTATTTTGAAATTAAATCAAATTGAAGTTGGAATATTGATATTCATGACTTCATTTAACCCGAGTGAAAGTGAAGTAACTGTCTTTTATTTATTTATTTAAGGACAACCAACAAAGCATCCATTTATATGAGCTTAAAATACATTATAATATGGTTACATTATAAAATGCTGCCTCAATTAAAGGCCGCCACGACACGTGTATACATAATATATTATTATTAGTATAGAAATTTATAAAAACTACAATACTGGTTATACAATAAATAGTTAGACTACAGTAATACTTTGGATTTGAAAGATTTGTACACTTGTAATCTATACATATCGTATTATTCGACTGATATTGGCTTTCTGTAATGGATGAATATGGAATTATAACCTCACCCTCGCTATGGGTATCCGTTGGCATATTAGTGAAAATGAGATAGAAAATGAGATAAGCGAAGACGAAAGCAGGTCAGATGACCCATATTGTTTATATCACCAGAAATAAACTCCGATGCTTTCCATGGGGGATCGCCTGAAGATTAACCTGTTATTCTTTACAGAAAAGATTTCCAAAGCTTCGGCGAGAATCCAAAAGGAAATGCAAAGCTATCAGTCCATGCATTTTCTTATCGTAATTCATTCCGAGTGTTGATCTCGGATGCGAATACTGTTCATTATTCGGCGATGTCCTGTCCCCAGTTTGGGGTCATCGCCATAATTTCAAGTAAAACGAACAGTCTCGGATGTTACTATATCAGAGAACGTTATAAATTTCAACTTTGTTTTGTAAAAAATTACAGTTACAAGCGTGGGGCTTCTAAGTATACAGGAGAGGGGAATGTAAGGTTTTATTTCTGCATTTTTTCTTGATAAATGATTCCTTCTTGTTGGTAAAGTTTTAAAATTTATTAAAATCTTTAATACAACTTGATATTGACATTGTTGTGGATACGCGCAGTCGACTTGCTTGACAAATGGGGACAATGATTGATTAAAATTATGAATAATAAAGTCGAGTACGAGTGCCGCGAAATGTCATTGATGTGTCGAAATAGGCGGTGATTGACTGTACCGAGAAGGTTAAAAGTTCGTCTTACAACAATCCGAATAATAACGGATTTAATATGTTTACATTAGCAGGATTATGATGATAGCGTTTAATGCCATAACTTGCGTATTCTTTTAATATTTTAACGAGTATTTTTGGAATTTTTCTCGCTTTTTATATATTTCGATTTCAAGTCTATAATGACTAGGTGTTTTTTTTTTCACTCGATAATTATGAGTGAATTAAAGTGGCAGATTTTCTTCCGATTATTATTTCGGAGTCTTGTGTCAATCTTGGTTGTTGTCACTCCAGAGTCTTGTGTCACTCTGGAGTTTTGTCACCCCGGAGTCTTGTGTTACCCCGGAATTTTGTTGTCATCCTGGAGTCTTGTCATTCCAGCGTCTTGTCACTTTGGAGGTTTTTGTCACCCCGGGGTCTTTTGTCACCCCGGGGTCTTGTGTCACTCCGGGTTGTTGTCACTCCAGAGTCTTGTGTCACTCTGGATTTTTGTCACCCCGGAGTCTTGTGTTACCCCGGAATTTTGTTTTCATCCTGGAGTCTTGTCACTCCGGCGTCTTGTCACTTTGGAGGTTTTTGTTACCCCGGGATCTTTTGTCACTTCGGGGTCTTGTGTCACCCCGGGGTCTTGTGTCCTCCCAGGGCCGTGTTACCCTGGGGTCTTGTGTCACTCCGGGGTCTTGTGTCACTCCGGAGTATGTCACCCCGGGCTCTTGTGTCACTCTGGAATCTGTCACCTCGGGGTCTCGTGTTACCCCAGGGTCTTGTGTCACTCCAGAGTCTGTCACCCCGGGGTCTTATTTTGTTCCGGACTCATATGTTACCCTAATATTAATTATTAGGTCCATAGTCGTTCTTGACGGCAGAAACTTAACAATTCAAATCTGCTAAGATTTTAGATTATAATTTTCATTAATTTAATCTTTTATACTCTTATTTTCAAGGTGATTGAAAAAAATGGCGCGTGTTACCATAGTTTAATAAACACTCTAGATGTCCAACGCACACATCTAAATAGAGTAATGCGTCCCGAATTGTCAGACAATTGTTCGGGATAGGCGTGGTATCTTACTCTGTGGTATTTATGATTTATGTCCATATTCTAATATTAAATACTCTATAGCATTGAACGAAATTTGTATTTGCAAATTTAAATAGTATTTTACATATATCTGTACGCTTTAAAATAGTAGTTGCCAGTAAACCTCTTGGTTAATTAACTAACCATTTGGGGAACAGAGGGCCTACCATAAAGTGTTTTCCGAAATTTCGGAGCCAAACGAAACACAAATTTGATGTTAAAATTACATAATACATGCCGTTTGGAAATATTAAAAATGTTAAAATATTGTTCCTTTGGACTTTTATGATAGTATGTATGACGAACGAAATGTTAAACTCCATTTATTGGTCCGATTTTGGTATAAACAAAAACACGAAATTGAGTCCGAAATTTCGGAATTTCATTTTATGGTAGACCCGCAGTATTCCTCGCGAACCAATTTGTTACATCATTAAATTCAATATTTTCATAACTTGTCTTGTTGTTAGTAGTTTACAATAATTGGTGTCGATATAAAATTTTGTTGTAGTTGATTTTGTAAATTAAGTTCATTTTGTTATAATCATAATAAAAGACAATTTTTTTGGAAAAATGATGTTTTATTTATATTATTCACCAGAGGGAGACTTTGTACAAAAGTCGATTGTTTGAGTACTTCTGTCCCATTCGTGTTTCTACCGTGAAGCAGTTGTGTTTGCATGGCTGTGTTTCGGTTTGAAGGGTGGGATATGGCAATGAATTTACAGGGTACAGAGGAGTCTCATCTCAGAAGGAGGAACATCTGAGTCCTCAGGAATGGCAACGCATGGGGGGTATCATGGGCGAAACAATGTACTCTTATGTCCATGGTACTGCTCATGTCTGTAGGCGACGGTTACCACTTTCCATCAGGTGGGACGTCAGCTTGTTTGCCATTCTAAGTTGTATAAAAAAAAACTCAATTTAGTTTTTAAGACAAAATAACTGGTTTTTTTCACAACTGAAGTCTTGTGGGGCAAAATTTTTAATTATATTTTATTGCAGTCAGTTAAAAAAAAGTTAACAAATGAGCTCCCTATCGACGTTTTTCCTCTCATGGCTCATTCTATTTCATATAAAATACATAATATTTGTTGTAAACCAAAATATATATTTACCTAATTTAATATTTCACTCCATTTACAAAACGTTAAAGTACACATTTTTTGATATATCAAAATTGGACATACTTATTCTATCGAGAGCTTTGCGAAATTTTACAATGTCACCAAGTAACATTTGTATAACTTTGAAATTAATTTGAATATTAAATTCTTTAGCATAAGTTATTATTACCTGGGGTTTTATAAAGATATTAGAATTTACGAATAAGACTTCGGATAAAATTAAACCATAAAAATAGAACCATAGGGCAGTTAGAATAAAGATAACTCTTTGGAGGGCTTTGTCTCGATTTAAGTGCCTATCATGCACATTAATTTGCAAATTTTTGTTCAATACTTTAAAATGTAGTATAATTAACTTTATTCATACTCATTCATTTAAAACTAAAATTTTAAGTCTCCAAGATACAGGTTTGACGTAGTTTGGATACTGAACTGTGATTCGTTAACGAGCATGCGCATGAGTCTACTGGGAACGGCTTATCCAGAGCCAGGGGACTACAGATATCTTAAACCGCGGGATATAGTTAAAGTAACACAAAGGATCTTTGAAATAATGGTATAAGGCAAGGGGAAGCACAAAAGATCCCGATGGGTCGACGTGCAATGGCTTAGCTGACCCCATATGCGATTATAAGATAGTTTGGGGACTGATGGTAACGTAGACTCTTGATAATATAATTTGTAAGTTTTGATATAAGTGTTATTCTATTCTATGTTTTGTTCTATAAATCTATCACACTGTTTTGTCACTTACTATCAAATTGGGAACTTAGTGTCAAAGAAAGAGACAAAACAGTTCAGTAGCTAAAATAGGTTAATGAGAGGTTTGATGTTTTATAAATAAGGAGGCTAGACTGCAAATGTTAAATGCTTTCTTCTTTCTAGAATTACGAAACGGTACAAAATACGGTATGCTACTTCTGTCTTACTCTAATTCTTCCTATATACCTTTCATCAGTTAGATTTTCGTAAATCAAATCTGGAGTTATTGGTCTTTCTGCTAACGCCCTCTGGAATGTCTCAAGAAAGCGTTGTTTTTCCAAAAACAGTTTGTCTTTTTCGGATCGTTTCATTACAGCTGCCAATGTTGTGTCAACCCACGCCTCATAGTATTGTTTAGTGTGGCTATTTATACAATTTGGCGCCCATTTAGCGACCTCTGTCGGCGGCGAATGGTTTCTCAACGAAGGATCCGGCGACTGTGCGTTTTTGAATTTCCTCTCCCGTTTTTTATGGTTAGGTTTTCTGCTTATGGGTTTTTCTTGTACACTAATCCTACTTAGAGTTGTTTTCGTCTGATTCTTCGGAAGTTCTATTTTAGTTCTGGACTTTTTGGATGCGTCGTTTGGAATATTGATTTGTATTGGCTGTAACTTTTGTCTTTTCCTATGCTCGGCGAATGTCACCGCCTTGTATACTTTGGTTGCATCATTTTTGCATATTACTGTGTTTATTATTGGCCTCTTTTGTACAGATATCACTTTTTCCGGTTTATTATTTTCGGATTTCTTGGAAACGTCCGACGAATCGTTCTTGTCATTATGGGCTTCGTTGATTTTCTTAAAAGATCGATCTGTAAATAAAGCATGATCGTTTAATAAACGACTTACACATTTAAATGTGTGTGTTCTTTATGGCGATGGAGTAAAAATCTCGATTCTGAAATCCTGATTACCATTTTCAAATATTTTTTAGCAAAATTATGGCATGGACCTCCGAGAATCTTATTTAATACAAGTATAATAAAATTGTAACTTCTAGATGTCTGTACATGGAAGATCTTTAAGGAAAAATAATATTAGGAATGTTAATAATACCAATAGATGTTAAGACAATATTTTTTTAGAAATTTTGTCTGTCTGCCTGTATGTTTGTTCCGGTATCTCATAAAAAATATTGCATCAAATTTAAAAATACAATGGTGTACTTATCTCGTAGAGGAATCTCTTACAACCCTTGAGAAGTTGAAAGAAAACTAAAGAAGATAATAGAAGGTGAAGTATGTTATTGTTTTTATGAAATCAGAATCAAACGGTGTTGGTGGCATATTTATTCAATGTTTTCTTTGACCAATATTATGTATTATTCTTTATTTTGTCACTGTTAGTTTTCCCAAATAAATGGAAAAAAAAAATCAGTGTACTGTTTTCGAAAATACTTTTTAAAGTCAGTACCGATATTGAAGTCAAAAATTCAGTGTCGAATTAGTGTCTAATTCACTTAATTGAAACTGTACTTAGTTCAAAAAGAATGTTGCTTTACGACTCCCGCGCTTCTGTAGCGCCTCAGCGATGTTTGCCGACGCTCGCACAGATAGTTTTGACGCGGTCTGGCGTAAAAATACAGCTTAGTTTTTACGTCGAATACGCGGGAGTAGCAACAGTATCCTGAACATGTTTGTTAATAAATTGGATAGTCCTCTCGTGAGAATGCTCGCCGAAAGGACTAGATCATTATTAGTGATTAAGTATTAACATAGTTTTTAAGTACATTTACTAACAAAAATGGAGCCAAGTTATCTAAAATAAATAAATTAATTAAAATTTAATTTATCATCATCATTTCGGTCGTTAACTGTCCACTTCTGAATATGAGCCTCTACTTATGAGGGTCTTTGCCAGTATTTGCCACGCTTGGCAGCCAGGTTGCCAACTGCAGTTAGACTTTAGTGATGCCGTCACTTGATTATTAAAATTTGTCGCCTCTTATGAAAATTACGAGAAAGGAAGAGGTGGCCCATTCCATATAACACAGGGAGACTTTGTACAAAAGTCGATTGCTTGGGTACCTCTGTCACATTCGTGTTTCTACCGTGAAGCAGTTGTGTTTGCATGGCTGTGTTTCGATTTGAAGGGTGGGATATGGCGTGAATTTATAGGGTACAGAGGAATAACACCTGAGTCCTCAGGAGTGGCAACGCATGGGGGGTATCATGGGCGAAACAGTATACTCTGTTATGTCCATGGTACTGCTCATGTGTATAGGCGACGGTTACCACTTTCCATCAGGTGGCCCGTCAGCTTGTTTGCCATTCTAAGTCGTATAAAAAAAAATGTCAGGACTACACAGCGAGAATTTTCTAACCTGTTTTCAAGTCACTATTCAACGGCCTCTCCAAATGGACTTTATTTACATCATTTCTATTATTATTATTATTTGCATTATTAACCGCTCTGTAATGATTATTAAAAGTATATTTCTCTTTAATTGTCCGTCTGTCTATTACAGTCGAATGCATTGGATTTACTTGGCTTTTATCCATTTTCTTCAATACATTTCTTTCGTTATTAGTTTGAAAATTAAGATTACGTGCGCTTAATCTCGTTTTAAATTCCTCTACTTTTCTATCGTTTGGTTTATTTTTCTCGTCCTTAGCTTTGTCTGTATCGCCTCTATCTGGAAATGGTTTTTCAAATTCATCACCAGTTTTAGATTTGTCCCGTTTACGTGTATTGTCACCTCTATCTTTTAAAATTTTGTTTTCAAATTTCCTATCGCTTTCAGGTTTATTTGTTTTCTTGTCCATTGTGAATACTGAGAATTTTTAATTTGTTTATGTCGAACACGAGATCTGTCAATTTTGTTAGTGACAGTTTGCCAACGCGATTTTATATTAGTTAGTTAGTTTTTTTATTAGTCATAGAAAAAGTTTTGTTTTTAAAAACTTCAATGTCATTATCATAATCATCATTTCAGCCATTGTCCCCTAAACTACCATAAGGAACGGTCCTGATCCACTTGCATTCACTGACTTCCTAGAATGCATTTAAGGTCGTCACTTCAACTAGTGGGGCGTCATCCTACACTGTGTTTGCCGGTACAGGCTCGCCACTCAAGAATCGACCATATGTTCCACAACCATATTAGCTATCGATTTCCGATTGTCATTTTGTCCACACATGTTTTGCGTTGTTACGTTGTTTACGTGTTTGTTGTTGTGTGTGTTAGTGATAGTAAATTTTCGAGTGTTGGCGGTCACACGCATACTGATGGTAGTGGAATTAAACGAAATAATTCAAATCCAGTGATATGGACTTCCACATGATAACACCTAGTTCAGTGAAATATAGGTATGTCCGGGCGTGAATTTACAGGGTACAGAAGAATAACACCTGAGTCCTCAGGAATGGCAACGCATGGGGGTATTATGGGCGAAACCGTATACTCTGTTATGTCCATGGTACTGCTCGTGTCTATAGGCGACGGTTACCACTTTCCATCAGGTGGGCCGTCAGCTTGTTTGCCATTCTAAGTTGTATAAAAAAAATGTCCTATGTATTATTTTCATTATTTAGTATAGAGAAAAGAGATTGAAATACATTTGTCAAAAATTATAAGAAAGGTTATTTATTAGTCATAAAGAATGACAGTAAACTAGTCAGTTTATTTACTAATATATATTTAATATTTCATTTTAAAATGTTATAAAAATAAAATAATATTTAAAAATGGTAGCCTCAAATTATACACAGCATAATAAATATAAGCAGTTATATCCTAACTTAACACATTTTATGTATTGATTCAATCGGGTGAAGCCGCGGGATACAGTGAGTAGTAAAATAAATTTGTCAAAATGATCGCTAAAAAACAGATAATGCATGGCGTATAATCTAAGAGAAAGTGATAATTATGGATTTAGAAAGGACAAATTCCTAATTTTCTACTGGAGGGGGGGGGGGTAAGTAAGGGATTGTTAGAAATGGGTTCTCCCCCTGGAAACCATCGTGGTAAATTCTTGTCGATTTCTTCACGATGGCACAACTGACCTGCTTTCATCCTTACTTATATCACTGGTGTTCTGGATAAAATTCAGATGCAGATCTGTATATAATGTAAAATTTCTTTTATCAGATAATAACAAAGTTGTCTCAAAAAAGTCTGTTAACTCAATAAATAATATCGAGTTAAAATGGAAGCAAAATCCACTGTGATCAAATCTAAGTCGTCCAATAGCGCTATGACGACGAAATCTGAAAACAGAAGCAACAAGAAGAGTAGAAGCAATGTAGAATTTCAGAGGAATAGTGTAAAGAAGAGAGGAATGTATGTGGAGAAGAAACCGACGAAAATTAGCATACGTAATAAAGGTAAGAAAATTAGAGCTATTGTATGTAATTATGAAAGCCGCGTGGTCCCGGAATAGAATGGGCCACCGCTTTCTTTTCCGTGGGTGTTGTAAGAGGCGACTAAAAGAACTTGGTCGAGGGATGGGCAGCAGTAACTACAGTTCCTCAAAACATAGCCTGTCCAAAGTTATTTTTTTTGTTTTTTTTTTTACACAACTTAGAATGGCAAACAAGCTGACGGCCCACCTGATGGAAAGTGGTAACCGTCGCCTATAGACATGAGCAGTGCCATGCACATAACAGAGTGTACTGATACTATATTGATTTACTGTCTTATATTTATTCCTTCTTTTTTTTGCAGAAACTGACTTAGAATTACAAAAGACAGTAAAACCATCACCCCGACCACGGCCTGGCCACAAACAGTTCTTGACTTCTGTATTAAATATTTTATCAAAATCAACAGCAGCTACCCAACGTCCTGCGAAAGCTCAAGGTACAGAAAATATTAAGAAGAGAAATTTAAATAAAGTTCAACGTAAAATAAAGGAAATAATGAGTGAAAAAGACACTGAAAAAGATAAATTGGTTAAGACTAAAGGCAGATATAAATCTAGCGTTCTTAATGGTCAAGTTACTAAATGCAAAAACCAAGAACAGTTGGTGATCTTACAGCCACGAAGAGATATAGTGCAAACACCTTCAAACTATTCTGAAAATGGATCATACAAGTTATCAGATGTATCAACGATTGCCAAAAATGACATCAACAATAGTAAGGCCGGAGTAACAAAACAAATTTTACATGGGAAAAGAATGAAAACTGATAAGAAAGTAAGAATTGACGAGCCAGTTACTTTAGTAGAGAACATTAAAGACAAGGGTATGTACAATTTATTTGTTGATTTGTTGGAAACCACTTTTAGCATTTATAACTTGAATGCTAAATATAATGCTCCTCCCCGCATACCGAGTGAGGTTAGTACAGATGCGGTTTTCGAAATCGACGAGTCAGTCGCTAAAAAACTTGATATAAAAGAAAATGATACTCCAGAAATGTTTGATAATCTAACTCGGAAGCCTTCAAAACTTTTCTACAGCACGGCTGAGGCTGATTACAATAAAAAAGTAGTAGAAAATAAGGCGAAGTATTTAGAAACTCGACAGGAGTTACAGTTGAAATCTCCGAGACTGGAGAAAAGAAAAATGAAAGCACAATCATTTATTTATCAGAAAAAAGCACCACAATTAAAATCCGAAAGCGCAGTTTTGGATAAAAAATCGTCGTTGTCTAGAAAAAGTAAGAAGCGAACTTTATTGAACATGTTCAAAGAAGAATTGAAGTTAGACGTAGCCTCTTATCAAGAACCACAGAATCTATACCAAGCATTGCGCACAATGGCCCGAAATAAACGTAAATGTGTGCAAGCTATAAGATTTGAAAAATCCGTTATAAAGAAAACTGATACAGATTTCAACGATCCAGAATGTATGTTTAAAAGAAGAAAGGTCATATCTTCCAGCACCAAATTAAGTAAAAAGCAATTAAACGATTATAAATCTATATCAACTAATAGTAGATATTCAGAATTGACTAATTCTAGAAGTAAATACAGCGCGAATAACGACAAAGCAAAGTCTTACCATTCAATAGAAGTATACGGTTTTGATTATGAAATTGCAGGGAATAAATCGAACGCGCAACGCCAAGAGGAAGCGGTGTTACCATATCATTCTTCTCCATCTCTCAGCGAGGAAGAATTAGATCTTAATGCGCCCATTCTCAAATACATGGAGAGCGAAAGTTTTACGAGCCTTGACATGTATACAGACAGTCAACTATTGAGGCTAGTGTGAAAAATTTAAAAACAAAATAAACGATTTTTTTGCTTTATTCTCTTATTGTTACTGTTGTAGAGTTAAGAGCTCTGAGATGTATGTGTGGTATTACATTAAAAGATAGAGTAAGAAACAGTGTGATTAGAGAGAAGTATGGACTGAAAGACGCTGTAGAGACCAAAATCGAAAAAGGAATGTTGCGTTGGTTTGGTCATTTGGAGAGGATAGATGAAAGAATTACGAAAGAGCTTTATCGAGCAAGAATGAATGGAGATGTCGGTAGGGGACGCCCTAGACGGACGTATGTCGATCAAATAGGCGACGTGCTAAAGAAGGGACAAATTAAAAGTACCCGTAACCGGCGAGCGTGTATGAAAAGATTGATGAATGTGGAGGAAGCGAGAGATTTGTTTGAATCGAAGTATTTGGCGTTCCATTGTTTGTGCCTACCCTAATGGGAGGCAGGCGTGACAGATATGTATGTATGTATGTGATCTTATTAATATAATAAAATTAATATAATTGTCATCTCTAGGCATATGTTAGGGCAGATGACACAGCCCTCCCTAATTCTGAAACCGATTGGAAAAGTACATACAATAGTTTTTCTATGGGGGGAAAGGGATTGCTAGTAGTGTAGTAATGGAGACTGAAAATCCCATTGCTAGCAATATACCCAACCAGGTCGACCTCCTCGCTGTTCTCCCTGGAAACTATCATGGTTAATTCCTGATGAATTCATCATGATGGGCTAACTGGCCTGTTTTCATTCTCATCTATCACCCTTCACTGGTGCTCCGCCAGTGTATCCCGTTAGCGCAGGCGGAGTTACCATACCATTTTCACCCATCAAAAAAAAAATAGTTTTTCTATGCCGCGCTGTGGTTCCCGCGCTATCTCTAACGCTCACATTATCACATGTACAGAAGTTACTCGTTTCTGTAGTTGTAAACAATCCCAGATCGTGGTGTTTTTTGTATAAATAGTCCGGGGTGTGATTATATTTGTTTTTTAAATAAACACTGTCCATAAAAAAAAAAAACATAAGAGTGCTTAATTTTTTATTGTCTATCATTTATGTGATATAATCAACATCAGGACGCTCCAGTGAAGGTCTCTAGCGTATTTGGTGTTCTAATGATTTTCAACGCAGAGAGTCTGGAGTGAGGGTCTGCAAACCAATCGTAGTCGTGTGTACGGGAGATTACCAGCTTGCCCAACAACCACCGCATCAGCTCCAATTTGTCCACCAGCTTTCGTAATTTCCTAAAAATATAGAAAATACTAGTGTTTGCCCGTGACTTTGTCCGCGTGACTAAGATACTTATTATTTTAGCCGTTAACTGTCCACTGCTGAACATAAGCCTTCCTCATAAGGGGAGTTGTGCCAGTAGTTGCCACGCTTGACAGGCGAATTGGCAACCGCAGTAAGGCTTTTAGATATGTTTTAAGAGGGACGCTGCTGCCCTCTCACCGTCCCTTAGTCGTCTCTTACGACACCCACGGAAAAGGAAGGGGTGGCCTATTCTATGCCGGGACCACATGGCGACTGAGATATGTTATTTCTCCCGAATTAATATATTTGCAATCAGTGTAAGGACTATATGGTATCAAATGTGTTAAGTGACATAGTTATGTACCAATGTTAGCAATATACTCTGTCAGGTCCACCTCCACATGGTCCCTCCTGGAAAACATTGAGCTGAATTCCAGGTGTATTCGTCACGATGGGCTAACTTGCCTGCCTTTTCATCCTCACCTACCATCCCTCACCAGTAGGAATGGTAAGCCTGCCTGCGCAATTGGTATAAGCTGGCGGGGTTACCATTCCATTATCAACAATTAAAAACACATGATATTTTAGCTTGAGTATATATTACTCAATACCTAGTTTTTATATAATTTCACTTACACATGCAATGGTCCAGAGACATCAACCTCTATATCTTCGATCTTGTCACTCATATCCCTCATCAGTAACAGTTCCTCGTCCCACTGTGCCCTCACCGCCGCCAGCTGAGCCTCCTTCTCCTTGAGGAGTGCATCCAGGTGACGCAACTGTGACTCTTGTTGCTGGTAAAGTTTCATGGTTTCTATGATTTTTCTGTAAGTTTATTACATTTATATTATTTATAGTATATATATATATATACATATATATATATTATATATATACATTACTCTGTTATGTCCATGGTACTGCTCATATCTATAGGTGATGGTTACCACTTTCCATCAGGTGGGCCGTCAGCTTGTTTGCCTTTCTAAGTTGCATAAAAAAATATTTTAGTAAGGATTTATTCAAAAACCACTCACTCTTTCCTCTCAATCATTTCTGGCTGCAAGTCCTTATCAGCTGTGGTTATCAATGACTGAACAGCATGAGACTGAGTCAGGAACTTCACAATATGTTGTTCCAACACTTTCGTGGTCGCTGTATCACCAAAACTGTTTAATACTGTCTCTTCTGTCTTTTCTTGTTCTGTGATTTCTGGGGTCACTGTTGAAGTGATGAATAATGATTGATTAATGATAATGTTGAAGAATGAAGAAGATGGTGAAGAATTCACCATTATATTAGCTGTTAACAGTGCTCTGTTGAACATAGGCTTTCCTTTGGGGGGTTTTGCCAGTAGTTGCCATGCTTGGCAGGCGGGTTTGCAATCACAAGCTTTGGTGATGTTTACAGTTGGTCAGTCAACTGGTAAATTTGTTTGAGTAAGTGAAGTACACTTTAGGAATTTTTGTACTTTATTAATCCATTATGATAAATAGATCTGGAATCTAGCACAATGGCTTCCAGGGGGAACTGCGTGGAGGTTGACCTGATAAGGTGTATTACTAGCAATGGGGCAGGAGGAGAGGTGGATTGGTAGTAATGGGAATTAACAATCTCATTGCTAGCAATATGCCCTATCAGGTCGACCTCCAAGCGGTTCCTACTGGAAACCATCATGATTATTTTTCATGGAATTCTCCACGATAGGCTAACTGACCTGCTTCATCCTCACCTATCATCTCTCACTGGCACCCCGTCAGCGTATACTGATAGATAGAGCAGGTGGTTAGTGGTGGATAGTGGTGGTGGGGTTACCATTCCATTATCACTCAGCACGCACAACGGCCCAAATGGGAGGCTAAGTGCGGAAAACAGAGTCTTTCTTACATCACTCAGTAAAAAATCTAGCAATGAGGCTGTTAGCCCTTGTTACTAACAATCCCTTTCACTTTTATTCTTATCCGCATTTTGCTTCTCTGCCACTCTATCATTACTTCATTTGTTCTTGCTTTATGTGAAAATGGGAGGGAGAAGGGATTGATACTAATGGGGAAATAATGGTCCCGTTGCTTGCAATATATTCAAGCAGCCCAACCCTTGTTATTTCAAAGAATTAATGTGTTGTTTAACCACTTAAGCATCTCGAACGAGACCCTCTCGCGCATCAAATGTGTTCCGATTTGTGCTATCCCGAGAACCTTTCATCACTTATAAATATTGTTTATATTTTATAACTTGAGCGATACCTTCTCGCCCGTTTGTTTTTCATAGAGCTTAGTATATTATTGTATGCTCATTCGAATTTAGTGCGTGCGCCAGTGCGCCAGTTGACCTCATTTCACAGAAAAACCCTCGCACTAAGTGGTTAAATAGTTAATTTTGAAACTTTCGCATTGTTTAGAAAGTATACAATAGGGACTTGACGTAGATATGTAGGTACTAAATAGTAGTAGTAGTAGACGTTGGTCACGGCAGAAAGGGCAGTAGGCAATAAAGAAGCAGGTATATAGGTACTGTTTACCTGCAAAGGATTTTTCATTGCGTAAAGTTTCGACTGTGTATTTAAAATATTTACATAGTATTTTCAATACTACCAAATGTTAAAAGAGGATTTCCGTGTCGTATTGTTTTTATGCGTTCGTATTACTTACATGATAGTGTATTTGCTTTCAATAGTCTTAGTTTAGATGTAAAAAGGGAGAGATCTTGCATTTTCTTAGCGATAACATCTTCGGCCTTCTCTCCAACGTTTGCTGAAAATAATTCTTTTGAAGATTGTTGCAAGTCCGCTTCGAAATTATTACATATATCTCGTAATGTTTTAAAGGCTGCCATTATAAAATTATTTTCGATTTTATTACTTGTTTACCGTCGTCGTTAAATTAGTTTCAAATGTAGTCGTCTAAACAAAAATATTGTTTTTTCTACATGTTGGCTGCATTGAATTTGATATATTTTTTACTTTTTCTGTCAAGTCGATGATGGAATAGCTATAAAGTTATGTCTATACGTTGAACATGATGACATAGATAAAGAATATTTATATTAGTGTTTTGATATTGGTAAATATTATTAATAATAATAATAATAAATGTTAGATATATGAAAGATATATAATTATCTAATAATATGTACTTGGTATTTGTTATATAGTAATTTTGAGGGAAATCTATAAGGACTAAAATTCATTACCTTTAACAAAGATCTCTAAGCACACTCTAATTGTATCATATGAGTCTTGCAAACACCATCCCAGACTGCAATACGATACCCAAATACAGATTTAGTAAATGAGAAATATATTGCACGCAAAAGATTAAAATCTACAATATGTTTCCACTTTTTGAAACTCTAAATAACTTTCTTGGTACGCGAAATAATAAGATCAATATAGGAACCTCAATCTATACTGCAGTCCAGTGCTACGCCTAGATATCGTATGTAAAGATACTCCTTTGGAAACGGTATAACATGAGCAGTTTTCACGAAATGGGGGACAGCATGTATAAATTTGTAAATCTATGTCAGTTATTATAAATATATGCAGTAATGAACACTGTAGATTTTTTATGCAACTGGTATATTAAGACATTTGGTTTTTGTTACAGTATTTAGCTGTAGTACAGTATATAGTAGTAGTTAGCCGCAAGCCAATGTGCCTCTTTATTGAATCCTTTTTCAGCGTAGTCTCTCCGTGAAATATTAAGTCCGTATTATCAGCATAATTTAATACTATACCTTTGTCTAATTCTTATTTACATAATACGTTTATATATAATAAAAAAAGATTTGGAGAGAGGACGCTACCTTGAGGGATATCCCAAACAATTGGAGTCTCATCGTTAACATCAATCTTTATTTGTTGAGTATGGTTAGATAAAAAGTCTTTAAATATTATAAGAGCCTTACGTCTCACGCCAATTCTCTACAGTTTTTCCAGGAGCGTAGGTATCAAAGTCTTGGCTACGTCGAGAAACACTCCTAGACATTTTTGTTCGGCATCTATTTGTCTAGTAACGTGTTTTACTAGTAGATTAAGAGTATTTACTGTACTTTTGCCAGATTGAAATCTAAATTGACAAGATGATACAATTTTATTATGTTTTAAAAAGTTGATAAGTCTATTATTAGGGGTTTTTTCAATAATGTAGATAACGTTGTTAGTATTGTTTATTAGTTTTTGTTTTGAAAAGATTTATCGTAAGTGATTACAAATGTAATAATTTCCAGTGTACGTATGCCTAGAATTTATAATTAGACATAAATCGTTTGGCGAGTATTATACACTCCTTCATACATTTAAAATAGAGGTACAAGTATCTACACAACATAAAAATTTACATTATGTGATGTAACTCAATTATTATAATCATAAAATAAACATAAAATGCACATATTTAGCGATTTCACTTTCTGTATTTGGCGGAAAGCGATATTAGGACTCTTAGACGTTTTTTTATTTATTTATTCATTAGTACAAATATGTGTACATGGCGGACTTAATGATAAAAGCATTCTCTCCCAGTCAACCATAGGGAAGTGTCAGCATACTCGAATGCGGTACTACTAATTATTGATATACGAGGTCTGTCCGGAAAGTTCGTATAAAAGTGTTCTGGAATGCGAGAAAGAGGAGTGGGGAGGCCAGGTAAGCGCAGGACCCCTTCCTTATGTCCCTAACAATGCTTCAGTTCTGGTCTGACCGCCGTGCGGTGCGAACTGGCTTGTCACGCCATCTGTGAAGTTACCTCTTAACGAAACCCCGTCGGCATGGAGCCCGCTTCCGTTGAAGAGCAGCGCGTCGTAATCAAGTTTCTCTCGAAACTCGGCAAGAATGGCCGTGAAATTTTTGCCGATCTCAGAACAGTTTATGGGGATGATGCTGTGAAGGAACCAACCGTCCACAAGTGGCTAAAAAGATTCAGAGAGGGCCGAGAAAGCGTTCAAGATGACCCACGTTCAGGACGTCTTTCCACTTCACATTCCGACGAAAACGTGGAAAGAATTCGAACTTGTGTTAATGGGGACCGTCGTTTAACGGTCAGACAGTCGTGTGGCACGAGTTCGTCCAGAATTGGCGCGAGAGGGGCGTTGGATTCTTCACCACGACAATGCCCCTGCCCACACCTCTCTTGTTGTCCGTGAGTTTTTGAGTAAAAATTCCATTACGGTGACCGAACACCCCCCCTATTCGCCGGATTTGGCCCCGTGTGACTTCTTCTTGTTCCCAAAAACCAAATTGGTACTTCGGGGGCGGCATTTGGGGGACATAAATGAGATAAAAAAAGCTACGACGGGGCAGCTGAGAAACCTACAACCAGAGGACTTTCAAGGAGCCTTCTCACAGTGGAAACGGCGTTGGCACAAGTGCATTATGTCACAGGGGGAGTACTTTGAAGGGGATAAAATTGATTTACCTGAATAATTGTAAAATAAAATTTTTAAAAAACTTTTATACGTACTTTCCGGACAAACCTCGTACATACATACTAAAATTACATATATAAACGAATAAATCGAATAGTTCTTTATTGCGAACTCCGATTTATTCTGGTCAAGCGTATTCGAACTCTCCTGTTGTGGCTGCAATTAGATTATGGAACACACTACCACAAGAAATTAGAAATAGCCCAAGTATTAGGATTTTCAAATCGCGTCTGAAGAATTATTACCTCTCACAATGCTGATGTACGTACTTATTATATTTGTGTATTATATGTATATAATATATATCTATCTATTTATATGTACTCGTATTTACTTATATATATTATTATTTATTTATTTTTAACTATAATATTTAAGTCGATTGGTACACATGTATGGATGTAACTATTAATAAACTATCAGTTTTTTCATATTGGGTTTGCTGGAAGAAATCTCTTTTGGAGATAAGCTCGCCTTTGTGCACTATTATGTTTGTTTTTCATTTCAATAACCTTTTGTGTACAATAAAGAATAAAAAAGTATTTGTAAATTATGCATTATAACAAAAATCAGACAATTTATTTTGGAAGGGTAGTTTAAACTCAAATAGTACTAAGTTGGTAATATTAATATTTAGCTATTACTATTAGCAAGCGGCAGGTACTAGCAATAATATGTTAGTACTAAAATTGGTCGATAGTTCGTGATCTGATCTTGGTCGCCTTCTTTGTGTGCGGGCATAATTAAATATTTTTTTAAAATATCAGAAATAATAGTAATATTTTAATGGTGAAAGAATTTTTGTACATACAAATCTTTCCTCTTTAACACGTTAAAAACCGCATACCAACTAACGGGTCAATCCGTAACAACATTAACGCCCGTGTGCTCACGGGTGGGCACACATGTTTTACTTGGGGACCATTTTTAAATACATTTTATGTGCAGTAGTTGATTCGCTGCTCCCTCGAAGATATACTCTATATAGTAGACTTAGTTAATTTGACATAGCCTCATTTTAAAACGATTTTTACTGTTAAATGCCGGTCTATATGTGAAATATATGATTTTGCAATATGATCTTCAATGTGTTTTAATAATAGTGTAGATGTAGACTAGTCACTATATGTCATAGATATAGAATAGTACTTCTACTTGCCCAGATGTATATATAGCTTAATGTAATCTGACACTGCAGCTGACTTGACAGTTAAATAATATATAGTTTTCTTTAGTTCTGTCAGATTTGGTCAGAATAATAACAAATCAGCAGTGTATCAGTCCGATTCCTTTAAAGTTTTGTTTATAAATACGAAAAAAATTACAAAAATATAATGGAACGTATAAAATACATTTAAAACTTATTCTATGTCGATATATGTTTTCAATAAATAAACATATAGTCACCTAAAATGTCTAAAGACGATGAAAACTTTTCCCATCTGTGCGTATTTCCCACTGAAGTCCTACTTTACATTTTTACGTATTTACCTGCGAAGGATTTGACCAGGTGTCGCCAGGTGTGTCTGAGGTGGAAGCAGATAGTAGACAGCATACTCAAAAAAGATTTACTATGGCGAGATTTTTGCAAAAACGATTTCAATTCCATTTACAAAATTGCTAGACACAAGGGGCGCTTTGGTCTTCGTTGGTGCAATATTTACCGCTCCCTGTCTCTGTGGCCCAAGTTAACGCTAGCTAAGGAGACTCGTGATGAGTTCGCGCCCGCTTCATGCTTCATGGACGAGATTCGAGACTTTGTTGTACTGAGGGATGGGATCATAGGTGTCCAGAAGCGGAGTTGTATTACTTATTATGATATAGAAACTTTAGAGCGTGACGAAAGAGGCCCCATCAGGGGGGACTATGCTAGATATGCTGAGAACGAGCACACTATTGTCATACTCGGGTATCATTTACACCTTTTCATCATTCGTAAATTTATAAAGAATCCTTTTTTCGAAACGGACATAACCTTTGATAACGTTAAAACATTCATACTCATTAACAAGGAAGTATATTTTGTTAGTATGGAGGATGAGATATTCGTATGCAACTTAGACGCCGATAGATTAACCAAGACGTTTATTAAAAAGACTGAAGATGGAGTTATGACATTCGGATACACAGACTGTCTCCATATATTGACATTGCAGCGTAATATTTACAGTCTTGTCAACCAAGATATAATTTTAACGTGTACTCTTCATGAGGACTCTAATATACTTCATGTTCTTAACCAGCACAACCTTATAGACAGTATGGATTGGCGCGTCTATATCCAATGGATGTATTTACTGAACCACACATTACCACGGGATCCTATCCATAATATAATACTTGTCAAATCATACGGTGATGTCTTTTTTGTCGGATCCAACTGGGGTGTATTACGTATATACTACGCTCCGTACAAATCTGGACAACTAGATTTATTCAATTCGGAACCAGTGAAACAGTACAATTTTGTGGAGCGTCGCGACTGTCCAGTCCTTGCCATGAGTCCGATCCTTCAGGTCGATGTGCTGGAAGCAGAGGACGGTCACACAGTCATCGTTGCAATGCCGAAGAAGATAGCTGTGTTGAACTTCACACATAACTTCAAAAGGACTGCTTCGGTAGCCATGCTGCCATATTCGGATATCCAAAAAGTTAAGGCATTAAAAATTGAAGAGACTACATAAGCTACAGCCTCCATTGTACCTTCGGTCGTTTATATTCATTTGCTTATTATATACGTAATTATTCATTATTTATCAATGTGAACAGTCACGGATCATCCGCTGAGTACGAGATGTCAAATAGATAGATAGATAGAGAAACTTTTTATTTGAGCCATGTTATGACACACGTAAATTTACAAATGAGTTTATACAATCAAATTATTTACACTTTTCAAAATATACAACAAAAGATAAAATATGAAAATATGGTTTCGCCACGTGTGTCGCAGTGACCCGAACAGGCTACAGCTCACTGATGGTTTTGCTTAAAAGCAAAGCACTGATTTTCAGCTGCAGCCTGAAGTTAGGCTGCACGGACGCGTACAACAAACCCAGTAACATACATACATACATACTGCAACACAGTAAAATACATAAACATACAGTATGGTGTTGCCGATCTCCCGCCAGCGGAATATTGGTACCTGGACGACCGAATAGACGCTTTTATTCCGCGGCGTTACGTCTACGTAACGACCGATCTTCCGTACTATGTGACGGAGTATTAATCGCATGTAGCTTGACGTATTGGCTCGTCGCACGCGGATGATCGGCGACCGAAGGTCGGCCTAATGTAGCGTTCGTCATTATATAAATATAGGCAAGCTTATTACCAATTTAAAATTGGACTGTGAATACAAAACTGAAGCCAATAAATTTTAATTCAATGTGACCTTTCGTATTGTTTTTTACCTTGCTCGCACTTGTAGTAATAGATAGAGAGACTAAGTAATATTTAATTCTTCTCTAGATAGCATCAGTTTTGTGTTTACAGATTAGATAGAGTACTTAACGTTTTAAACTTTTTGAGCATAAAATGTATTAAATTAAAAAATAAAAAAAAAAAACTAATTTGCAAATACCCATATTCAAGGTAAAATTAAAGACAGCATCTAATGCTTGTTTCAATTTCGCCTATATAGGATTATATAGCTACACATATATTACCTTAAAGGTAATAATAATTAACCAGATAAATATTTTTTTTTATGTTATTGTTTATTTTTATGTTTCTGGTGCAATAAAAAGTTGAATAAACAATTAATTCAGTGCAGGAAAATTGTGTATTATATATAATTTAAAGAAGAAGTTATTTTATGTTTTAGTAAAATAATTCTAATATGTTTATTAAATTTATTAAAAATATAATTGTTGTATTTGTATAATAAATAATTTTTAATTAAAAATGGTACATTGGGTACCTAAATTTCCAATATGGATTCCTTTCATAAAAATCTAATTTTATTGTCTTTCCTTTTGATTTAACAGTTTCCTCTTGTCGGTGCAACTAATTCATGCGTTCTCTTCCAGCCAGCTCTATCCCAGGTCATATCTTTGACCTCCCTATACGACATGACACATAGTGTTTCCTTTATCTGTCCCATGTAGTTATTCCTCGGTCTTCCCCTTCTTCTTTTGCCTTCTACTATGTTCTTTAAAAAATTGTTATGATGTGTAAGTTGGCCCAGCATTTTGCCATTTCTATTCCCTATTATCTATTTTAATTTTGTGGTATAAAAATAAAAACAAAAAAAGAACTTATTAGACTTAGGTAGGCAGTATAGTTTTTCACAAAGTGGAACGCAAAAGAAATCAACTGTGCAGCCGAGCTGTTACAAAAGCTACAAAAAAAAAAAAGAAATTTAAATAGCTACTTACATTAATGTTTTAATTTTAATCGATGTTTTGTTAAGTACAAATGTTTGATTTGACAAATTGAAGAGTTATATATATTGTTATTATTTACCATATCATTTATTATTTAAATATTGTATGGAGAGATTGAACGGTAAATAAATTTTTTTAAATCCATTTTTGTCTGTTATTTTTTGTACATTTAACCTGTAGTTATATTTGTAGTGTATAGTAACTAGATATGAGTGATATCATGTAATTACCAGAGGGAGACTGTACAAAAGTCGTTTGCTCGGGTACCTCTGTCCCATTCGTGTTTCAACCGTGAAGCAGTTGTGTTTGCATGGCTGTGTTCCGGTTTGAAGGGTGGGATATGGCGTGAATTTACAGGGTGCAGAGGAATAACATCTGAGTCCTCAGGAATGACAACGCATGGGGGGTATCATGGGCGAAACAGTATACTCTGTTATGTCCATGGTACTGCTCATGTCTAAAGGCGACGGTTACCACTTTCCATCAGGTGGGCCGTCAGCTTGTTTGCCCAGGTGTGTTTTATTTCTCGCCATCATATTAATACCTAGAGGCGGTAATTAACTATCAAATAGCAAAGTCACCATTCCATTTTCACTCAATTTTTAATCTGTATCATTCTTTGAAGGGAACGAGAAAGTGTTTTTATTCATTCATTCCATATTTACGAAACAAATCGCTAGATGGTGTTAGTGGCAATATACAATATTGACTCTAGCATTATTAGTAAAAAAAAAAAACAATATTATTCGAGTTTTTATTTATTTTACAAAATATAAAAAAAGCTTATAACAAATTTCTAAAAACAGTGTGGAATATAAGAAACGGAAACTAACGTGATTATTAAGGTATTTGTATTTTTTAGGTAGACGAAAATTTGCCAAGCTGTAGTCTGCAGTCACGTACACGATTTTTTAAATAGGTGATAATGGAACGGTAACCTCGTCTGCGCTAACGGGATACGCTGCCGGGGCATCAGTGAAGGATGGTAGGTGAGGACGAAAAGGCAGGTCAGTTAGCCCATCGTGACGAATTCGGCATGACTTAAGTACAACGGTTTCCAGGGGGAACCGCGTAGAGGTCCACCGCTGGAAACCATCGTGAACAATTCTTGTTGAATTCGTCACCTATTTCCTTTACTGGTACCCCGCTAGTGTATACCGATAGCGCAGGCGGGGCTACCATTCCCTTTTCACCTATTAAAAAAAATTTGCCCAACCAGGTGGTTATTGGAAACCACCATGGTTAATTTCTGATGTATCCATCATGATGGGCTAACTGACTTGCCTTTTCATCCTCACCTATCATCCTTTACTGGTGTCCCGTCAGCGTATACCGATAGCGCAGGCGGGGTTACCATCCTATTATCGTCATAAAAAAACCTTGGCAAATTATCATAGTTTATTGAAATGATAATTAATTCTCGTTGTTTATAAACCATAAAATACAAAAAAAAAAAAATGAAGCTTAATAGTAAAAATTTTTTTAATTGCAAATTTTTATGTCTCCATGTGTTGGAAACTAAATTTTTTTATGTATTATAGAATAGCAAACAAGCTGACGGCCCACCTGATGGAAAGTGGTAACCGTCGTCTATAGACATGAGTAGTACCATACACATAACAGAGTACTGTGTAGCCCGATACCCGTCATGCGTTACCATTTCTGAGGCCTAAGGTGTTATATTCCTATACCCTATTTTTTTATTTTTGTTATACTAGCAACCTGCTCTGACTTCGCACGGGTGAAATGCTAAAAAATGTGTTTATTTACGATATCATATTAGAAAACTCTAAAATTATTTCTCAATTATATTATGCATGTATTATAAATATAAACATTTCTTTTGAATCAATCTATCTATTAAAAAAACGTATCAAAATCCGTTGTATAGTTTCAGAGATCTAAGCATACATAGGGAGAGACAGCGACTTTGATTTATACCATGTAGTGATGGCGTTATTCAAATTTATTTCAAAAAGTATCATACAAGTATTTAAAAATTTTTTCTAAGAAACACAAATTAAAAAAACATTTTTTTTTCTTTAGTGTGACGGCGTCTAAACCTGAGTTGTCAGACAAAGCAGTATGGCCGATGGTCGTAGCCTGTTCGAAAGAAAAAACGCAAAAAAAAAAATAGCGTCGCGATTACTGTATGTTATAGTTCGACGAACTACTGTAGCTGGTACAGGGCGTTCCCGCTATTAGCTCTTGTACGTTCCCTCTGAAAAAAAAATAGTGTCTGAGCAAAATTAAAAAAATAAAATAGAGTTGCGAAAT
Source organism: Galleria mellonella (assembly GCF_026898425.1). NCBI lineage: Eukaryota > Metazoa > Arthropoda > Insecta > Lepidoptera > Pyralidae > Galleria > Galleria mellonella. The sequence goes on along the minus strand of NW_026442002.1, from coordinate 1,717,085 downwards.
TATTTACTGCCAGTATGCTATGTAAATTTTAATTGTTCATTGCTAAACATAAGCATCCCCCTTGGGGGGTATTACCAATAGTTATCACGGTGGATTGGCAGCCGCAGTTAGGCTTTTGTTGATATTTTAAGAGGGACGCTGTTATATTTGACTGTTAACATGTTAAGTTCTCTTAATCGCCTCTTACGACGGGAAAGGAAGGATTGGTCCATTCTAAGCCGAAACCACATGGCTAATACATGTATAGTAGGGGGGAAGGGATTGTTAGTAACGAGGATTATCAGCTACATTGCTAGTAATATACCATGTCTTTTTTTAATGGATGATAATGGAACGGTAGCCCCACTCGCGCTATCGGTATACACCGGCGGGGCACCAGTGACGGATGATAGGTGAGGATGAAGCAGGTCAGTTAGCCCATCGTGACGAATTCAACGAGAATTGTTCACGATGGTTTCTAAGTGGTACGAGCCGTCGCCTATAGATATTGTTATTGTTATTTTTGTTGATAATTTTATTTATTTTATTTAAACTTTAACGCACAGTAAAATTCTATGTACATATGGTGGACTTAACACCGGACGATGTTCTCTACCAGTCGACCATTGGGCGAACAGAGAAATACGTAGGCGGTGCATTATTGAATAGAGGAAATATAAAGCAATACTTGATATGTTCATATAATATGCACATATAAATAGACTAATATAAATATACACATAATATATTAAATAAATTAATATATACATATAATAAATACATAAATAAATATTACTATATAAAACATTTAAATAAAACAACTGTAATAGAAGGGCAAATAGCAATCTATGACTCAAACAGAGTAACCAGCAAGAGAAGCTTAAAGGGAAAGTGATTTTTCCAAGAAATAGGTGAGCAATGTGTTTTTTTAAATTTTACCTATAAATATAGAAGTTGTAGCTGTTAGTATCCAATCTCGAGTAGCTAAAGCGCGGCAATGAATTTGCGATCACCCACACCTCATTGCCTGTGACGTGCAGATCTGAAAATGGTTACATAAAATAAATACCAATGTACATGGCGCCCTCTATTTCCAATCTAGGACAATCAGTTCTCTAGTAATACTCAGCTCATGCTTATGATTTGAGCAAAACCATGGATATAACAGAGTATACTGTTTCGCCCATGATACCCTCCATGCGTTGCCATTCCTGAGGACTCAGGTGTTATTCCTCTGCACCTTGTAAATTCACTGCCATATCCCACCCTTTAAATCGAAACACAGCCATGCAAACAACTGCTTCACGGTAAAAACACGAATGGGACAGAGGTGCCCAAATAAATGACTTTTGTACAAAGTTTCCCTCTGGTAAGATTCCACATTTCACAACTTTTTTTTATGGGTGAAAATAGAATGATAACCCCGCCTGCACTAACGGGATACGCTGGCGGAGCACCAGTGAAGGGTGATATATGAGAATTAAAACAGGCCAGTTAGCCCATCATGACGATTTCATCAGGAATTAACCATGATAGTTCCCAGGGACAACCGCGAGGTGGTCGACCTGGTTGGGTATATTGCTAGCAATGGGATTCTTAGTTTCCATTACTAACAATCCCTTTCCCCCACATTTCATTAGTAAAATTATGAAAGTTTTTAAATTATCTTGCTTCGTACTTTAGATAGTGCTTTAAACTCTTGTCTGGCAAGCCATGGCAAAGGCCTTGTAAACGAAGACAGGAACAAAACTCTTAATACCAGAGGGCGCCACTTTAATATAAGTAATATTAGAGATACATTTCAAACTGTTATACAACTCACCAGCTGGATAGCTTAGTCTCTGGCTGTCCTGCGCCAATATTGCTATGTTGGTAGACACGAGGGCTTCACCAGTGTTCCAACAGGACACAGCATCTCTTCCGATCTCAGCGATGAAAACCACCCTGGAAGCTGGGTGGTAGTCGTGCATAGTAGCTTGACTTCCTTCGCCGCGATCTCCTAATAACTGGAAAGGGAGGAAGAGGGATTGAGAGTAATTGTCGAACAGCTTGCATTTGCTAGCAATATACCTTATCTTCTACACAAGAAGACAGGAATATCAGTTTTTAATTTGTTGTCTTATCTATAGGTGACTATTATATTAGGAAGATCTTGCTTTTCTAAGTAAAACACCAGTTACCAGAGGGAGATGTTGTACAAAAGTCGTTTGCTTGGCCACCTCTGTCCCACTCGTGTTTCTACCGTGAAACAGTTGTGTTTGTATGGCTGTGTTTCGCTCTGAGCGGTGGGATATGGCAGTGAATTTTTTTTATACCACTGAGGTGGCAAACAAGCATACGGCCCACCTGATGGTAAGTGGTTACCGTAGCCTATGAACACCTGCAATATCAGAGGCAAAACGCGTGCGTTGCCGACCCTGAAGAAACCTCTTTAGCTCCCTTTGAAAAACCCCATGCTGTAGTCTCTTGGAAAAACTTTGGCAGGGAGCTCATTCCACAACCCGAGTGCTCGTGGGAGGTACAGGGTACAGAGGAATAACACCTGAGTCCTCAGAAATGGCAGCGCATGGGGGATATCATTGGCGAAACAGTATACTCTGTTATGTCCATGGTACTGCTTATGTCTAAAGGCGACGGTTACCACTTTCAATCAGGTGATCCGCCAGCTTGTTTGCCATTGTAAGTGGTAGAAAAAAAAAGTAAAAAAAATACAATACTTACAGAGAAAAGTGACCAGTAATTCGGATCTGAGGACACTGTCCTGTTCTTCAGCACGCAAGTGGATACGGAGAACTCTTGGGTGCCGATCAGGGGATGGAAGTACGCTGTTTTGCAGTTTCCTCTACCTGGCACCAGGGTTAAGCTGAATATTCCGTCGCTCCACTGGAATCTGAGACCTGGTGATAGTCATACACTATGATAGATTTACAGCTTCGAGAAAGTTGAGGTTTCTTTAGACTGAGATTGTTTCTGTTTTTGGCATGTAAATATGGCGTCTAAACGACCATTATAAAGAGGTTATTCATTACAAATAAAATAACTAAATTTCTTTTATTTGTAATGGATAAATTAAAAAATGCTTAACCGATTTAAAAAACAGAATCCCTAACGAAGCCTGAATGCGTCGTTATTTATATGACTCGGAATGGCAATCAAGTAAGCAGGATGACCTGTGGTCGCTTACAACTCTAGAGGAATCACTCGCGTACTACCAACTTCTGTGACGTGAAGATCTTTTGCCATCACAAGTAACCTAATTTTACTGCTGTATTTCACTTTACAATACAAATCAGGACTTTTTTTTACAACATAGGGGTGAATGTCAATATGAATTTGAAAAAGACTCCATTTTCAACGCTTAGCCTCTCATTTGGGCCGTTGTGCGTATGAGTCGTGGCTAGTACAGCCAACCTAGCTCCGCCCAGACAACGACAGCGCTACAACACAGGGGGCAAACGCGCATGCAGCTCACCTGATGGTAAGTGACTACCGCCGCCCATGGTCACCCACAACACCAACGGCTTTATAAGCACGACTGCTTTTTTTATGGGTGAAAATGGAACGGTAACCCCGCCTGCGCTAACGGGATACGCTGGCGGTGCACCAGTGAAGGGTGATAGATGAGAATGAATACAGGCCAGTTAGCCCATCATGACGAATTCATCAGGAATTAACCATGATAATTTCCAGGGGAATTGCGAGGAGGTCGACCTGGTTGGGTGTATTGCTAGCAATGGGATTCTCAGTCTCCATTACTAAAAATCCCTTTTCCCTCAGGCATAGCTGCATGGCGGCACAAACACGAGTCATCATCGTCATCATATCAGCCGTTAACTGTCCACTGCTGGACATAGACCTCCCCCGTAGAGGTTTGTTTTTTTGATGGATGATAAAAAAATGGTAACCCCGCCTGCGCTAACGGTATACACTGGCGGGGCACCGGTGAAGAATGATACGTGAGAATGAAAAGGTAGGTCAGTTAGTTCATCGTAATGAATACACTTGGAATTCAGCACGATGGTTTCTAGGGGGGACTACGGGAAGGTCGACCTGTTAGGGTATATTGTTAGCAATGGGAGTGGTAATTCGCATTACTAACTTTCTGGAGGTTTAGCCAGTAGTTGCCACGCTTGGCCGGCGGGCTGGCAACCGAATTTAGACTTTGCTGATGAACTTGACCTATCTATCTATTTACCGGCAATATTAAGGTTTCCAGACGTGGGACTGAATGAAAAGAAGTTATGAGACAGCCTCCAGCTATCGTTGTCCCTCAAGGAGTATACGATCAGACCGTAGGTGGCTAAGTCCGGTATATACGCGAAGGCATTCTCGCAATCACCGTCGGTGATGTCCACAGTGATTGAGGCTAAACCTGCGAAAGACATACATGTTTTATACGTATTGGGATGTTGGAAAATATCCTTTAAGCGTGCTTAAAGTAACAGCCAAACCAGCTAATGGTTTATTTGATGGAAAATGGCAATCGTCTCCTATAGATCAAATCATCATCATCATCATCATCATCATATTAGATGTTATCTGTCCACTGCTGAACATAGGCCATCCTCTATTGGTAGGTTTTGCCAGTACTTGCTACACTTGACAGGTGGATTGGCAACTACAGTTAGAGTTTAGTGACGTTTTAAGAGGATCACTGCTACCCATCTTACGATACCCACGGGAAAGGAAGCGGTGGCCTATTCCATACCAAGACTACGTGTCAATTAAACACATTAGAAAATATTTTGAAAAAAACTCCACTACTGGGGAGTTCTGGAGTATCCAAGTTGGTAGTCAAATTTTAATCTTTGTATATAGGCACTATCGTATTCCAGGGTTGTTCCTTATTGCAGTTTATCATTGGGGAATTATGCCAGTAGTTGCCAAGCTTGGTAAGTGGATTGGCAACGGTAGTTTGGCTTTTGGTGGTGTTTTAAGAAGGATTCTGCTACCTATCACTCGGCCATTAAGTTCTCTTAGTCGCCTCTTACGACACTCACGGGAAAAGAAGGGGTGGTCCATTCTATGCCGGCACCACAAATATTATAGATAATATTTTAAGATTTTGTTCTAAAAAAAAAGAATTTCATTTGTGGCTAAACCAGTTATTTCGATTTAGAGACTAAACCACAGAACCGATTTTGATAAAATTTATACGGGACTAATCTGCAAGAGATTAGTTCAGTTATCAGAAGTTTACCAGAGGGAGACTTTGTACAAAAGTCGTTTGCTTGGACACCTCTGTCCCATTCGTGTTTCTACCGTGAAGCAGTTGTGTTTGCATGGCTGTGTTTCAGTTTGAAGGGTGGGATATTGTAGTGAATTTACAGGAAACAGAGGAATTCAGGAATGGCAACGTATGGAGGGTATCATGGGCGAAACAGTATACTCTGTTATGTGCATGGTACTGCTCATGTCTGTAGGCGACGGTTACCACTGTCCATCAGGTGAGCCGTCAGCTTGTTTGCCATTCTAAGTTGTATAAAAAAATCCTTTTAGTTAAATAAACATGCAACAGAATTGAGAATCTCCTTGTTTTTGCAGTCGATTGTAATTTATATTTACCAGTCGGCGTGTTTTCCGCAGGAATGTCTGCACTCTTGAACTGGTACCTGAAGATCTGTCTGTCACGATTGAGATCGAAAACCACAATCGCCGGTGGCTGTACCTGCTGTCGATTGTCTGTAAGAAAGTTATTTTTTTTTATACAACTTAGAATGGCAAACAAGCTGACCGCCCACCTGATGGAAAGTGGTAACCGTCGCCTACAGACATGAGCAGTACCATGGACATAACAGAGTATACTGTTTCGCCCATGATACCCCCCATGCGTTGCCATTCCTGAGGACTCAGGTGTTATTCCTCTGTACCCAGTAAATTCATGCCATATCCCACCTTTCAAATCGAAACACAGCTATGCAAACACAACTGCTTCACGGTTGATACACGAATGGGACAGAGGTACCCAAGCAATCGACTTATGTACAAAGTCTTCCTCTGGGTACAGAAGCATGACACTTTCGTCCTCTCACTGGTACCTCGCCATTGTATACCGATAGCGCAGGCGAAGTCAGCGTGCCATTTTCACATATTAAAAAAAAACTAACTTGGTATTTCTATCATGCCAGTATCAACCATCCACAGTCGACCGCAACTGTCCGCTCTGGTCCTGTACACGGACGTGAGACGTCTGGAGACGCTGAAGTTGGGGTACGGCTTCAGAGCTGGCGATAGCGTGTGCGAATCTCGACTCAAGTCTATGAAGTTTAGAGTTGATATTACACCTGGAAACAGACAAAACATGATGATTAAGACGATTGATTTTTGGTTAAGGGTCTTGGTGATGGAGTTTGAATGAGATAAATAGATAGCTACCAGAGGGAGGCTTTGTACAAAAGTCGTTTGCTTGGGCACCTCTGTCCCATTCGTGTTTCAACCGCGAAGCAGTTGTGTTTGCATGGCTGTGTTTCGGTTTGAAGATTGACATATGACAGTGAATTTACAGGGTACAGAGGAATAACACCCGAGTCCTCAGGAATGGCAACGCATGGGGGATATCATGGGCGAAACAGTATACTCTGTTATGTCCACGCTGCTCACGTCTATAGGCGACGGTAACCTCTTTCCATCAGGTGGGCCGTCAGCTTGTTTGCTATTCTAAGTAGACTTAGGTGTTATGCCTCTGTAATCTGTAATTTGCAATTGTTTATAGTACTTTTATGGTAGTTACTCACCATATCTTCGTCGTGGAACAGTCACGAACAGTCTCTCGCCAACTCTTTCAACACCCATCGGTATGTTATTGTACTGAACGAAAAATCTACCTGCTTCGTCTGCAAAGAAAAAAACATTTTTATTAACAAAAAAAAAAAAAAAAGAGCAATTGTTTTAAAAAGCTAAATAGCTTCATGATTTTGATGTCATTTCTCTAATTTTATCTCTGAATTGTTTACAAAAAGATCGTTTTAGAATCCACCCAAGTGTTTTGGCCACAACAGAATATCAGTTTTTCTATTTTGAGGGCAACGCAATAAGCTGTGCTGTGACCATTTGGTGTTACTGTGGCACACGCATGAAGGGAAAAAATTATGTTACTTCTTTTATATGTTTTCCTTCTGTTTTTTTTTATACTATTTGTCGTTATTTGTGTGCTGTTAGTAATGCAAATAAATTATCTATACATTTATTTATTTATTTAGTGAAATAGTACGAGTCTTTTATACTTGACGTCGACGAAAATAGTTGTAAAAATAACGGTCGAATGTCATTGAAGAAATAAAAAAATAACTTTAAAAAACAGCTTTTTTTCTCTTATTTTTAAGCAACGATCCAATAATTTATCGTAATTTTTTTTTCTGTTGTATGTGTGCTGTTAAGTATGTGTATGTTATGTATATATTTGATTGTGTATATATTATATATGTATGTGTATGTATGTATGTATGTATCTATATATGTTTGTATATGATAATATTTATATAATAATGCGTCACCCACCCTTTGTCATTTTCTCAATGTCCTCTACCCAAAGGTTGTCTGGAAGAGATTGCTTAGCGATAAGGCCGCCTTTTGTATCACTTCTCATTACCAGAGGGAGACTTTGTATAAAAGTCGATTGCTTGGGTACCTCTGTCCCATTCGTGTTTCAACCGTGAAGCAGTTGTGTTTGCATGGCTGTGTTTCGGTTTGAAGGGTGGGATATGGCGTGAATTTACTGGGTACAGAGGAATAACACCTGAGTCCTCAGGAATGACAACGCATGGGGGGTATCATGAGCGAAATAGTATACTCTGTTATGTGCATGGTACTACTCATGTCTATAGGCGACGGTTACCACTCTCCATTAGGTGGACCGTCAGCTAGTTTGCCATTTTAAGTTGTATACAAATCATTTGGTATGTAACTCGTTGTTTTTTATTATGTAATTTAATTTAAAAATCATAATAAAGCTACTGATAACTTTACAATACAGGATAGTACTTGTCATGTAAAAATTAATTTTTTTTCAAAAAATATAAATTCGAGTTTTGGTAACTAACTTACCTGTAGGTCTGATAGTGGTTGTTGTAGCACTCGGTCCACTATTCCCTCTTGGCGGTTGAGAATTCTCCTCTGTAACGTTAAGATGAGAAACACCGTTAACAAACTAAAACTGAGTGATGCCAGTAGGCTCGCATCATCATCATTTCGGCCGTTAACTGTCCACTGCTGAACATAAGCCTGCCCCATAAGGGGAGTTTTGCCAGCAGTTGCCACGCTTGGCAGGCGGTTTGGCAACCGCAGTTAGGCTTTTAGAGATGTTTTAAGAGAGACGCTGCTGCCCATCCCTCGACCATTCAGTTTCCTTAGTCGCTCTTACGACACTCATAGGAAAGGAAGGGGTGGTCCATTCTACGCAGGGACCATAAAACTACTTCAAACAATTGCAAATTATAGGGCACAGAGGCATAATGCCTCAGTCCTCAGGAATGGCAATGTATAAATAAGGAGTATCATGGGCGAAATAGTATACTCTGTTTTTTTTTTTAATGGATGATAATGGAATGGTAACCCCACCCGCGCTATCGGTATACACCGGCGGGGCACCAGTGAAGGATGATAGGTGAGGATGAAGCAGGTCAGTTAGCCCATCGTGACGAATTCAACAAGAATTGTTCACGATGGTTTCCAGGGGGAACCGCGTGGAGGTCGACCTAGTAAGGCATATTGCTGGCAATGGGGCTGTTAGACTCCATTGCTTACAATCCCTTTCCCCCCTAATATACTCTGTTATGTCCACGGTACTGCTCATGTGTATAGGCGACGGTTACCACTTTCCATCAGGCGGGCCGTCAGCTTGTTTGCCATTCTAAGTTGAGTCAAAATCATTGTGTTCTTACCGACTGACTGCGGTCTGTTAGTTGATGCGATGATTGCTTGGTTTGGTGGCCTCATGAGGGGTCCTGCAACGGTCAAGTTGTATGTAAATGAATTAAATAATTTCTAAGCGAACTAAAAACTCCTTCTTCTGTTGGGAAGTGTCAGAATACTCGAATGCGGTACTAGTAATTATTGATAAACATACATACAAAAATTATTTATTAATTTTTTTTTTTTTTCTTTTTTTTTTTTTTTTACAACACAGGTGGCAAACGAGCATGCGGCTCACCTGATGGTAAGTGACTACCGCCGCCCATGATCACCCACAACACCAGCGGCATTGCAGGTGTGCTGCCGGCCTTTTAAGATAGGGGGACGGGGTTGGGGAAAGGATTTTAGGAATAGGAAAGGGATGGGTATGGGATGGGTATGGGATGGGCCTCCGGACTCCCTCACTCACCATACGGAATGTGAGAGGTGATACAAAAGGCGGCCTTATCGCTAAGCAATCTCTTCCAGGCGACCTTTGGGTAGAGGACATTGAGAAAAAAAATTGAGAAAACAAAGGGGGGTGGCGCACTATTATATAAATATTATCATATACAAACATACATACATACATACATACACATACATATATAATATATACACAATTAAATATATACATAACATACACATACTTAACAGCACACATACAACAGAAAAAAAAATGACGAAGGAAAACGAAGAGAGAACACAGGAAAATAGTACTAAAGTGAGAGGTAGTAAGATTTAACAGAGGTTTTGAAGCTAGTAAGAGTTTTTACATTACAATAACATAATATAAACGAATAAATATATATGAATAACAAATATACTTACACATATATGACATATACTATATTATACACGAAATTGAGAATAATATAAAGTACTTACTGCTCGGATAAAGATAAAAAGTGAGCGTGAACGCTTTATTATATACATTATTTATTTATTTATTAATCACAAGAAATATACAATATCTTATTGCATTAGGCGAACTTGTATCGCGGAGGGGGGGGGGAGGGATTGTTAGTAAAGGGGACTGAGAATCCCATTGCTAGCAATATACCCAACCAGGTCGACCTCCTCGCGGTTCCCTCTGGAAACTATCATGGTTAATTCCTGATGAATTCATCATGATGGGCTAACTGGCCTGTTTTCATTCTCATCTATCACCCTTCACTGGTGCTCCGCCAGCGTATCCCGTTAGCGCGGGCGGGATGACCATAGCATTTTCACCCATTAAAAAAAAACCTGTATCGCGGGAGTCCATAAGGGATTACCAAGACACAGTGTTTTAGAAATATAGAGAGCCAATTTGACGTAAAACAAACATGATAGAAGGATATCGTCAACTAATACAAATATGCTTGTGCAGAATGCACCTTTTTAGAGTATATTTTTAAATTTAATATTTTTTATTTTGGTTTTTTTTTTTCGATATCTGACAATGTCATCATTTTGTTATTATATTTTTCTCTATTGCTAGCAGCGAACGTCTTATTATTTCGTAAAATATACAGTCCTTTTTCAAGAGCATATCTCTCGTTAAAAGTGCTTGTTAAAGACATATTTATTTATTTATTCATTTAGGCACAGCAACAGTAATACAATTCACATTAAATTGACTATAATGAACTTTATAACTAATTGTTTTAAAATTGTACACTGGTAATTGTTACGCACAGCGTTAGCTTATACTAGTTCCAATGTTATATACAATAACAATAGAAAATGAGAACAATTATATATTAAACTCAGACACTTCTTTTGCCATTTTAAGAAAACAATTTAAACTATAAGCAAAAATGTCCAATTCATTACAACTATTGTACAGTCTGCACATGCGGAAGAGAGGATCATTAAATGTTACATTCTTATTACAATAAGGTACATGAAATAATTTTAATATTCTCTTATTACCTCCTGTTTTAAACGGAACATGGTTCAACAGATCGATAGCATCCCACTTTGCGTTTATAATTATACATAGCGTGTTCAAGTCTTGGATTGAACGTCTAGATTTTAACGTATTAATACCATATATATTTTAACGTAGTGTAATATGTATATAATTATTACATAATATGGTGTTAACTCCATCATTTACACCATCTAGGTGTATTCAAGTATAATAAATAAACTATTATTTCGATACAAAGGCAACCCCAATTCTAAGTATGCCAAGGAAGAAAACTTCGGGTGCTGCTGGAAGAGAACTCTTTTAGAGTTAAGCTCGCCTTTGTAGATTTACTTACCCTTGTTATATTTTTATGTATTCTTAGTGTGTATTATAAAAAAAAAAACTAATTAAAAAAGAAGTATAAAGAAGTACACAGAATGTTAGAAAAGTATAGAAGAAATTGGAACTAACTATTATTGTTATTCCAACTCGGTCTCTGCTGCTGCGGAGGTCTGTTAGTTTGAGGTTGATTGAAGACAGAAGATTCTAGAAGGAAGATGAGAGAGAGAGGAAGATTAGAAATAGAAGATAAAATAAAAGATAAAAAAATCCATCACTTAAATGACTTATCTACTTTTATAATCTATATCCATATATCTATACTTATAATGAATCTGTAGAGAGGTCAATTCTGTACATGAAATATATTTGCAAAATAACTATCAGGCGGTGATTAGTGATCGATCAGTAGATGCCAAAAATGCAATCAGTAAAATTTTTATCTGTCTGTCTGTATGTTCGTTATAGAAACAAAAACTCATGGGCGGCGGTAGTCACTTACCATCAGGTGAGCCGCATCCTTATATGCCGCCTGTGCTGTAAAAAAAAAAACTACTCGACGGATTTTAACGAAACTTTGTACAATTATTCTTCATACTCCTGGACAGGTTATAGTATACTTTTCATCACGCTACGATCAATAGGAGCAGAGCGGTGAAGGGAAATGTGTCTGTTACATCAAAACCACTGAACCGCGAGGAATGACATAGGCTACTTGTTTTACGAAAAACGACGGAAACGCGGATAAATCGCGGGGAACAGCTAGTAATAAATAAATATTGTTTTTTTTTTTTGTTTAATTTGTTTAGTGTAATGAAAAATACTTTAATCACGATCTCATCTGATAGAAAGTGAAGGTCCATCTGGAGCATGGTACTTACGATGATTCCAGTTTCTATCGGGTTCATCATCATTGTTGTTAAAAAACACGCTATCCGTTTGTCTCTTCTCTCTGTCACGCGTATTACCAATATTGTACGGTTCGTCGAAAACATCTCGATCATCTGCGAGATACGTTTATTATTAAAATAATAATAATTGTGTGTGAATTAAACAAAAAAAAAAAAAAAAAAAAAAAATCCGGGAAAGATGCAGAAAGCGGTGCTCTTAGATACTGCCCGCATTGTACACCGGTTTCTCTCCCTGGGGCCCTGAACCCCGGCCGAATGTGCTTCTGCCGGGGGTTAGTTTGCCATCTTTTTTATTTATACGACTTAGAATGGCAATCAAGTTGACGGGCCACCTGATGGAAAGTGGTAACCGTCGCCTATAGACATGAGCAGTACCATAGACATAACAGAGTATACTGTTTCGCCCATGATACCCCCCATGCGTTGCCATTCCTGAGGACTCATGTGTTATTCCTCTGTACCCAGTAAATTCACGCCATATCCCACCCTTCAAACTGAAACACAGCCATGCAAACACAACTGCTTCACGGTAGAAACACGAATGGGACAGAGGTACCCAAGCAATCGTCTTTTATACAAAGTCTCCCTCTGGTTTTTTGTTTACTGTCCCAATCTGCAACCCTAAATCCCTATTTAAAATTATTTTTTTGACCTCATGTACCGATTTAAAACAAATTGGACCTGGCAACACTATTCGCGGCCTACGTTTGTTCTGCAAGCTGCGCCATTATGTGCGATACATGATATGATATGACGACGTTGACGATGATAATGAATACCTAACACTAATATGTGGGGGGAATATACATATACACATGAGCATACTGACACATGGACATAACAGAGTATACTGTTTCGCCCATGATATCACCCATGCGTTACCATTTTTCAGGACTCAGGTGTTATTCCTCTGTACCCAGTAAATTCACGCCATATCCCACCCTTCAAACCGTTGTTATAGGCAATTACAGTATACTTTATTTATGATAATAACTTATTTAAAATAACATATATATATATATATATATATATATATATATATATATATATATATATATATATATATATTAAATTACAATTTTATTAATACTATTATTTAAACAAATCAATTGTTAGTTACAGTTTAAAAATAGATAAATGACCTTGAACTAAAAATATAAATATATATTAAACTTTTGTAAAAAGATTATTTGAAATTGGTATAGTAAATACTATGATGAACAGCCAACGAGATCCGGTATTATGTGTTAAGTTTTTGTCTTAATTGACAAGATAAACAAGTCGATACTCCACTAATTGAAAAATGGACATGAGTACACGTAATACCATGTTTTTTTAATGCAATTTAGAATGGCAAACAAGCCGACGGCCCACCTGATGGAAAGTGGTAATCGTCGCCTATAGACATGAGCAGTATTATAGACATAATAGATTATACTGTTCCGCTCATGATACCTTCCATGCGTTGCTATTTTTCATGACTCAGGTGTTATGCCACTGTACCGTGTAAATTCACTGCCATATCCCACCCTTCAAACCGATACACAGCCATGCAAACACAACTGCTTCACGGTTGAAACACGAATGGGACAGAGGTACTCAAGCAAATGACTTTTGTACAAAGTCTCCCTCTGGTTAAGATAGGTTCACCGAACTGCTTTTTTATTCTCACCTATCATCCCTCGCTGGTAGCCCGCAGTTACCGTTAGCGCAGGCGGGGTTACCATTCAATTATCAGACATTAAAAAAAAATAATAGATTTAATAATTCACCGGAACGTTTAACTGTTTTTGTCTATGTTTAAAAAAAAAGAGGAAAATTTTTGGCGGTAAATTACACATTTGTTGAAATATCAACTTTCAACTTATAGATTTAAAGACGAATATGCAACGAGCACGTTAATTGTTTTTATATTACATAATGTCCGTCAATTATTTTATTTATTCTCTAACGACACGATTCAAAGATGGAAAATTATAAAATACCTATGTATTAATGGTTATGTAAATTTAATAACCGTTGCTATTTCCCTGATCCTGCCTTCATAAGGTTATATAATTAGTTTATGATATAGCTCAGGCAAGATACGTATACAGCCAAATTTTTTTTAATGGCTTATTTTATCGGGCAGACTGTCATTTTATTTATTTATATTTATTTATTATAGGTAAGAGTGATGACCTCAAATACATTTGCTGTGAGTCAGTGGATGCAGGTGGCTTTGTTTTTTTTTTTGATGGGTGAAAATGGTATGGTAACCCAGCCTGCGCTAACGGGATATGCCGGCGGAAGACCAGTGAAGGGTGATGGATGACAATGAAAACAGGCCAGTTAGCCCATCATGATGAATTCATCAGGAATTAACCGTGATAGTTTCCAGGGAGAACCGCGAGGAGGTCGACCTGGTTGGGTATATTGCTAGCAATGGGATTCTCAGTCTCCATTACTAACAATCCCATTCCCCCCGTTGCAGGTGGCTTTGGACCGTTTCTTATGGCAGTTTATGGGGTAGGTCTATGAGCCACCCCGTTCCTTTCTCGTAGATGTCGTAAGAGGCGACTAAGGGAACGTAATGGTAGAGGGATGGGAAGCGGCGTTCCTTTTAAAATATTAGCAAAGTCAAATTGCGGTTGCCGATATGCCTGCCAAACGTGGTAACTACTGGAAAAGTCTTCCCAATGGCAAACTGTCATATGGAATGAACCCGTTCTTTATGGCAATCTATGTATGAGGACCACGATGGTGTCCATGGTGGGGTGGTAGTCAACTTTACACACACATATATACATATATAAATAAGTTATAAAATAAATATAAAATAATATTACAGACAGGAAAGATTTAATTTTTGGTTTCATCATCATCATCATCATCATAGACTGCCATAAGGAACATTCCTGAGACACCTGCATCCACTGACTCCCTGTAATACATTTGAGAGGGGGGAAAGGGATTGTTAATAATGGAGACTGAGAATTCCATTGCTAGTAATATACCCAACCAGGTCGAGCTCCACGCGGTTCTCCCTGGAAACTATCATGGTTGATTCCTAATGAATTCATCATGATGGACTAACTGGCCTGTTTTCATTCTCATCTATCACCCTTCACTGGTGCTCCGCCAGCGTATCCCGTTAGCGCAGGCGAGGTTACCATACCATTTTCACCCATCAAAAAAAATACATTTGAGATTGTCACTCCATCTAGGCAGGGGGTATGAGGGGGGGGGGAAGGTCATCCTACAGTTGACCCTCCCTCATATTATCAGCGAATAATATGAGCTATAATATATTAAAAAAAACTACTACTAATGAGTAAAGGAAAAGTATCTAATGGTTAAATAAAAAAAAAACATGTATGACTTACATACTCTTCCATCTATGTCATAGGTGAGTTGTCTCCAAGCAAACACTTCTTCAAATTTGCCCAGTTTTCTGCCAGTATTTTGTGCCAGCGATAATGTTACTAGCATTAAGTATATTTGGGCACATAAATATTTCCTTTGCTTCATTTTTTTTTAATTACTATGCTCTTTTTTTAGCGCCTTTAAGTTTTTATCTTGGAGTAGTTTTGGTATTTAAAACATTTAGTAGGTAGATGTTTTAAAATATGATCACTATTGCGTGTGGGTAATTTATTATTAAAAAATAACTTTTAAATAAATCTATTTCACTTTAGATTTTATAATAAATTTAAAAAAATATATATTTCACTAACTATAAAACAATATTTCATTTTATTATTTAATAACACTTTCATTTCATTTCATTTCTATTTCAATTTCATTTCATTTCAACACTTTTAATTAAACGCTCAATAAAATAAAAGTCAAAATGAAATGTCAAATGAAACCATAGACATAGTATAAAGTACGACTTATGGGAAAATTAAAAATATTAATAAAAAAAAAGAAGCTAGTAATACACGTCCTTGCCCAGTACGGTGAAGTAATGAACTAATGAGGTCTCTCGACATTATTTGTTTGGCCTTACGACATAGTTGTTGACTGAATGATGAATGGTTTATATATATATATATATATATATATATATATATATATATATATATATATATATATATATATATATATATATATATAACTTAAAGTTATTCCTACCTTGGACCTTGTTCCTTGAACAGTAAGGGAACTCTCCAAGCGTTGGTAGTAAGAATTAGCAGAATTGTCAGTAGATTTCACTTATACAGTTTATAAGGTCCAAACAAATAACACAATATGTATATAAACGAACGCACAATATCACTTGATGTTTAAATAAAATAATATTTAAACCATCTACTAATTTTCTATTTTTATAATAAAACGACACTCAACAATTGCTAGGCAACACACGCGATAGGTGTCACAGCGCATTTAAATTTTGGACAAACCAAAAAGTATTAAAAATATATATATATTGTTAATACTTTTTGGTGCAAGGAGCGAGGAGGTTAGGATGTTTTTTTTTTGATGGGTGAAAATGGTATGGTAACCCCGCCTGCGCTAATGGGATACGCTGGCGGAGCACCAGTGAAGGGTGATAGATGAGAATGAAAACAGGCCAGTTAGTCCATCATGATGAATTCATCAGGAATTAACCATGATAGTTGTTAGGGGGAACCGCGAGGAGGTCGACCTGGTTGGATGTATTGCTAGCAATGGGATTACTAACCAACATTATTAGCAATCTTTTCCCATCCGCTTGCCTGTATTGTCTAAGGGTATAAATTATGTAAATTTACATATCTGTGTTTCGGTTTGAAGGGTGGGATATGGCGTGAATTTACTGGGTACAGAGGAATAACATCTGAGTCCTCAGGAATGGCAACGCATGGGGGGTTTCATGGGCGAAACAGTACACTCTGTTATGTTCTTGGTACTGCTCGTGTCTATAGGCGACGGTTACCGCTTTCCATCAGGTGGGCCGTCAGCTTGTTTGCCATTCTAAGTTGTATGAAAAAAAAACCTAAAAAACAGTATCTACAGTACAGTTTGTTACAAATTGTTTTAATAATAAGTTAGAATGTTTTTAACAATGCGTGTGTCGCGAGCGACCCAAGACTGTAAATTACGCTCCCCGGATGCGTTCTAAACTAGGACAAATCCGGGGATATCTGGACGGATGGCAACCCTATCTGCTGGTCGTAATAGGAAGTAATTAGAGTGTTTTTCCAACACTTTAACAAGTAAAAAGTATTAAAAAGATATGTTTATAAGACGTGGCATATGATATTTGCGGTTACACAACGAGTTTTTACATTTTACGAAGAATTACTGAACAGGAAAATGTTGGTATAGGCACAGTATAAGGTCAGCCAGTGCTCAAACTCCTTTACAATGCCCTGATTATATATATATATATATATATATATATATATATATATATATATATATATATATATTCGGTCCCGGCAAAGAATAGGCCACCCCTTCCTTTCCCGTGGATGTCGTAAGGGGCGACTAAGAGAGGGCTAGGGATGGGCAGCAGCGTTCCTCTTAAAACATCTCCAAGCCTAATTGAGGTTGCTCCCAATCTGCCTGCCAAGTGTGGCGACTGCCAAAACCTTCCTACGGAGAGGCTTATGCTCAGCAGTGGACAGTTAAAGGCTGATATAATGATGATGATTCTAATAATTCTATTATGTTTATTTCATATGTGCGCGTGCGTGTGCGTGTGCGCGTGCGTGTGCGTGTGCGTGTGCGTGTGCGTGTGCGTGTGCGTGTGCGTGCGCGTGCGCGTGCGCATGCGCGTACGCGTGCGTGTGTGTGTGTGTGTGTGTGTGTGTGTGTGTGTGCGTGCGTGCGCGTGCGCGTGCGCGTACGCGTGCGCGCGTGTGTGTGTGTGTATGTGTGTGTAGTGACTACTGATAACCTTATCAGGTCTTTAGACCGTGCCCTACAGGGTTGTCATTGAGTACTTTTATACAGATGATAGGTAAATATGAAATAGGATAGTTGGCCCATCGTGACGAATTCATAATGAAATAAAAAGATAGTTTCAAGGACGGAATGTGTGGAGGTTGATCTAAAATTACCAGCGATGGGGATTAACGGCCCCGTTACTGAAAATCACTCTCCATTAGGATTTATATGATTTGTTATCAGTATTTTGTTTATCATAGAATATTTAGTCAAAAATCAAGTACTAACCTTTGTTAATACTTTTTGGTTTGTCCAAAATTTAAATGCACTGTGACACCTATCGCGTGTGTTGCCTAGCAATTGTTGAGTGTCGTTTTATTATAAAAATAGAAAATTATAAAACCTTATAAACTGTATAAGTGAAATCTACTGACAATTCTGCTAACTCTTACTACCAACGCTTGGAGAGTTCCCTTACTGTTCAAGGAACAAGGTCCAAGGTACGAATAACTTTAAGTACCTTAGAATTATATAAATAGAGTGTCTCCATACAAATGATTCGAGAAAAACGTCTCAACTTTTTTCTTATTGTTTGTTTTTCTGAAACTTGTTTTTCTAAAAAAAAAGGTTTTATTAACTTCTGAGCATTATTATTGACAATGTTGCTGTGGTTTTCAATAGTATTTGTTTGTTTAATTTTGTTTATATTTGTTTAATTGTGTTTATATTTAATTAATTTTGTTTATATTTGTTAAATTGTGTTTATATTTGTTTAATTTTGTTTATATTTGTTAAATTGTGTTTATATTTGTTTAATTTTGTTTATTTGTGTTTATATTTGTTTAATTTTAGTATTGTCTAATTTTGCGTTTCGTTTACTTGTATTTTATTTTGTGCAAATTCTAGCGGCTACCAAATTACTGTTTATGTATATAATTATGTATTATTTTAGCTGTTTGTTTGCCTTAAATAATAAATAAATAAATAAATAAACTTTTTCATACAATTTTGCGTGATAAATAGTTACGAGTGATTCCTTTATAACTTCAATATTTATTTTGTCTTATAATTTCTGAATTTCTGCATCTTTTTAATGCGTAAATACTCGTTTTATTTTATAAACAATTAAATTTAGATACGTCAAGATACATTGTGTGCGTAAGTATATAGAACGTTGATAAAAAAACCGTTATTTAGAAACCTCTAAAATTATCAGTGTTTCTCTACTATATTATTTATTTATTTATTTATTTAAGGAACACCAACAGCATATTGCATTATTACATATAGGTGTAACAAACATTAAATACAATACAATATTAATGCACACGTCTATTATAGGTATTCACAGCATTCACTTTAACATATGTAGTTGTACAGTGCGAGGAAATTAAGTAAATAATAAAAATAAACATGTAATCTAAGTTGTGAGCAATATCAGAAAACACGATTATGAGTGAATTGAATTAAAAAATATTAAAAAAATATATATTATGACAATTAGAGTTAATTTTCATAAGATTGTTGTACAAAGTGTTTCAGCAATTTATTCCTGAATTATCATGCACTATATCAATTTCAGGTAATTTGGAATTAATTTCATTGTATGACGCACTAATCCTGGCCAGAGGTTGATGCAGTCCTAGGTTTGTTCTGCAGCGCGGTAAGCTAAATGCTCTAGTTATAGGGTGTCGAGGATAATTTAGAGGTACCGTTAATTGGTTTGAACTCAGTAAATCTGCACAATGAATTTTATTATTGAGAATTTTATGAATAAACATTAAATCTGCAATCATACGACGCGTCTTAAGAGAGGTAATGTTAAAGAAGGATATTCTCTGACTATAAGGTCGCCTATGCGATATGTTACGGGTTATGTAAGCTAGGTGTCTAGTGAATGCTCGTTGGATATTTTATATTCTTTGAGATGAAGAGCTTTAGACTGGATTCCAGGAAACAGAGGCAAACTCCAAACGACTACGTACTAAACTGTTATAAAGAATTAATCTAGTTTGCCTCAATTTAAAGCCTTTTAAAGAACATTTAAGGAAACCAGGCATTTGTGCTGCCCGTGTGATAATATTATTTATGTGTACATTTACCACGACAGTTTCCAGGGGGCACCACGTGGAGGTCGACCTGACAGGGTATATTGCTAGCAATGGGGCTGGTAGTGCGCATTACTAACAATCCCTCCCCCCCTTTTATTTATCGTTTATCGAGTCTGTGTAATTCACTATTGAGCCGTATCATTCTAAGCAAGTAGGTATTTTATTAGATCTAATTAACTCAACTTGACCTCTTTGGTCATAGACAAAAAGGTCACGTTTAGTATACAGAGTTGTTTATGATAAATTTATTGTTATTACAAGTCTAATATTATCATATACGAGTTGATAATTATCTTGGATGGAAAGAAACTTTGGTAAACAAGGTTGAGGGGCCCGTTTAAGGTAGATGTGCCATGCGATCCCATGTTCGACCCATTTCAAAAAAGAGAAAGGTTCTTATATCGATTGTATAGTATTGTTTTTTTTATGTTTGTTACATCATACCTACCAGACATACATACATATATACCAGAGGGAGATTTTGTACAAAAGTCGTTTGCGTGGGCACCTCTGTCCCTATTCGTGTTTCTATCGTGAAACAGTTGTGTTTGCATGGCTGTGTTTCGGTTTGAAGGGTGGGATATGGCGTGAATTTACTGGGTACAGAGGAATAACACCCGAGTCCTCAGGAATGGCAACGCATGGGGGGTATCGTGGGTGAAACAGTATACTCTGTTATGTCCACGGTACTGCTCACGTCTATAGGCGACGGTTACCAGTTTCCATCAGGTGGGCTGTCAGCTGGTTTACCATTCTAAGTTGCATAAAAACTCTTTATTGCGCCCAATACAGATGTATACAAGAAGTATTTATACAGAATGTGCATATACAAAAGGCGGCCTTATCGCTAGAAGCGATCTCTTACAGACAACTTGGGGTAAATAGTGGACAAATGCAGAGAGAAAGGTAGATGGCGCAAGTTAGACACAGTAAATACTAAACAGTGGGGGAAGGGATTGTTAGTAAAGAGATCGCTTCTAGTGATAGAAGCGATCTCTTACAGACAACCCGGTCAAAAGTCATAAGTATGAAATTGTATTTTATTTAATGTTAACAAGTAGGACGTTGTATAACATTGATGTACCTCGCCATTATTATTTGTTTTATTTTTAATTTAATTTAATTTAAGTCATTTAAAATTGTTGTCATTAAATGAATGTAAAATATTAATGTTTACATACATACATACATATCTGTCACGCCTGTCTCCCATTAAGGTAGGCAGAAACAATGGAACGCCAAATGCTTCGGTTCAAACAAACCTCTTTCGCTTCCTCCACATTCATCAATCTTTTCATACGCGCTCGCCGGTTACGGGTACTTTTAATTTGGCCCTTTTTCAGCACGTCGCCTATTTGGTCGACATACGTCCGTCTAGGGCGGCCCCTACCGACATCTCCATTCATTCTTGCTCGATAAATCTCCTTCGTAATTGTTCATATAAATGTTTTTATTCATTTAATGGGATTTAATAGTCTATTCTGAAAATGGCTGCAAATATTTCAAATGATGTATGTCCTGGACAATCCACTCCAGAGAATGATAAGTGGTGTGATTGTAAGGCACAGTTATTGTGCGCGCTCGACGCGGCTGGCGTCGGTGAAGATAACCTCAACAGGGGTCGGTCACTGTTCACACTTCCTTTCTCGATGTGGAAAAAAGATTTTTGTATTAATTCCATTGCCTTTAATTCCAAAAAGGCCTACAGAAGTGCCTTTAGTGGAAATTTTTAATGTTCTCGATAGGTTTTTTGAACAAGAAGTTAATTATTTGTACTGTATCATTGGAAATTTCTATTGTATCTATATATAATGATTTGTAATTTATGTAAATATTTATTTTAATTTATTATAATATTTAATTTAATAATAAATTATATATATATATATATATATATATATATATATATATATATATATATATATATATATATATATATATATATATATATATATATATATTTTTTTTAATTTATTAATTAATATACATTAATATAAATTATTATATATAAAATTATTTTGTGTGCAATGTAGAATATACAAAAACGCTGACGGCCTGCCCGATGGAAAGTTCTAAACCTATAGACATGAATAGTAGCATTGATATACTTAGACATGTACTTATAAATTATCATTATATATATATATATATATATATATATATATATATATATATATATATATATATCATAGGTAATAAAAACCTTTAACTCAAATAATAATAATACATACATTTACCAGAGGGAGACTTTGTACAAAAGTCACCTCTGTCCCATTCGTGTTTCTACCGTGAAGCAGTTAGTCTATAGGCGACGGTTATCACTTTCCATCAGGTAGACCGTTAGCTTGTTTGCCATTTATTTATTTATTTAACTTTTTATTACACCATAAATTAAAAAAAATATACAATGACATTCAAAGTTGCATAGAAAAAAGTGCATTTGAATAAATTCTATTTCGAATTTGTATTTGAACATACAAAAAAATCTCCATACAATAATATTCACAGAAGTTTTTTTTTTAATCAAATATGGTAAGTCTAAACTCGTCCCTCGTCTTGACTTGAGAAGTAGATTTATTATTTTTTCTCGCATACTGTGCCTTTTATTAAATCTTCAATCTTGGCTCTGAAATAAAATAGAACTTTTAGTCATATTTTTTTTATCGGTGATAATGGAATGGTAACCCCGTAAAGGGTAGGTGGCGCACTATTATATACTACTGTCTAGGGGGGAAAGTAATGGGGATTAATGCTCCCCATTGCTAACAAGCCCTGTCAGGTCGACCTCCACGCGGTTCCCCTTGGAAACCATTGTGATTAATACTTGTCGCAATCGTCACGATGGACTAACTGACCTGCCCTTTCATCCTCACTTATCACCCTTCACTGGCGCCTCTCCAGCGTATACCGTTAGCGCAGGCGGGGTTACCATACTATTATCATTCATTGGAAAAAAAACATACGTATACAAACATGCACATTCTTGATGGCACACATACAACAGGAGAGAATGAAGAAGAAAGATGAAGAAAGAACACAGGAAAATAGTACTAAAGGGAGAGATAGTAGAATAGTGATTGCTGTGCCCTTTCAGGGTTCATGTTTGATTCTATACTTTTAGTAAATTAAGACCAATTTTGTTACAACATGTAATAACAATAAATAAATGAATGAATGAATGAATAGTGAATAGCCCAGCTGGCGTCCAATAGCTGTCCAGGAGAAAGCGCCTAATTATACGAATGCGCAATAAAATATTTATGACATATTGCTAACGCTTTTCCGATCGATAATTGTTATATTACATACATACATACATATCTGTCACGCCTGCCTCCCATTAGGGTAGGCAGAAACAATTGAACGCCAAATGCTTCGATTTAAACAAACCTCTTTCACTTCCTCCACATTCAACAATCTTTTCATACACGCTCGCCGGTTACGGGTACTTTTAATTTGGCGCTCCTTCAGCATGTCGCCTATTTGGTCGACATACGCCCGTCTAGGGCGGCCCCTATCGACATCTCCATTCATTCTTGCTCGATAAATCTCTTTCGTATTTTTTATTTTATCCATCCTCTCCAAATGGCCAAACCAACTCAATATTTCTTTTTCGATTTTTGTCACTACATCGTTTTTCAGTCCACACTTCTCTTTTTTTGTATTAATTCAAGTACTTACCTATGTATAAAATAATTGTTTTCACCAGGATTCAAACTTGAATACACAAATCTGGGTATTTGATTGACCAAAACCCATACGTCGTCACCAGAGACTTTGAGATCTGGGGAAAAAATTAGACGTCATAGACAAGTCGATTGCTTGAGTACCTCTGTCCTATTCGTGTTTCAACTGTAAAGCAGTTTTATTTGCATGGCTGTGTTTCGGTTTGAAGGGTGGGATATGGCGTGGATTTACTGGGTACGGAGAAATAACACCTGAATCCTCAGGAATGGCAACGCATGGGCGGTATCATGGGCAAAACAGTATACTCTGTTACGTCCATGGTACTGCTCATGTCTATAGGCGTCGGTTACCACTTTCCATCAGGTGGGCCGTCAGCTTGTTTGCCATTCTATGTTGTATTGTAGTCACTTACCATCAGGTGAGCCGCATGATCGTTTGCCGCCTGTGTTATAACAAAATATATACTAACCAGATATGTATACAAGTTGCTTATGATCCTGAGCTGCTATGCCAACATTCTCTGGTTTCAATTCCTTGTCAACATTCCAACACAAGATAGCGTCCTGAGCGACATTCGCGTACAGGAGTGTTCTAGTCCCGTTGTGGTAAACGTGGGAGCCGCTTTGGGTTAGCGGACCTCTGTTGCCGAGGATCTGGAAGGTTATGGACAGCATTACAGTCTAGATCAGAACTCATTATGTCAAACTTATGTAATACCATCGATGATGTGCATCATATTCTATTAGAGTGTCGTATTAACACGAAGGAAAGAGAAAAATTCATGCGCCACTGTAACTTAAATTTAATGTTGGTCTTATTCAATCTATGTTAGCTGAACTTAAACCAGAAATTTTTGAACATCTCTGTAAATTATTGATGCCCATTAATTCTTCTCTGTCCGCGTCTAGGGAAAGTAGATAAAGTTTTGTTTGAGAAATCAGATCAGGGTACGATAGGGCTGATATACTTGAAGAAGTTAAAAGCCCTCAAAATATAAAAAAAAAAATGCGTGGATATATAGATTCCACAAAAATCTATATAAATCTTTATGAAATTGGTATTCCTGCCCTTTATCCGACCTATTTGGGGTCGGCGTAATATGTTTTTATCATCCATTCATCTTTATTTTGAAATTAATTACAAATATTTATTACTCTATGTTATTGCCCTATGGTCCTGGCATAGATAGGTCACTCTCCCTTCCTCTCCGGTGGGTGTCGTAAGAGACGATTAAGGAAGGGCGTGGGATGAGCAGCAGCGTCCCTTTTAAAAGATCTCCAAAGCCTGTGTTTTTTTTAATGGATGATAATGGAATGGTAACCCCACCCGCGCTATCGGTATACACCGGCGGAGCACCAGTGACGGATGATAGGTGAGGATGAAGCAGGTCAGTTAGCCCATCGTGACGAATTCAACAAGAATTGTTCACGATGGTTTCCAGTGGGAACGACGCGAAGGTCGACCTAATAAGACATATTGCTAGCAATGGGGCTGTCAAACTCCATTGCTAACAATCCCTTTCCCCCGCCTAACTGTGGTTGCCAAGCGTGGCAACTACTGGCAAAACCCCTCAAAGAGGAGGTTTATGTTCAGCAGTGGACAGTTAAAGGCTGGTATGACGACGATGTATTATTTAACTCACCTTCACGTTACCCTCGATGCTCTTACTTTTGTCTTTCAAGAATGCAGTGTCCACTGAAAACTCTTGCGTGGACACCAGCGGGTGGTAGAAAGCCGTTCTTGTACCGTTCGAGTTCAGATCAGACAATGCTATACTGAATATACCGTCTTTCCAGTTAATAACGTTGCCTAGAATTAAAAAGAAGATCTTAATTTTGTTTTCGCCGTATGGTCTTAAAAAAGGCCAGCCCTTTCTTTCCCATGGGTGTCGTAAGAGGCGACTGAGAGAATTTAATGGTCGAACGATAGACAGTGTCATCCAAAACTGTACTAAAAGTCAATCTGTGGCTGCCAACTCCCCTGTCAAGCGTGGCAACTACTGGCAAAGTTCCTCAATCGTAAACTGCCAAAGGGGACGACGCCATTCTTTTTGTAAGTCTATGGGGAAGGCTTATGTTCAACAGTGGACAGATAATGGTTAACATGATGATAATGATGTTATTTTTATTATATAATTAAATATTAAATAGTAGTTTTTTTTTAATGGATGATAATGGTATGGTAACCCCGCCTGCGCTAACGGTATACACTGGCGGGCCACCAGTGTTGAGATGATAGGTGAGAATGAAAAGGCAGGTCAGTTAGCCTGTCGGCATGTTTCACCTGGAATTCAGCACCATGGTTTTCAAGGGGGACCACGTGGAGGTCGACCTAATAGAGTATATTGCTAGTAATGGGACTGGTAGTTCGCATTACTAGCAATCCCTTTCCTCCCCCTAGTAGTAGCAGTAGTTAGTAGTTGCTACGCTTGGCAGGCGGTTTGGCAACCCATCTCTCGGTACTCATCCCTTAGTCGCCTCTTGGATAGCTCATTCTATGCCGGAACCACACAGCGGTTTATATTATTAATATAGAAGAATTATATTACCTGCAACACTGAAATTCAAAGCTTTGGCGTCGTGATTAAAACTGCTGTGGTTAATCCTCCAGCTGTCTCTTTCTCTCATTGAGAAGACGATGAGACCGTTGGTGGCCAAATCGTTAATGTAGGCGTATGCGTCTGCGCAGGATTTAGGGTCGACGTCTACTGTGATCGATGTCAGTCCTGAAAAGAGATAATGTTGCAATTAGGTACCAATCGAAACTGGGGCATTACTATGAAATGAGATTTCGAAATTTCGGATTTTACTTTTCCGTATGGAGATTTTCCGAGCTTTGAAGAAACTAAGAGCTTCACTCATCATTTATTAGATATCAAATGAATTAATAAATGAATAGGTATACTTTATTTGCATTATACAATATAGGGAATAAGCAAGACAATTATTGTAACGATACAGTTGTATGAGTACAGTGAGCCGGTCTTATTGCTGAGAGCAATCTCTTCAAGACAACCTTAGGGTGATGGACTAATTGTTGTACAAGTAGGTATGATAGTACTGTATAATAAAAAAAAAAAAAAGTAATTAGATATGACGCATACCACTTTCCATCAGGTGGACCGTCAATTTGTTTGTCATAACGTGTGTAATAAAAATACTTTAGCATAGACCTAATCGTGATTCAGAGGTGGGAAAGGGATTGTTAGTAATGGAGACTGAGAATCCCATTGCTAGCAATATACCCAACCAGGTCGACCTCCTCGCGATTCTCCCTGCAAACTATCATGGTTAATTCCTGATGAATTCATCATGATGGGCTAACTGGCCTGTTTTCATTCTCATCTATCACCCTTCACTGGTGCTCCGCCAGCGTACCACCGTCAGGTTACCATACCATTTTCATCCATCAAAAAAAAAATCGTGATTCAGATGCCGGCTCGTCACACTGACGCTAGTATTTAAGCCTATCCATTGGCTGCTGCGTGTGGAGTGATCCGCGTCTTTCCGCGCATGCGCGGTACTTATTTTACCAAACGTTTACCCGACTAGCTTGTCCTCTATAATACTATATTTACCTCCGGCAGTTCTCTCGTTCACCAAATCCGTATCTTTTAAGTTGTACCGAAAAATCTGTTTGTTTGTCTTCAAGTCAAACACAATGATGGCTGGTGGTTTCAGCTGTTTTCTTGCATCTGAAAAGAATAAAGCAATAGGTATGTATGTATGTATGTGTATTTACATTCTCAATCTTATCAGCTGTTAACTGTCCACTGATGAACACAGACCCGCTCTATACGTCAGTCGAGTCAAATTAAAAAAAAAAAAATTGAGACAAATTCGAAAAAGAGTTCGAGTCGATGTCAAAAGAGTTTTTTTTTTTATACAACTAAGAATGGCAAACAAGCTGACGGCTCACCTGATGGAAAGTGGTAACCGTCGCCTATAGACATGAGCAGTACCATGGACATAACAGAGTATACTGTTTCGCTCATGATACCCCCCATGCGTTGCCATTCCTGAGGACTCAGGTGTTTTTCCTCGGTACCCAGTAAATTCACGCCATATCCCACCCTTCAAACTGAAACACAGCCATGCAAACACAACTGCTTCACGGTTGAGACGCGAATGGGACAGAGGTGGCCAAGCAAACGACTTTTGTACAAAGTCTCCCTCTGGTTTTATTACTATTCCAACCGCTGCGGAGCAAAATGTAATTGTTTGTGTATAGGCGACGGTTACCACTTTCCACCAGGTGGGCCGTCAGCTTGTTTGCCATTCTAAGTTGTATAAAAAAAAAGTAAAGACTAATCCATGAGTAATTATTACTAAAGGATATTTAATTGATCATGAGTGGTATGAAGCAGGAAATGATATGTCAAATCTAGACGGTAATCGTGTAACGGTAAACATTTAACAGGAAGTTTAAACCGCAAATAATACAAAATGACGGAAATTTACATTGGCAACATGCAGTGGCGTACTACTAGAGGTGTTTTTTTTAACACAGGACAGTGGGCAAATGGGCATGCGCCTCACCTGGTGGTAAGTGACTACCGTAACTCAAATAGCTCGATAACAATAAAATAACTCCATATTTTAAAGCTAATTTCATATAATAGTAGCTTTAACCTGCGACTTCGCGTACAGCGCGGTTTCAGAGGTGCTTCCTCCCACCAATACCCAGGTCATGGAATGAGCTCCTTGTCGAGGTTTTCCAAGAGACTACAGCACGGGGTACTTTAAAAAATGGGTAAAGAGGTTTCTTCAGAGTCGGCAACGAGCGCGTAATACCCCTGGTATTGTAGCCGTTCATAGGCTACGGTAACCGCTTTAAATCGATTGAGTAGTTTATGAATTTATTCATTACAAACAAACAAATCTATTAATATATTTATATAATTTTTACAAAAGTCGATTGCTTGGGTACCTCTGTCCCATTCGTGTTTCAACCGTGAAGCAGTTGTGTTTGCATGGCTGTGCTTCGGTTTGAAGGGTGGGATATGGCGTGAATTTACTGGGTACAGAGGAATAACACCTGAGTCCTCAGGAATGGCAACGCATGGGGGGTATCATGGGCGAAACAGTATACTCTGTTATGTCCATGATACTACTCATGTCTATAGGCGATGGTTACCACTTTACATCAAGTGGGCCGTCAGCTTGGTTGCCATTCTAAATTGTATAAATATATATATATATATATATATATATATATATATATATATATATATATATATATATATATATATATATAATTTAGAAAAATTCTACCTGGTACTTCTAGAAGTCCAGTGTCTACCACCCACAGTCTATCGCAGGAGTCAACTCTAGGGCGGTACGTGGAGACGAGGAGTTTACTCCACCGCGGGTTGGGGTACGGCTTCAGAGTTGGTGACGATGGTCCCCCGAGCTGAACGTAGTTTAAAGTAGACGGTATTCCTGGAAAAGTATAAATATTATTAGATTTTCTTTATAACACATTTTTTCATTATCATATGAACTGTTAACCGTCCACTGCTGGACATAACCCTCCCCCATAGACCACCATAAAGAACGGTCCCGAGCCACCTGCATCCACTGACTCCCTGCAACGAATTTCAGGTTGTCACTCCATCTAGTGGGGGGTCGTTCTACACTGCGTTTACATGTACGTGGTCACCACTCAAGAACCTTTCTTCCCTATCGGTTGTCGGTTCTTCGAGCTATGTGACCAGCCCATTGCCACTTCTGCTTGCTTACCCTTCGGGCTATGTCGGTTACTTTGGTTCTTTTGCGGATATCCTCGTTTCGGATTCTATCACGCAAAGAGACTTCGAGCACAGCCCTCGACAGTAGTTGGAGTAGATAAAATAACAAACAATAATTTTCACATTTATAATAATATTGCGTAAAGAGTTAAAAACATATGTTTTTTTAATGTAAATGTAAATTTTTAATGTAATGTAAAAGTCGATTGCTTGGGTACCTCTGCTCCATTCGTGTTTCAACCGTGAAGCAGTTGTGTTTGCATGGCTGTGTTTCGGTTTGAAGGGTGGGATATGGCGTGAATTTGCTGGGTACGGAGGAATAACACCTGAGTCCTCAGGAATAGCAACGCATGGGGGGTATCATGTGCGAAACAGTATACTCTGTTATGTCCATGGGCTCATGTCTATATGCGACGGTTACCATTTTCCATCAGGTGGACCGTCAGCTTGATTGCCATTTTAAGTTGGCAGTAATGTTATGGTTACCATGTCGCCTCCTGGGTACAGTGACGAATACTCTATCACCATACACTTCAAATCCTATAGGCACATTGTTGTACTGTATGAAATATTTCTCCGAATCATCCAACTCCTGGTCGAAGTATATACTGGATTCGCTTCTTTCGTACTGCGTGTCGTTTAGGTCTGAAAATGTATTCATGAAAAATATTGGTTTAATGTGATTCAGATTACCATATCTACCATTATAATGTTGCTTGCTAAATATAAACCTACCCTGTAGGGGGGAAAGGGATTGTTAGTAATGGAGACTGAGATTCCCATTGCTGGCAATATACCCAACCAGGTCCACCTCCTCGCGGTTTCCCCTGGAAACTATCGTGGTTAATTCCTGGTGAATTCATCATGATGCGCTAACTGGCCTGTTTTCATTCTCATCTATCACCCTTCACTGGTGTTCCGCCAGCGTATCCATACCATTTTAACCCATCAAAAAAAAAAAAAACTATGCCATGGTCTCCCTCTTCCCTTCCCTTCCTTCTATTATAATGTTCATAAGTTCGTCGTATCATACCAAGTGTCCTAACATTTTTTCCCTTCTGACCTAAATAGTTCCTATAATTTGTTTGTTTTCCATAACCTTTAAATATTTTTTTAATTTTAAATTTAATTAATTATTTTTATTTGTTTTCCTTAACTCTTAAATAATTTTTAATTTTAAAATAAATTAATTAATTTTAAATTTTAAATAATAAAACTAAATACTCACATAAGACACCTTTAATGTCGTAACTAATTTGTTTCCAACTAAACACCTTTGTGATTTTATTAAAATTGGTAGCAAATGTTAAAGAGGAAAATAGCAACAGGACAAATACACGAGCGTTCATTTTGAATGCAGGCGACATACAAAACGGGTTATTTCAATTGTGACGTTTCCATTCGTTACATACGAATGGTTGACGTCCTTCAAGAGGGACAGTACCGGCGTCACTAGATCGGCTACATTTTACGCAAGTATAGGTAAAAATTTGCATGCCAGAAATTTGGAGAAATAAAATTGATGGAGAAATAACACGACGAGTGTGTGTTTGGGTACCTTTTTGTTTTAATAATTTTACTATTTGTAAACTGTTTTATTTTGTCGTGCAAAAAAAAGAAACTCTGACTTTAATCGCGGCAAAGTTGATTTAAAAATCAAATGGCTGTCTATGGTTTCATAGACAATATGTCGGGTTTTTTTTTTGTGAAACACAATCTTTCATTAACTTGTGAAGACATTTAGAGGTAACAAGTAAACGAAACTCACTATTTTTTTTTAATGGGTGATAATGCAATAATAACCTCGCCTGCGCTGACGGTATACGCTGGCGGGGCACCAGTGAGGGATGATAGATGACGATGAAAGCAGATCAGTTAGCCCATCGTGATGAATTCCACGAGATGTTACCACGATGGTTTCCAGGGGGAACCGCGTGGAGGTCGACCTGATTAGTAACATTGCTAGCATTGGGGCTGTTAAACCACATCGCTAACAAATTCACTATTTGTTTTTTAATGGATGATAATAGAATGGTAACCCCACCCGTGCTATTGGTATACACCGATGGGGCTATATATATATAGGTGAGGATGAAGCAGGTCAGTTAGCCCATCGTGACGAATTCAACAAGAATTGTTCACGATGGTTTCCAGGGGGAACCACGTGGAGGTCGACCTAATAAGGCATATTGCTAGCAATGGGGCTGTCAAACTCCATTGCTAACAATCCTTTTCCCTCCGAACAAACTCACTATTAGGTCCTTATTAATATTATAAATGTAAATTTTTTTTTGTTTTGCACCTGGCAACCCTGAACAATACACAACGCCAAGGTTAAGTACATTAATATATGTATATACACATAAGATATAGTTGACGGAGTTACGAGGTAACAAACAAAAGAAAAATACAATCGATTTGAGAACCTTCTTTTATATAGTAAGATGCTTTTAACAGGGACTCCGCTGCCTATCTCTCGCCGTCCCTTAATCGCCTCTTACGACACCCACAGGAAATCCAAAGGCTGGCCTATTCTATGCCGGGACCACACTGCCAACTCTATATTGCTATATGTTAAAATTCGAAATCTCAAATCTATTATAACTGAAATGATAAGAATACTGCGGGTAAGTAAAACAAAGACAGAAGATTAAGTACAATCAACATTTATTAAAGGAATTTTGAAAAAGAAGCCGAAACAATTAATCATTAATCACAAGAATTTTGATATAAAATCATTAATTTCATTAAATTACAATAATCATTTCATGAAAGACATTTTAATATTAGTTACATGATGAGCTGTAATCAGTAAGTCGGCATAATTAACACTCTTCTACATTCAAACCGTTGTTGGAACTTCCGATTTCATTATTAAGGTCTGCATTTCTAGCGCTGCTGGCGTCGAAACTGTTATCAGAGCTGGCACTATCGTCGGAACTGCTACTTAAGCTGGAACTAGACTCGGAACTTTTCTTGGAACTGCTACTGTGGCTGGAACTTCTCTTGGAACTGCTATTATAGTCGGAACTATCGCCGACTCTTGCTGCATTACTACTGGCACTGCTCGTTCTATCTAAACCGCTGTCAATTCCATCATTAACGTCGTCAATACCTAAATTATTGCGAGAGACGCCGATTCCTCCGAATTCGTTATTAAACCCTGCATTTCTAGCGCTGTTGGCGTCGAAACTGTTATCAGAGCTGGCACTATCGTCGGAACTGCTACTTGAGCTGGAACTAGACTCGGAACTTTTCTTGGAACTGCTACTGTGGCTGGAACTTCTCTTGGAACTGCTATTATAGTCGGAACTATCGCCGACTCTTGCTGCATTACTACTGGCACTGCTCGTTCTATCTAAACCGCTGTCAATTCCATCATTAACGTCGTCAATGCCTAAATTATTGCGAGAGTCGCCGATGGAACTGATATTATTGTTGGCGTCAGATGCCAATCTCAGAGCGCCATTGAAGTCGGAGCGTCCGCATCCGGATATTCTCTTCCTTATATCCGATCCCAACGAATCCAAACCTGGAAAAAGAAAAGAAAATTGTATTAACATTTGCTGTAACTATTTAGATATTTGTGTTGACAGCGATAGAAATGCGTGTCTTATTTGGGGTATCAAATTTTAAATGACTTTGTGAAGAAAGAGAGTTTTTTTTTAATGAATAATGGAATAGCTGACAGGTTCACCTGGTGGAGAATTCTAACTGTCACCTACATGAACAGTCGTGTGGCTCCCGCAAAGAATGGGCCACTCCTTCGTTCCCTGCGGCTGTCATAAGAGGCAACTAAGGGAATGTAATAGTCGAGAGACGAGAAGCAGCGTTCCTCTTCAAACCTTACCAAAGCCTAACTGCGGTTGCCAAGCGTAGTAAATACTGGCAAAACCTTTCTTTACGGGGAAGGTCTATATTTATTAGTTGACAGTTAAGATATGATGGTGATGATACTATGAACAGCTCCATGGATATCACAGAATATACTGTGGTGATGCATTCATCAGTTCAGACTGTTGGATGTTCACTGGTGATAATGTTAGACTTTCTTTTTATTTTTTATATAATATAGATGTTTGTTTAGATATTTAGACAACGACCATGGTGGATATATATTTGCTTTGCAAAATATATGACAGAATACTCATTAAACTCACCAGAGTATCCTCGGGACTTGAAACCGTCATTACAATAATCGATCATGGCTGAAAGAGAAAATAGGATGTTATTGTTTATGCTTTTTTTTATGCAACTTAGAATGACAAATAAGCTGGTGCTCCACTTGATGGAAAATGGTAACTGTCACCTATAGATATGAGCAGTACCATGGACATAACAGATTATACTATTTCGCCCATGATACCTCCCATGTGTTGCCATTCCTGAGGACTCAAGTGTTATTTCTCTGTAGCCTGTAAATTCACTGCCATATCTCATCCTTCAAATCGAAACACAACCATGCAAACACAACTGCTTCACGGTTAAAACACGAATGTTACAGAGATGCCCAAGCGTTTGCTTGGACTTTTGTACAAAGGCTCTCTCTGATAAATGTATGTATGTATTATTATTATTTACATATATAGGTGTATACAATCCAAAATATTTCACTTCTTTGTAAGCGTATGTAATTCATGTAGGCTTACAAACGACTTGTTATTTTCTTTTTTAAATATGTTTGAAAATTTACTTCACTCATAAATGACGCTGTACTGTTTTAATAAATTAAAGATAAACAATTAAACTACTTACAATCCACGAGATCATCGCCAACTGCAAAAAGAATGATGTGATTAGTAATTCGAATGATTAAAATCGAAGAAACCTATTTAGTGTTATTAATGTGCCGTGTGATCCCGGCATAGAATGGGCCACCCCTTCCTTTCCAGTGGGTGTCGTAAGAGGCGACTAAAGTAACTCAATGGAAGAGGGACGGGCAGCAGCGTCCGACTTGAAACATCACTAAAGCCTAACTGTGGTTGCCAACTTGTTTGCCAAGAGTGGAAATTATTGGCAAAACTCCCTTTCATGGGAGAGACCTATATCCAGCAGTGGCACAGCATTTACAAATTGGTCTTTTTTTCTTTACCAAGGTTTACTTATGTAATAAATATTAAACATTAACTCCAACCAGCTCCATTTCAGCCCATATCTTTGACCTCCCTGCACGACACGACACCTAGTGTTTCTTTTATCTGTCCTATGTAGTTATTCTTTGGTCTTCCCTTTCCTCTTTCGCCCTCTACTTTTCCTTCTACTTTTTTCTCTTTAATAAATCCGTCTATTGACTATTATTATAATAATTGTAATATGAGAGGTAAGAAGTAATAAATTAAAATTCCAATACTCACGTCCGTCATTATAACTGTTACCAAGCAGACCCATCATGCTGGAAACTGGAAAGAAATGAAAAAAAGAAATATAAGTCACTGTGAACAAGATAATGTTGAGTTAGAAATCCCAGAAGTTCCCTAGTTGGTTATTTGATTACAGTTATTTTGTGTAATATGTGCAAAATTATAAATAAATAAATTTTCGTAACATTAGTAAGAAATTAAGAATTGTAGTGGAGGAACACCGCTCACCCTTGTCGTATGCTGTGACCAAGTCGTCGCGGCTCCATTTGTTGTCGTTATCTGAAACAATTAGTATAGATTAACATACAATTATATAATTCAATTACCAATTATGACTGGAACAAATCTCTTTAAGGGATAAGTCCGCCTGTGTACAATTTTGGTACAATTTCTAATATTCATATTAAAAGTGAATGTATAAAAGCGTTTATAAAATAAATAAACAAATTTCTAAATAAATTAATTAAATATAAGAGAGAATACTAATATAAAATGTCAAGTACTTACTTTCGAGTAGTCGGGCCAATTCGTTCACTAACTCCACAATAATTTTGTTGGTGCCTAAAACAGAAGGGATTTAATATTATTATTATTATTATTATTTCCATGATTCTCACCATATCTTCCAGTATAAACTATTAAATCACATTAAAAGCAATAACACAGTGTAAATATCTTCAATCTCTTCTTTGTAACAATTTTGTAATAATTACAAATAATTCACTTTATTAAATTATTTGTAATTATTACAAATCATTACAAATTAATAATTTAGAAGTAATTACAAAGAATTTACTTTATTAAATTGTTTGTAATTATAATGATTCTTATATGTTATATTATGTACAGTTAATGCTGTGTACATCTTTAACTGGTGTGCATATACTACCATGTTTATATTACATAAATGGTGTATTCTAACGAATTATTATATATAAATTTATTTAAATCTATTTTAATTTAATTTAAATTTAGTTTCAGTTTAAGTTGAATAAATTTTAATTTACTTGAATAAAATTTAGATTATTTTAAATTAAAACGTCTGAATGTCAGCCTCAATTTTGTCATTCGCACTCAGCCGCAAGTATTATTAGAGCTTGGCCTTTAATAGATCGATTCTCACACTCACAAGTATAACAAGATGGAGATAAGACAAACTCACCTGTAAGAGAGCCGACACCTCTTCCATTCGTATACTTTCCGACGAGATCGTCAATTTGAGGGCGGACTTTCAGAAGGTCGTAGAACTTGAGCACGTCTTCGGCGTTATTGTAGCCACCGGTGTATTTGGGCCAGCCCCATTTTGATCCGTAATTGTTATTGCAAACAGCTGGAGTCAGATCTGCGAGGCGTGAAACAGGAAAAAAGATAAAAAATCTGTAAGTAACGTATTAAAAAACTTTACGTATGTTGTTAAGTTATTAGAGGGAGAGTGTATACGAATTGTCTCTGTTCCACCTGTGTTTCTGCTGTGAAGCAGCTGTTTGCAGCTTGTACGATTTTGTTTTAATTTGAAGGGTCAGATATGGCAGTGAAAATACGGAGTACGGAGTAGAGATGCGTAATATTAGATATAGTAATATCTATATATTGTAATTATATGGGCCAAGTAACGAATATATTATAAATCGGTTATTCAATGTATAAATATATTGCAAGGGCTTGAGGGAACTTGATAAACTTTCATTTTAGATGCTTTGTTTAGGATAGGAGTCAGTGGATGCAAATGGCTTGAGACTATTCCTTACGGCAGTCTATGTCCTCCAGTGGGCAGTGGACAGGTTAGCGGCTAACAG
This sequence comes from Galleria mellonella, assembly GCF_026898425.1. Taxonomy (NCBI): domain Eukaryota; kingdom Metazoa; phylum Arthropoda; class Insecta; order Lepidoptera; family Pyralidae; genus Galleria; species Galleria mellonella. The sequence goes on along the minus strand of NW_026442002.1, from coordinate 1,680,508 downwards.
GATGATGATGATGATGATGATGATGATAGGTGCATATAAAATATGTTTACCTGTTCTCTTATCGACGATACAGTTGACAATCCTTGCAATAGCCATGGCGCCTGTAAAAAGAAGACGAAAAATAAATTAAATATATCGCGGGGAATAATTTTTTTTAATCTAATATGATTATATATAATTATAGATTTTTCAGTTATTGTGACAAAAAAAATAACGATATCCTTATTGGCCTAGTAGTTAGATAAAAAAATGGAAATATATACTCACTGTTGCCAAATATTGATCCAACTGAAATTAAAAAAAAATACAAATTAGTATTGCATGGTTATTATCATAAGTGGGAGGGAGGGATTGTCAGTGATGGGGAGGTTAGTCCCCATTGCTCTCAATATACCCTATCAGGTCGAACTTCACGCAGTTCCCCCTGGAAACCATCGTGACTAATTTATTGTTTAATTCGTCACCATGGCCAACTGGACCTGCTTTTTTATCTTCACCCATTATCCCTCACTGGTGCCCCGCCAGTGTATACCGATAGCGCAGGCGGGGTCATCATTATCGTCGATTAAAAGTCATTATCATAAGTATTAAAAACAAGTAAAATAAACGAGTCGATTGATTGATTTCCCAAAGAAATAGAGTTCTTTTGAAGAAATGTAAAAAAATATATATAAAATTTGAAGTGCCAAAGATTCGCGTAACATTAATATTATACTGTGGTAATAATGAACTTTTCTTTTTTATTTCTTTTTTCCAATAAATAGCAAAGTGTTTTCCAGATAATATTTCCAATTATCTATTTCTAAAAAAAAAGATATACTCACGGCCAGGAATTTGAACATTAATGATGCCCCTTGCCGCAAGAGCCACTAGAAAAGAAAAAAAAATTGTAACAAACGCTACTGTCAAGCCAAATGGTAACCCAATCTCACGTTAGATACGTTTTCGTCACCACACGCGTGAGAAAGAATATGACGCTATGGCTGTCTTGTTCTATCTCATGTATGTCTTAGCGAAAACGTGTCTCCCGACAGATTCATGTCATTTGCATAGGGAATAGAAAAGTTAAAACATTTTTTTTAACAAACCAAATGTATATCGATTTTTCACATCACTAGTGAATTATCTGAAATTTTAATTATATAAATATAAAGCAAATATAATTTATTAAATATATAAGTTTAATTATTTTGGAATAGGTTCATTAAATTAAAATAAAAAAAATATCAATATTAAATGAACAAACATAACATAACTTACTCCTGAGCATGACGTCGATGGAGTCATCGAAGTTACCGGGGTATTCTGAAAAATAAAGTTAATATAATATTAAAAACAGTTCAAGTTAATAAAAACACTAAAATTTGAAGTTCATTCATTCATTCATTCACATTTAAATAGTCTTTATTTATGAATATTTTCCAATAAATTTGTGTTGTTTATATTCTATTCTTCAAAGCAGTAATGAAATGAAATGAAATGAAATTTATTTGTTATAAAAGTAGTACATAATAGATGGTATGGTTATTTATGTTATATAGATCTCACTTTTAGTCTTTACAGACATGCAAATACATATTTGAATTAATCTATTATTATTCTTTATATAATTCAATTAAAGTTACATATTATACATTTATTATTATTATAAAAGTATGAAATTATTGTTATAAAACTGTCAATATATTCATGACGAATGTTAAAATTATATCAAGTATGTATTGTCAAAATATTATGTTTTCTAATAATTATAGTTCAACATCGTTTATATAATCACTTATTGAATAGTAGCATTTGTCAATTAATAAATTAAATAATTGTATTTTAAATTGTGTCGATGGCAATTCCTTTAAAGAGGTCGGAAGTTTGTTGTATATCCGGATAGCCATTGGATAACAACTTCTTTTATATAGGTCCGTTAACATTATAGGCAATATTAGCTTATTTGGATATCTTCCACGATAATTGTCGACATTATTACAATACTTTTCAAATAAATAAGTATGTGTTTTAACAAAGTTACATGTTTCATAAATATATAAACAAGGTAAAGTTAGCAGTTTCAGCTTTTTAAAATATGGTACACAGCTAGTTCTGGGTGTGAGTTTGTTTATAGCACGAATACATTGCTTCTGTGCTATAAATGCTCTTTCCAATTCTGTTGAATTTCCCCATACCAAAATGCCGTATCTAAGATTGGAAGCAACATATCCATGATACGCCAATAAAGCAGTTCTTTCATCAGCTATATTTACAAGACGCCACAAGACATAGGAAAAACTATTAATATTACTGTTTAGGTTTTTTATGTGTGGTTTCCATGTACAGTGATTATCCAACATGATTCCTAGAAACTTCACAATGTCACATTCATTAATTAATTGATCTTTGTGTTTAATCATTAAGTCAAATGTTTTGTTAGTTCGTTGATTATGAAATTGAATATATTTAGTTTTGTCTATATTAACTTTTAGATTATTTTCTTCTAGCCAATTAATAACATCAGATACGGTTTTATTAATTTCTTTATTATATACATTCTCAGAGTCATAAATATTTGGTATCGCAATGGCTATATCGTCCGCAAATAGAGTGCAAAAATGTCTAGTTATAGTCGGTAGGTCATTTATGAATAAAATAAATAATAAAGGACCCAAAATACTTCCTTGTGGTATCCCAATGTCTTTTACTTTATCGTCAGATTTATACAATACTTCGTTTAACTGTGCATCAAGATTTGCTACTTCAACTCGTTGAATTCTATGACTTAAGTAAGTTCTTAACCAGTTATAAGCATTACCCCTAAGTCCATATCTATCACATTTAGACAGTAATAGCTCATGTGGAACGAAATCAAACGCCTTACTCATATCAAAGAATACAGCTGTAACTTCAATAGATTTATCAACATTACTCAAAATGGTACTGACGAGTCTAAAAGCTGCTAGAGAAGTAGATTTTCCCTTTTGGAAACCGTTTTGATTTTCATTTAATATATTATGTTTATTTATAAATTTTGTCATTCTATTATGCATTGCTCTTTCAAAGATTTTAGATAATACTGATAGGAGTGCAATTGGTCTATAGTTATCGACGTGCTCAGTATTATGCTTCTTATGTATAGGTTTTACAATTGTAATTTTTAATCTGTCTGGGAATATACCGTGAAGAAATGACAGATTTATTAAGTAACTTAAAACGGGTGCTATAATAGTTTTGGTAGCTTTAAGTATACTTATAGGTAGTTCATCATTTCCTACTGATTTTGTGTTTTTTTGATTTTGTATTATACTACATATCTCATTTTGATCTGTTGGATATAAAAATATGCTGTCATTTATATGTTGAACATTTCGTACATTATTATTTTTTAAACAATTATTCTTTGCTACATTTATGAAGTGCTCATTAAAAACATTAGCTATATCTTCTGGCTTGTCAATTACTTTGCAATTGTGTACTATCTGTTTTATGTATTGTTTTTTTATGTTATTATTAGTCTTTATGAGCTTCCAAGATGTTTTACATATATTACTAGATTTACTGATGATTTTTTTATTCTGAAGTTTTTGCGCTATATGTATACACTTTTTTAATACAGCTGAATAGTTCTTGTACTTTATCTTATTTCTTAAATTTTGTTTTTTATAATATTTAAATCTAAGGTAACGTTTTGTTTTACATGCCAAACGTATACCTTTTGTAATCCAAGAATTACTTTTCTGCTTTGAAACTATTTTTATTCTTTTGATTGGGATGCATAAATTATAAAACAATATTATCAAGTCTAAGAATATGTTAAAAGCTTCATTTACATCCTTTTTATTATAAACTTCAGTCCAAGATAGACTATTTAAACAGTTAATCAATCTTGTAATATTTTCGCTACAAAAATCTCTTTTTGTAATAAAATAATGTTTTAATTTGTTAACAGTCTTGTTTATTGGAACCTCTAGAGATTGTGCCGTATTATGATCTGATAAACCTAAGTGGTGTATCTTACTCATAGCGTCCGGAACATTGCTAATTATGAGGTCAATGCATGAATTTTGTCTCGTAGGTTCAGTTATATGAGATTTGAAACCATAGTTTTGAAGTAATCTGACAAAGTCCTTACATACATTATTTTCTTTCAACATATTAATATTAAAATCTCCCGTTATTATAATTTTCTTATTTATTTTTGATTTAGTTTTATGTAATAATTCTTCCAGTTTCTGTATAAATGTAAAGAGATTAGATTTATTGCAATCAGGAATTCTATATAAGCAGATTACTAAACAATTAAGTTTGGGTATTTCTATTCCACAACATTCGAAATATTTCTCACAAGCCATATCTTTTAAATATTGTATTTTTTGGTAATCCAAGTTATCCCTACATAGAATACATACTCCACCCCGTTTTTGATTTCTAGAATACGAATCAGCAAGCTCAAAGTTATTCAAGTAAAGATTTCGTTCATTACCAGATTTTATAAATGTTTCCGATAAGCAAATGACATCTATATCTCTATAGTCTTTTGATAATTCATCTAGAGTTATTGAAAATAACTCTTGTTTACTGAGAATGCCTGCAATATTTTGGTGTAATATTACTAAACTATTCGTATTGTTTGAGGTCTCGAAATAAATGAAACTTTTCTATGTCATCCAGAGAAGTATGTTTTCTTTCGACCGATTTACTATTATTTATTGGGTAAAAGTAGTCCATTATGGTTCTTTTGTTCTTTATTGGTTTGTTGGAGCTATTAATTTTTACGCCGTTTTTAATGTTGTGATTTGTTAATGATTCTAGTCCATTTTTGTAATTAATTTTATGCATAATGTACACATTTTTTATGTAAGTGTTTTTATATTCCTGATAATCAATTTCAATATTTAATTTCATAGATATGGTTTTAATAATTTTGTTTGGTATTGGATTTATTTTGGGATAGTCAATATTTAAAAATGTACAATTTGAATAATTTTGAATTAGCATTTCCAGTTCATAATTTAATTTTTTTACATTCAGATAGGGATTAGTATTTATACTTAATATAAATATTTTGTTATTTTTAAATTTTGATGATATGTTACATATTTCTGACATAATTTTATATGGGTCCTTGTCATTAGTGCCTATAGATAGTACAATAATATCATTTTCAGTTATACTTGTTGAACTATAACAACTAGTTAATATTTGAGATGAAGTAGCATATGGCTTAACAAATCCATGAATACTATAAATATTATTCCATTTACCAAATCTATCTGCTAACATTTTCTCAGTTAATCCACTTACAAGTTCGCCCCCAAATATATGTATTTTACTTATTTTATCATATACTATAGTGCCTGTATTTATTGATTTCTCTGTATTAATGTTTTCATTATAACATAGATTAAATTGTGGACTAACATCTTCCGATTTACTTCTATTTGTACAAGTGCTTCTTGTTTTATTCCTTGATATTTTCTCACTTAGAGGGCTGTTGCATTTTACTTCTTTAATCAAAGGTAGAGTTCTATCTAGTCCTATCCGGTGAATTTCTTGTTTAAACCCTATTTTTTTTGCTTCTAAACTTTTCCTTCTTTCCTTTATTGATGTAATTTTAGGGCTGGATTTACAAAAATGGGTGAGTTTTTTAATCATTGTCTCATTTTCCAATATTGTGTTTTTTAAAGCAAAATTTTCCTGGAGTAAATTACTAATTTCGTTGTCCGCTATTTCTAGTTTTTTTCGCAAAATATCAATTTCACTTTCCATATGTTCTATTTTACTACAATCCATGAGTCCTATATCCGGACAGCTTCTATTCAATATATTTGTTGAATTAAGGGTGTGTCCTCCAAGTTCTTCACTATCATCAGACAATGATTGAAATGAGTTTTCAGTTGATACGTTTATTCTATATTTCTTATTTCGTAGTGTGACATTATCGTTATTTTCTGTATGTGGTGAGCTGAAGTATTTTATAAGAGGCGATGCTTTACAAGGAGTTGATTTCTTCTGCAGTTTGCTTACACATTCATAACATTTCCAATTTGCCTTGTTTTCTGCCGTCATAATACGAAAACGTCCAAAAGAGACATCAGTGCAATCTAAGTGATATAGTGTTCTGCATACAGAACATGTCAATTGTTGTTTATTATTTATTTCATTACAACATTTTCCGCATAACAACTCCATCTTGAGGTTATTTGTTGATTTTGTAAGTAATGTAAGCTGTTTATGGTTCTTTATAGTCTATTAGATAAATCAGTTCCGCTATTATACATTAAATGGAGTTATACTTCAAATGCATTAACATATCACGCAGTTTTTGTAACAAATATTAATCGTTTGTTGGGGATCGAACCACGGACCTCTTTGTCATTAACTGTTAAAAAGTGGTCTAGCAGCCGTTACGCTATCGGATATCTGTTTTCTTTTGTGAATTTATAAGTCTCTAGCTTCAGTGTTGCATGAGTAATAGTGACGGTTAACGATGACTTGTTATTTTCAATAGTTGAAACAGTGGGTGACTCACCGGGGCCGTTGAATACGCCGATGCAACTCACTTTTTTCAAACTGTTTTTATAATATTTTACTTTAAATATTGTTTATGTTCATTTTAATTTTATAATTATTTATGGCTTGGGATATTCTGCAAATATTGATATCAATTTCACTTCCAAACGAGAACTTTTAGTATATATAACAATTTAAGTTCAGCGGAGCGATCTTTTTTGCGTCTGTACACTTGATGACCTTCAAGTGAACTTCAGTCTTAAATAATAGTGTTCAAACACTATGAGACATTTTAAAAGTTGTATTTTTTATGCAACTTAGAATGGCAAACAAGCTGATGGAAAGTGGTAACCATCGCCTATAGACAGGAGCAATAGCATGGACATAACAGAGTATACTGCTTCGTCCATAATACCCCCATGTGTTGCCATTCCTGAGGACTCGGGTGTAGTTTCACTGTACCCTGTAAAATCACTGCCATATCCCACCCTTCAAACTGAAACACAGACATGGAAACACAACTGCTTCACGGTAAAAACACGAATACTTACTCAGACTAGAGATGCCAGACAAAATGGAGCTTGCATCGCCGGCATTATTGGTCACTCCCCTAGCCAAGTAACCTGGAAATTAATAAAAAGAAAAAGAAATTAATCAATTGTAAATTGTCATTATTCACATGATCAGAATAGTTCTGTATGCAAAGTGAAATAGAAATCATTACCATCCTTTTTTTAAGGAACGTTCTACCAGGGAAACGGAACCTTTTCCCCTAAACTAACTTGGGTTCAATAGTGACAAAATGTTTTGAGTTCTACTAATTTGACGCGACGTAAAAATGGACTGCTAAATCTTTTGTTATTTTTAGCCTCATGTTTTCTTTGCGGAAAACATCAATTTTAATTTTACCCTGTACGTGTATTTTTGTATATATCGATGCAATCGTTTTGTTAATTGATTATTTATTAGCTAGTAATTAAATTAATTATATTAGTTACTTCAAACAGGGTGCATTAAAGATTCTTCAGAGTCAATCAGATGACATCCAATAGGCAAATAAAAAAGGTTAATTGATTGAGTCTATCGATGTTTTACTAAGTTCATTTACAGAGTGACTCTGTGATAATAGCAACAGAATTTGATTCCCTGTATATTCTATAAGTAATATTGAAATATATTGTAATTCCCAAAAAAGTTAAATGAAATAATATTAAAATTTTAAACTGTGTCTTACCGAAAGGTTGGAGGATGTTGTCGCCCTGAAAGCAAATAAAAATTAAAAATATTGTAATTTTTGACAAAATTTTCCCAAATATTTCTCCGCCATTTATCAATCATTCACACAAACTTTTCACATATTATTATTTCAGCCATTGACTGTTCACTGCTGAATATAATCCGTCTCTATAACGAGAGTTTTACTAGTAGTTGCCACGCTTGGCACGAGGGTTGGCAACCGCTGTAAGGCTATTAGGAATGTTTTAAGAGGGACGCTACTGCCCATCCCTCGTCTTTTCTTAGTCACCTTTTACGACACCCATGGGAAAGGAAGGGGTGGCCTATTCTACGCCGGGACCACACGGCACATGTAACTACATTCTTTTTTTTAATCACAGCACTTTTCATACATGGGTGACAATTAAATCTCGAGTTCCCTGTATTAAAGACACTAAGGTTGTGTTCCTAAAAAGAAACAGTTTTGATTTCAAAAGTAAATTACTGGACCGATTGTGATAAAATTTCTATAAGAGCAATCTGCTATATGCTTAAAGGAAAAAAACGAATTTTCCAAATCGATTTACAACCGACAGTTATAAGGTAATAAACATAAAAAATATATATATAACCGAATTAAGAACGGGAACGAGAGTAGGAGGTGTTGTAGATTTTTTGTCTATTGACAATTTCATGTAACTATAAAAATAAAAAATAATAGATTTTTTTTTATACAGTTTGATATAGAAAACAAACTGACCGTCCACTTGATAGTAAATGGTAACCGTCAAATATGAACATAAAAAACACTTTGGGTATTACAGAATACATTATGAAGCACATGGCACCGTTTATGCGTTGCCATTCTTGAGAACTATGGTGTTATGGCTCCGTGTCCTGTAATATCACTGCCATATTCCATCCTTCAAATTGAAATACATCAAAGCAAGCACAACTGCTCTATGTCAAGCACGAAGTACTTCTCCCTCTATATCTTAACTTCTATGAAACTTACCTTTTGGTATTTGTAGTCGTCATTAAGGAAACCGCCGTTGCTAGACTTTTGGCTGGATTTGAAACCCACTCTTGCATTTCCGTCGTGTCGGCACCATCCGGACCACCACGGCTTAACTGCTACGTTAGCATTAAGTCCTCCTCCTAATCCTGCACCCACCAGGGGAGTGGGGGATGGGGTAACGACTGCCACCTGTACAAAGAAAAACGGTCATCACCTTCCTGTTCTTAATCCAATTGTTTCAAGGGAAAGGGTTTTTTTAATGGGTGATAAGGAATGGTAACCTCGCTTACGTTATCGATATACGTTGGCTAGACACCAGTGAGGGATGATAGGTGAGGATGAAAGCAGGTCAGCTAGCCCATCGTAACGAATTCCACTACAATTAATCGCGATGGTTTCCAGTGGAAACCGCGTTGTGAGCGACCTGATAGGGTATATTGCTAGCAATGGGGTTACTAATCCCCATTGCTAACAATCCTTTCATCCCCAAGAAAGGGGCGAGGAGGGAGGAGGAGAAGAAGGTTAGCATCTGTGTTGTTTACATTCTAACCTATCACATAGTGGTGCTTAGAGTGCTGCGAATTGACAACCCATTTCTTTGGGAATCACTTTAAAAAAAAGGTTTAACTCACCACTATATGAATATGGGGTCAACAATAATGTTATGGAACGATTCAGAATTACTAAAAATATGAACTTAGTGGTTAGAAGCTCAGTTAAGAACTTATTTTAAGAAGTTAGTTTAGTATTAATATAATCAAAGTGAACTCACCAGAGCGGCCAACACGATCAGCTTGAGGGACATTTTTTGGGATCACTAACGAATATTGCTCTTTCTGCCCATATTTATATGAAATCTGTTGTTTACGAATACCTCGCATTTACGTAAACAGATGTGTTTATTTGTCTAGTGAAAAATATAATGTTTACTTGTCAATTGGTTCGAACAGTTGGTTTAGAGCGATGCGCTCGATTGGGGATTCATTGTTTACAATATTGCTCACGACTGTGATTAACAGTAGGACAGTCAGAGGCACTCGTCGACAGCTGCCGTTGTGAAAGTAACTCTCGACATGCCCACATTTCAGCCGAGCACATTTTAATATAATCCCGTGGGTGTCGTAAGAGGTGATTGAGAGAATTTAATGGTAGAGAGACAGACAGCAGCGACCCATCAGTAAAAGCTTAATTGATGCTTCGGTATTTTCCCATCATTATTACTCCATTAGGAGTAATAATGATGGGGAAATACCGAACGTGATTAAAAGCTTTCCTAAGACTTCATTCAATCTAATATAAAGTTATAATGTATATGCATATTAATTTTTTGTTTTTTTGTTATTGTAATATCACGTACGTCCTTGCTGATGCTACACTTTACATGTAAGACTTTTTTTACAAATCTGACTTATATTATTTTAGTTTTACAAAATATGTTATTTAGAATTAATAATTAATTATTAATTAATTAATTACCAACACGATTTGGTTAATGTAAGGATTTTACAAGAAACAAACATTTTTCCTACTTTCACCAAACCAAGACTAATCTAACTTACTTTTCTGACCACGAGTATCATCACCACGCAGTGGCCATGCCTATCATTGCAAAAACCCGAATTGGGGTAAGTCTAAAATTTTCTAATAAACATAAGATTTACTAATTTTTAATGATAAAAGTTGGAAATATTCTGTGATCATGTGAATGAGGTTGAATCTAAAAATATGAGAAAATACCTCCCAGGGAGGAGTTACCATGTCCAGGGAGAGCGAGTGAGAGAGGTGTACACGCTGCGGTTTCCACCAGTGTAGTTCAGTTCAATGGAGTTACTCTACAATGGCAGTGACGTCATGAGAGATTGAAGGGAGCAGCTTACATGGCCGAAATCCAAGCGCTGAAAGCCCAGACAAAATGAAATTAGATGCGAAACCCAATTCTTGGAGAAGACTTGGGAAACAGCTGAGGAGGTTAAAACAACCGCATTTCACAACCAATTGGAGGAGAGTTCATTTCAGTTTCTCGACTATAGATACAATTAGGGTAAAGTGAAGGTCAACAACGGAGAGCGACGGAGAGCTACGTGCTGAGGACCATCCTCAGCACGTAGCCCTCCGTCGCTGTAATGCAAGTCTTTGGAACTTCGGTCTGCGATTGCTAGACTCACAAAGACCCAAGAAAGCTATGAAACGTTAGGTAAAGCGGTCAAAAACTAAGACCGTATGTTGAGATTGATATTCTAATATTAATTCCATTTCCAATTACATTGTCTAAAAGAGTTGCGCGCTTCAATGCGCAGAAGGAAACGGTAGGCGCGGCGCCTTTGATAATATCATCGCTGGAGCCATATCTGCCGGATTCATTGGAGCTCGCGCTTGAGCCGTCCACTAGGAAGACCGCTTCTGAAGTTTCGTTGGTTTTAGGATCACTAGCATTGGAGGAAATGGTGTAACAGATTGTGCACAGGATGGAACAGCTGCCCAACTCCAGTTGGCGGGAGCTGTCAAATCATCGATTATGACTGTGGTGTCTTGTGGTGGAGAAATAGGTGTGGACTTTTCAGGCAAGGGCCGAACCCTTGCTTTTTAGAAAGTCTCGCTTCGATTTCTACTTTGCCGCTGGGTTCATTTGCTAAACCCAGTAAAAAATTCTTTCCTTTAATATTGAAGTGAAGGTATAAGGTCCAAAATATTGAAAAGAACCTGTAAAGGCCACCTTTGGTCAGCCACATCCACGCTGTACTTGGTAGCATTGTAAAAGTCACAGTTTTTGGCTTTTTCTTAGGATGATTAGCGTCTAGTTCAACATTGTCATGTGACGTGCTAAGCAATAAAGCGTTCTTGTTTCGTTTCCCTTGATCAATTGTAAGGGTACATCTATCAGATTTCAGAATTTTTGTTTATCAAACACTTACCGGATTTCAGCCTTCAAATGACTGTCGCTGTCTTTGTCGGTATATCCAGATTTTAAATAATAAGTAAAAGAGATAAAAGTTATTTTTATTTCACTAGTAATATTAATAAAAATTACAAAGTCTCAGTACAGTAAGTGAAATGGTTTTTGAGTTTTTCAACATTTAAACTCAAATTGCAGTCAAATGAGTACTCTCGTCTTTCTAGTGCCAAAGCTATTCCTAAAACTAAAATTGGTATTGGCTGTTAATAAAATACCGTTATACTTACAGAGTGTATTACAAAAATATTTTGTATGAGAATGATCCCGGCTCAACCACTGGACCGTCTTTATCAGACAACCATTGAACAAACGAACAAAGAAAAATGAGAAAACAATAGGTAATAATATTAATAAGTTTATTTCAAAATAAATGTTACAAACAATATTAAATGTTAAAAACATAGATGAAACCCTGCTCCCTACATAGGTAAGTCCTGTACTTTAGGATAAGCAATGCTTCTCCCTATAAAGCATAATGGCACAAAATATACAAAGAAAAAGAAACCGTAAAATTTAAGGTACTAATACAATAATACAATTTGTTCAAATAATATTTTGTAGGTGTATATTGACAGTCTAATTTGTAAGTGTATGGAATGGATGAGCTATTGTAAAATGGCTGTCATAAACTAAGATACTATTAATAATAAATCTTCAGTTTCATCTTACGTCTTGCTTAATAGCCAATCACTGACAAGCCCGCAAGAAACTCAACAGTTACTCTTTTAAATCTCTGTTAACATTATGTGTTCGTCTTCATCGTCATCACCTTTGATCTCCATCGTTGTTTATTGGTATTATAGTATATAATCTATAAGTACATATGTATATTTATATTTGTATGTATGGTTCTATGCTATATATTTGTATACATACATAAGTAATATTTGTTTAATGTATTCATGTATGTATATTTATATAATCATAATGTGCTGTAGTTCTCCATGTGTAGGTGTTGTGATTTGTAAGTCAATATCGATACGTATGTGTAATTGTTTATTTACCTACAACAATTTTCAATATTTTCACCGCATAATTACATTTCTGTTTTGCCAAAGGTTGATTGGGAGAGAAAGCTATATAGTATTAAGTTTGCCTTTTGTACCAGACATTTTTTTTTAAAGAAAAATGTATTTATTTAAATGTACTATATCTAAATAATTTTAGATATAGTACATTTAAATAGATTTAATAATCAAGTATTTTAATTATACATAGTTATTTGAACTCTTTTATTCGGACTGATCGCACAGATTCGGCAGTGATGCTTTTCTAACATACATTTTCCCCGTCGTTCCCTCTACCTCAATCGCTCGCCTTTTAAATTCTTTAGTACATAGTTAACATTTTTCTACTTATTGTCTGTACTATTTCTATTATAAATACCTTCTTCATTAAATGTACATATATAAATGTAGTCGTTTCGTTAATTACCTCGAATAATTACAACAGAACAAATTTATAGTTTTAAGAACTATTCCTAAGAACTAAGGTATCTAGCCTCAGTACCTACTACTGCAATGACTCTGTCTATACTCATATCTGTTAATTCATATCTGTGATGATTCCAATACTAGACATCTAAATACCTAACCGTATTGACAATCATTCATATTAACTCTATATTCATCATCATCATATCAGCCTTTAACTGTCCACTGCTGAACATAAGCCTCCCCCTTAGAGGGTTTTGCCAGTAATTGCCATGCTTGGCAGGCAGATTGGCAACAGCAGTTAGGCTTTAGAGATGTTTCAAGAGGGATACTGTTGCCTATCCCTTGTCCTTCCTTAGTCGCCTCTTACGACACCTACAGGAAAGGAAGAGCTGGCCTATTCTATGCCGGGACCACACAGCCACCTCTATATCGCTATATGTTTATATTTGAAATCTAAAACCAATTAAAACTAGTGTTGTGAACTCTAGTGCATCGGACTAACAAGTGTTAGGGTGGTGTACTGCGCCATAAGCGCAGCGCACCAGCTCCGGAGCCGGTGCCAGAGACCAGCACTCTCCTCCCCGGCGACCCGCGCCGCCTTCGACACCCCGGCCAAGTATCGGCAACAGGTACACAAGTCACTCCGGTGACTACATTCCATTGTTACATTAACAATAGGCACACACCCCCCCGCCGTACTCGGCGGGGCGGTTAACTGTACACAAAGCGGCCGGGTAACCGTCGCCCGGCCGGTGACTAATCCTTGTATAAAGGGCGACTCATACCTGGACAGGTCCCAACAGGCCCTTATATACGCGGCTTGTAGCGGCTTATTTTTTGTGTCCACTTTTATAGTAGCGCATTGTCCGTATTATAAATTTAAATTATTTTTAGGTATTGGCACCAGACTTAAGAGTCGGGTGCATTGCTAATTTATAAGAGGAGTGTTTCCTGGGACAACATGTCGCTGTCCCAGGATGACATTCCACAATTCGTGGCCTTTTTAAAGGCCAAATGTCCTGGCCTCTTAAAGGCATTTTTCGATGAGCGCAGGGGCGCACATGTGATACATGACGACGCCCCTGCCTCGCCGGCGGCCTCCCTTCAGGAGGCCAACGACGAGCTGTCCTCAAACCCACCATCCCCCCGGGACCACCTAGTGAGTACCCCGGAGCCGATGTCCCCTCAGGAGGTTGCTCCCAACCGCCCCTCCTCTGAAACGGAAATGGAGCTAGACGCTCCCAACGTCGTCGCCGAAACAGGCGACTCCTCCGACACTGCCTCCTCCTCGGAAGAGGAATTTCAAATTGTGGGTGCCAAGCGCACCAAACGCGCGAAGCGGGCGCGCGATCTTCCCCCGCCTAAAACCCAACGTGCCAACGATGGCGCACCCGTTCCGGCTAACGCCGATAAAACCGACCGCGATCACGCGGGGAAAGTGAGGCCTCCTCCTCCTATAATCATCCAGGACAAGACAGCCTGGAACAGGGTGTCAGCTGCGCTGAAGGAAAAGCGCATATCCTTTACCCATGCAAGGGTAACCTCACTAGGAATCAGAGTAGTGGTTCCCACATCGGCGGATCATCGCCAGTTAACTTCCTTCCTCAGGACAAACAGTGTGGGTTACCACACTTATGCCCTCGAGGAGGAGAAACGACTGCGCGTAGTAATACGCGGCGTCCCTAAGGAGCTGGACTGCCAGGACATCCTCGCAGATATCCGCTCACAAAACTACCCCGTCCACGAGGTACACAGGATGTACCGCAGCAGGGCCAAAACGCCACTAGACATGGTACTAGTGGTACTAGATCTCTCCCCAGAGGGGAAATCTATCTTCAACATCCGAAGTGTCTGCCTGATCTCAGGCCTATCAGTAGAACCGCCAAATAAGCGGACCTACCCCGGGCAGTGCCACCGCTGCCAAAATTATGGGCACTCCGCCCGAAACTGCTACGCGCGCGAACGTTGCGTCAAGTGCCTGGGAGACCACGGCACCAAGCAATGCACTCGCGTGAGTGGCACCCCGACCCCACCTAGCTGTGTACTCTGTGGCACACAGGGCCACACAGCTAACTACCGCGGATGTCCCCGCGCTCCCCGTCCCGGCCAAAACAAGGCCTCCGCAAAAGCCACAAAGGCTCAGGCACCCCGCGCAGCACGCCCCGCGCCCCCTACTATCCCGCAGCCCTCAGCTGCACCACCTCCCCCGCCAAAAAATGCTTGGGTGCGACCTCCGGTCGTCAAGGCGACCCCCTCACCCACCATGCCATCTGCAACCGCTCCCACGCTTGCCAAGATTGTGGCATCGCCCGCTCCTCCGCGCCCCGCCCCGCAAACTGGAACGAACATAGGCTCAAGCTTCGCAGCCGACTTCGCACTGGTAGCGAAACTCGCCAGCTCCATCGACGCTGGCGAGATTACGGCCCTGGCCTCCAAATTAAGGTCAGTCAACGACCCACAAGAAAGACTCGCAGCCGTCTGCGAGCACATCGGCGTACTAGTCGCCATCCTCAATTTTAACAATTAATTATGGATCTAAGGGCGAAAAGATGCAAACCTCGGTCCGTTAAGTTAGCGTTTTTCAACGCTAACGGACTACAAGGGCAAAGAGACGAAGTCCGTGAGTTTCTCACCGTCCATCAGGTGGACGTTCTCCTACTACAGGAGACCTTCCTCAAGCCTTCAACACGCGGTCCAAGAATCGCAAACTACAATATCGTACGCAATGACCGCATCAGTCGCGGCGGCGGTACGTTAATTTATTACCGAAGGTCCCTTCAGTGCATTCCGATCGACACGCCTCCGCTCGTAAACATGGAAGCCTCGATATGCCTCCTCGCGATGACAGACCACCGACCGATCTATATAGCATCGGCATATCTCTCTCCCTCCAAAAAGCTACTCCGGGCCGACCTCCAAGCTCTCATGGACCTGGGGGATTCGGTAATTATTGCCGGAGATCTAAATTGCAAGCACAGCCTTTGGAGCTGTGCTTATCCGAACCCAAACGGTCTCACCCTGGAACGCCTTTCGCTCTCCATGGGTTTCGACATCCTTCCCCCAGTGCACTTCACGCACTATCCGGCAAACACTGCTCATCAGCCCTCCATCCTCGACATGGCCCTACTAAAGAACGTAGCCTTAAGGCTGAGTTCTATGGAGGTCCATGCCGAACTCATCTCCGACCACCGCCCCGTCACATTCTCGCTAGGCCCACCTGCAGACGGGGCGCCTCAATTTAAAACGGTCACGGACTGGAGCCGGCTCGAGAAAGTCCTCGAGTCGACTAACTCTCCGGTACTGGACCGCATCCCGGACGAAGTCGAATCTATCGAGGAGACGACTACAGCCATTGACGCGCTAACAGAGCACCTGCAGTCGGCAGTCAAGGACTGCTCCAGGGAGGTTCCGGATACGGGCGACCGTAGATGGAACCTGCCTGATGATGTAAGTGCTCTGCTGCGCACTAAGAATGCAGCCACACGAGCGTATGACCGCTATCCCTCAGAAGAGAACCGAACCCGCCTGCGAGATTTACAGCGCGAAGTAAAGAGTCGCATAGCGGAACTTCGGCGAGACAGATGGGATAAGTTCACCAAAGAACTCACCCCCTGCCATACCGCGTACTGGCGAGTAGCCAAAACCCTCAAAACAGACCAGTGTTACTCCGACCTTCCGCCCTTAGTCCGAACAAACAACAGTCCGGCCTTATTTGATGAAGAAAAGGCTGAATGCCTAGCAGACAGCCTAGAGGCCCAATGCATGCCGAGTACCCTTCCGGTGCCCGATGATCATCTAGAGAAGGTAGAATCCGAGGTGGAGCGAATCCTGTCGATCCCTCCAGTAGAGTCACTCCCCCCGTTACACTGGATGAGGTGCGAACACTCATCAAAGGAACCCCCAACCGAAAGGCACCCGGTGCCGACGGTATCTCTAACAGACTCCTTAAGAGTCTGCCAGAAACCATTCTGCTACTTCTAGTAGCGATCTTCAATGCGGCAATTACCAATGCCATCTTTCCAGATGCTTGGAAAGAAGCCGATGTCGTAGGCTTTCCCAAACCTGGGAAAGATAAGTCCCTTCCCACCAGTTTTCGCCCCATCAGTCTCCTCAGCTCGCTGGGGAAGCTGTATGAGAAGCTAATACTCGCACGCCTGAAAGACTGGCTACAGTCCAAAGGCATCCTGATCGATGAGCAGTTCGGCTTTAGAGCCAAGCACTCAGCTGTTCATCAAGTACATCGTGTAGTAGAACACGTCCTCAACGCCCGACACCTGAAATCCAACGGGGTCACATGTGCCCTGTTTCTCGACGTAGCGAAGGCCTTTGACAAAGTCTGGCACAGCGGCTTGATTTTCAAACTGCACAAGATGGGAGTGCCAGACAGGCTCGTGCACATCATACGAGCCTTCTTGTCCAATAGGTCATATCGCTATCGCGTCAATGGAGTGCGTTCCAGCGCACGACCGATTAGAGCCGGCGTCCCTCAAGGCGCTGTCCTCTCCCCCACCCTCTTCTCGTTGTACACCAACGACATCCCGCGTCAGCCCCGAGTGCAAATCGCCCTCTTTGCTGATGATACAGCCCTATATGTGGACAGCACGTCGGCCGCCTGTGCAGCCAACAGGCTTCAACGGGCGGTGGACGAGCTGGCCTACTGGTTCAGAAAATGGCGCATCGAAGTCAACCCAGAAAAAGCGCCGCCGTGCTTTTCACGGCCAAAAGAAAACCATCCCTTCCCGCCTCTATTCAGCTGTTTGGCACGCCCGTCCCCTGGACGAACGAAGCCAAATACCTAGGCGTGACACTAGATTCCAAGTTGAGTTTCGCATCTCATCTTAAGCGCGTCCGAGGCCTGGCCAATTTTATACTGGGACGCCTCCATCCCTTTATTAACAAGCGCAGCCAATTGTCGCTTAACGCAAAGCTGACGCTCTATAAAGCATGTATAAGACCGGTGATGACGTACGCTAGTGTCGTCTTCGCCCACGCCCTTCCTTCATTACTTCACCCCCTTCAGGTGGTGCAAAATAAATTTCTGCGACGGGCCACGGGCGCCCCGTGGTACGTGCGCAACGTGGATCTACACCGCGACCTCAAAATACCCACTATAAGGCAATTTATGAAGCAAGCGTCTCGACGCTACTTTGCCTCAGCCGAGTCCCATTCAAATCCGCTCATAGTAAGAGCGGTCAAATACAAACCCCCCATAGAGAACGTCGCTCCAAAACGTCGTCGCCCGAGGCACGCACTCTTGGACCCCGATGATCCAACTACGACGGCAAACGCGTCTCCCTCCCTACCTACCGCGGAACCCTCGACAAGAGCCCCTACAAACACACCCACACATCGCACACACCGCCCCCGCCGGCGGGGGCGAAGAACCCTCGCGACACACGGTCCGCGCGCGATCAGGTTTGCGCCCGAGCGCATAACAACCGCGTCGCAATCTCACCCACCCAGACGTACCGACCCTTCGCCGTCCCTCGACGGGGGTCGAAGTGCGGTGGCCTAAGCCGAGGCCGAGCCACTCTGGCGCCCTTAGGCGCACACACACACCGCAGTCCATAAGAAAGAGTCGACACCTCTGTCGCTCCCCTCTCGCGGGCTTGGAGTGCCATCAGCACTCGCCCCTGCATTCGCGTCCGGTGAAGCTGTAAAGGCCACACACGGCCAACAGCAAACACATTCAGAAAAAAAAAAAAAAAAAAAAAAAAACAATTAAAACTAGACAGTTCTTAAAATTATAAGAAAACTGCGGGTAAGTAAAACAAAGACACAAGATTAAGTACAATCAACATTTATTAAAGGAATTTTGAAAAAGAAGCCGAAACAATTAATCATTAATCACAAGAATTTTGATATAAAATTATTAATTTCATTAAATTAATTAAATCACAATAATCATTGCATGAAAGACATTTCAATATTAGTTACATGATGAGCTGTAATCAGTAAGTCGGCATCATTAACACTCTTCTACATTCAAACCGTTGTTGGAACTTCCGATTTCATTATTAAGCTCTGCATTTCTAGCGCTGCTGGCGTCAAAACTGTTATCAGAGCTGGCACTATCGTCGGAACTGCTACTTGAGCTGGAACTAGACTCGGAACTTTTCTTGGAACTGCTACTGTGGCTGGAACTTCTCTTGGAACTGCTACCATAGTCGGAACTATCGCCGACTCTTGCTGCGTTACTACTGACACTGCTCGTTCTATCTAAACCGCTGTCAATTCCATCATTAACGTCGTCAATACCTAAATTATTGCGAGAGACGCCGATTCCTCCGAATTCGTTATTAAACCCTGCATTTCTAGCGCTGCTGGCGTCGAAACTGTTATCAGAGCTGGCACTATCGTCGGAACTGCTACTTGAGCTGGAACTAGACTCGGAACTTTTCTTGGAACTGCTACTGTGGCTGGAACTTCTCTTGGAACTGCTATTATAGTCGGAACTATCGCCGACTCTTGCTGCATTACTACTGGCACTGCTCGTTCTATCTAAACCGCTGTCAACTCCATAATTAACGTCGTCAATGCCTAAATTATTGCGAGAGTCGCCGATGGAACTGATATTATTGTTGGCGTCAGATGCCAATCTCAGAGCGCCATTGAAGTCGGAGCGTCCGCATCCGGATATTCTCTTCCTTATATTCGATCCCAAAGAATCCAAATCTGGAAAAAGAAAAGAAAATTGTATTAACATTTGCTGTAACTATTTAGATATTTGTGTTGACAGCGATAGAAATGCGTGTTTAATTTCGGGTATCAAATTTTGAATGACTTTGTGAAGAAAGAGAGTTTTTTTTTAATGAATAATGGAATAGCTGACAGGTTCACCTGGTGGAGATTTCTAACTGTCACCTACATGAACAGTCGTGTGGCTCCCGCAAAGAATGGGCCACTCCTTCGTTTCCTGCGGCTGTCATAAGAGGCAACTAAGGGAATGTAATAGTCGAGAGACGAGAAGCAGCGTTCCTCTTCAAACCTTACTAAAGCCTAACTGCGGTTGCCAAGCGTAGTAACTACTGGCAAAACCTTTCTTTACGGGGGAGGTCTATATTTATTAGTTGACAGTTAAGATATGATGGTGATGATACTATGAACAGCTCCATGGATATCACAGAATATACTGTGGTGATGCATTCATCAGTTCAGACTGTTGGATGTTCACTGGTGATAATGTTAGACTTTCTTTTTATTTTTTATATAATATAGATGTTTGTTTAGATATTTAGACCACGACCATGGTGGATATATATTTGCTTTGCAAAATATATGACAGAATACTCATTAAACTCACCAGAGTATCCTCGGGACTTGAAACCGTCTTTACAATAATCGATCATGGCTGAAAGAGAAAATAGAATGTTATTGTATATGCTTTTTTTATGCAACTTAGAATGACAAATAAGCTGGTGGTCCACTTGATGGAAAATGGTAACTGTCACCTATAGATATGAGCAGTACCATGGACATAACAGATTATACTATTTCGCCCATGATACCTTCCATGTGTTGCCATTCCTGAGGACTCAAGTGTTATTTCTCTGTAGCCTGTAAATTCACTGCCATATCTCACCCTTCAAATCGAAACACAACCATGCAAACACAACTGCTTCACGGTTAAAACACGAATGTTACAGAGATGCCCAAGCGTTTGCTTGGACTTTTGTACAAAGGCTCTCTCTGGTAAATGTATGTATGTATTATTATTATTTACATATATAGGTGTATACAATCCAAAATATATTTCACTTGTTTGTAAACGTATGTAATTCATGTAGGCTTACAAACGACTTGTTATTTTCTTTTTTAAATATGTTTGAAAATTTACTTCTCTCATAAATGACGCTGTACTGTTTTAATTAATTAAAAATAAACAATTAAACTACTTACAATCCACAAGATCATCGCCAACTGCAAAAAGAATGATGTGATTAGTAATTCGAATGATTAAAATCGAAGAAACCTATTTAGTGTTATTAATGTGGTTCCGGCATAGAATGGGCCACTCCTTCCTTTCCAGTGGGTGTCGTAAGAGGCGACTAAAGTAACTCAATGGTAAAGGGCGGGCAGCAGCGTCCGACTTGAAACATCACTAAAGCCTAACTGTGGTTGCCAACTTGTTTGCCAAACGTGGAAATTATTGGCAAAACTCTCTTTCATGGGAGAGACCTATATCCGGCAGTGGCACAGCATTTACAAATTGGTCTTTTTTTTCTTTACCAAGGTTTACTTATGTAATAAATATTTAACATTAACTCCAACCAGCTCCATTTCAGCCCATATCTTTGACCTCCCTACACGACACGACACCTAGTGTTTCCTTTATCTGTCCCATGTAGTTATTCTTTGGTCTTCCCTTTCCTCTTTCACTCTCTATTTTTCCTTCTATTATGCTCTTATATAAATCCGTCTATTGACTATTATTATAATAATTGTAATATGAGAGGTAAGAAGTAATAAATTAAAATTCCAATACTCACGTCCATCATTATAACTGTTACCAAGCAGACCCATCATGCTAGAAACTGGAAAGAAATGGAAAAAAGAAATATAAGTCACTTTGAACAAGATAATATTGAGTTAGAAATCCCAGAAGTTCCCTAGTTGGTTATTTGATTACAGTTATTTTGTGTAATATGTGCAAAATTATAAATAAATAAATTTTCGTAACATTAGTAAGAAATTAAGAATTGTAGTGGAGGAACACCGCTCACCCTTGTCGTATGCTGTGACCAAGTCGTCGCGGCTCCATTTGTTGTCGTTATCTGAAACAATTAGTATAGATTAACATACAATTATATTATTCAATTACCAATTATGACTGGAACAAATCCCTTTAAGGGATAAGTCCGCCTGTGTACAATTTTGTTACAATTTCTAATATTTATATTAAAAGTGAATGTATAAAAGCGTTTAAAAAATAAATAAACAAATTTCTAAACAAATGCTAAAAATATCTTTAATTAAATATAAGAGAGAATACTAATATAAAATGTCAAGTACTTACTTTCGAATAGTCGGGCCAATTCGTTAACTAACTCCACAATAATTTTGTTGGTGCCTAAAACAGAAGGGATTTAATATTATTATATAGATATTTTCCATGATTCACACCATATCTTCCAGTATAAACCATTAACTCACATTAAAAGCAATAACACAGTGTAAATATCTTCAATCTCTTCTTTGTAACAATTTTGTAATAATTACAAATAATTCACTTTATTAAATTATTTGTAATTATTACAAATCATTACAAATTAATAATTTAGAAGTAATTACAAAGAATTTACTTTATTAAATTGTTTGTAATTATAATGATTCTTATATGTTATATTATGTACAGTTAATGCTGTGTACATCTTTAACTGGTGTGCATATACTATCATGTTTATATTAAATGGTGTATTCTAACGAATTATTATATATAAATTTATCTATAAATATAAATTTATTTTAATTTAATTTAAATTTAGTTTCAGTTTAAGTTGAATAAATTTTAATTTAATTGAATAAAATTTAGATTAATTTAAATTAAAACGTCTGAATGTCAGCCTCAATTTTGTCATTCGCACTCAGCCGCAAGTATTATTAGATCTTGGCCTTTAATAGATCGATTCTCACACTCACAAGTATAACAAGATGGAGATGAGGCAAACTCACCTGTAAGAGAGCCGACACCTCTTCCATTCGTATACTTTCCGACGAGATCGTCAATTTGAGGGCGGACTTTCAAAAGGTCGTAGAACTTGAGCACGTCTTCGGCGTTGTTGTAGCCGCCGGTGTATTTGGGCCAGCCCCATTTTGATCCGTAATTGTTATTGCAAACAGCTGGAGTCAGATCTGCGAGGCGTGAAACAGGAAAAAAGATAAAAAAACTGTAAGTAACTTATTATAAAACTTTACGTATGTTATTAAGTTATTAGAGTGAGAGTGTATACGAATTTTCTTTGTCCCATCTGTGTTTCTGCTGTGAAGCGGCTGTTTGCAGCTTGTACGATTTTGTTTTAATTTGAAAGGTCAGATATGGCAGTGAAAATACGGAGTACGGAGTAGGGATGCGTAATATTAGATATAGTAATATCTATATGTTGGAATTATAATATCTATATATGAGCCAAGTAACGAATATATTATATATCGGTTATCCTATATATAAATATATTGAAAGGGCTTGAGAGAACTTGACAAACTTTCATTTTAGATGCTTCGTTTAGAATAGGAGTCAGTGGATGCAAATGGCTTGAGACTATTCCTTACGGCAGTCTATGTCCTCCAGTGGGCAGTGGACAGGTTAGCGGCTAACAGGATGATGATGATGATGATGATGATGATAGGTGCATATAAAATATGTTTACCTGTTCTCTTATCGACGATACAGTTGACAATCCTTGCAATAGCCATGGCGCCTGTAAAAAGAAGACGAAAAATAAATTAAATATATCGCCGGGAACAATTATTTTTTTAAATTTAATATGATTATATATAATTATAGATTTTTCAGTTATTATGACAAAAACAAACGATATCCTTATTGGCCTAGTAGTTAGATAAAAAATTGGAAATATATACTCACTGTTGCCAAATATTGATCCAACTGAAATTAAAAAAAAAAATACAAATTAGTATTGCATAGTCATTATCATAAGTGGGAGGGAGGGATTGTCAGTGATGGGGAGGTTAGTCCCCATTGCTCTCAATATACCCTATCAGGTCAAACTTCACGCAGTTCCCCCTGGAAACCATCGTGACTTATTTATTGTTTAATTCATCACCATGGCCAACTGGACCTGCTTTTTCATCTTCACCCATTATCCCTCACTGGTGCCCCGCCAGTGTATACCGATAGCGCAGGTAGGATCATCATTATCGTCGATTAAAAGTCATTATCATAAGTATTAAAAACAAGTAAAATAAACGAGTCGATTGATTGATTTCCCCAAGAAATAGAGTTCTTTTGAAGAAATGTAAAAAAATATATATAAAATTTGAAGTGCCAAAGATTCGCGTAACATTAATATTATACTGTGGTAATAATACTCAGAAGGAAGCAGATTTAAAATTGTTGCATTTTTGGAAATCAGTTCAATATTCAAATCGAGGACAAGTTGAATTTGCTCATAATATTCTTTCTGTCTTTTCCCACTTTTATTTCTTTTTTCCAAGAAAAAGAATAGTCTTTTCCAGATAATATTACCAATTTTCTATTTCTAAAAAAAAAAGATATACTCACGGCCAGGAATTTGAACATTAATGATGCCCCTTGCCGCAAGAGCCACTAGAAAAGAAAAAAAAATTGTAACAAACGCTACTGTCAAGTCAAATGGGAATCTAATCTTCCGTTAGATATGTTTTCGTCACCACACGCGTGATAAAGAATAAGACGCTATGGCTGTCTTGTTCTATCTCATAGTGAAAACGTATTTACCGACAGATTCATCTGTCATTTGTATAATGGAATGGAATGTATGTATAAGGGAATGGAAAAGTTAAAACATTTCTTTTTATCAAACCAATTGTTATCGATTTTTCACATCACTAGTGAATTATCTGAAATTTTAATTATATAAATATAAAGCAAATATAATTTATTAAATATATAAGTTTAATTATTTTGGAATAGGTTCATTAAATTAAAATAAAAAAAATATCAATATTAAATGAACAAACATAACATAACTTACTCCTGAGCATGACGTCGATGGAGTCATCGAAGCTACCGGGGTATTCTGAAAAATAAAGTAATTTTAAATATTAAAAACAGTTCAAGTTAATAAAAACACTAAAATTTGAAGTTCATTCATACATTCACATTTAAATAGTCTTTATTTATGAATATTTTCCAATAAATTTGTGTTGTTTATATTCTATTCTTCAAAGCAGTCTTAAATAATAGTGTTCAAACACTATGAGACATTTTAAAAGTTGCATTTTTTATGCAACTTAGAATGGCAAACAAGCTGATGGAAAGTGGTAACCATCGCCTATAAACAGGAGCAGTAGCATGGACATAATAGAGTATACTGCTTCGTCCATAATACCCCCATGTGTTGCTATTCCTGAGGACTGAGGTGTAGGTCCTCTGTACCCTGTAAATTCACTGCCATATCCCACCCATCAAACTGAAACACAGACATGGAAACACAACTGCTTCACGGTAGAAACACGAATGCTTACTCAGACTAGAGATGCCAGACAAAATGGAGCTTGCATCGCCGGCATTATTGGTCACTCCCCTAGCCAAGTAACCTGGAAATTAATAAACAAAAAGAAATTAATCAATTGTAAATTGTCATTATTCACGTGGTCAGAATCATTCTGTATGCAAAGTGAAATAGAAATCATTACCATCCTTTTTTTTTAAGGAACGTTCTACCAGGGAAACGGAACATTTTTCCTCAAACTAGCTTGGGTCCAATAGTGACAAAATCTTTTGAGTTCTACTAATTTGACGCGACGTGAAAATGGTCTGCTAAATCTTTTGTTATTTTTAGCCCCATGTTTGTTTTTTGGGAAAACATCAATTTTAATTTTACTCTGTACGTATATTTTTGTATATATCGATGCAATTGTCTTATTAATTGATTATTTATTAGCTATTAATTAAATTTATTATATTTGTTCCTTCAAACAGGGTGCATTAAAGATTCTTCAGAGTCAATCAGATGATATCCAATAGACAAATAAAAAAAGGTTAATTGATTGAGTCTATCGATGTTTTACTAAGTCCATTTACAGAGTGACTCTGTGATAATAGCAACAGAATTTGATTCCCTTTATATTCTACAAGTAATATTGAAATATTAATATATTAATGCCCAAAAAAGCTAAATGGAATAATATAAAATTTTAAACTGTGTCTTACCGAAAGGTTGAAGGATGTTGTCGCCCTGAAAGCAAATAAAAATTAAAAATATTGTAACTTTTGACAAAAAAATTCCAAATACTTCTCCGCCATTTATCAATCATTCACACAAACTTTTCACATATTATTATTTCAGCCATTAACTTTTCACTGCTGAATATAATCCTTCCACATAAGGGGAGTTTTGCCAGCAGTTGCCACGCTTGGCTACCGCAGTTAGGCTTTTAGGAATGTTTTAAGAGGGACGCTACTGCCCATTCCTCGTCTTCCTTTAGTCGCCTGTTACGACATCTACGGGAAAGGAAGGGGTGGCCTATTCTACGCCGGGACCACACGGCACATGTAACTACATTATTTTTTTTTTAATCTCAGCACTTTTCGTATATTATTAAACATGGGTTAAAAGATGACAAATAAATCTCGAGTTTCCTGTATTAACAATACTAAGGTTGTGTTCCTAAAAAAGAAATAGTTTTGATTTCAAAACTAAATTATTGGACCGAATATGATAAAATTTCCATAGTACCAATCTGCTATATGCTTCAAGGAAAAAAAAGGAATTTTCCAAATCGATTTACAACCGACAGTTATAAGGTAATAAACATATTAAAATATATAACCGAATTAAGAACGGGAACGAGAGTAGGAGGTGTTGTAGATTTTTTGTCTATTGACAATTTCATGTAACTATAAAAATAAAAAATAATAGTTTTTTTTTTTATACAGCTTGATATAGAAAACAAACTGACCGTCCACTTGATAGTAAATGGTAACCGTCAAATATGAACATAAAAAACACTTTGGATATTACAGATTACATTATGAAGCACATGGCACCGTTTATGCGTTGCCATTCCTGAGAACTATGGTGTTATGGCTCCGTACCCTATAATTTCACTGCAATATCCCATCCTTCATATTGAAATACATCAAAGCAAGCACAACCGTTCGATGACAAGCACGAAGTACTTCTCCCTCTATATCTTAACTTCTATGAATCTTACCTTTTGGTATTTGTAGTCGTCATTAAGGAAACCGCCGTTGCTAGACTTCTGGCTGGATTTGAAACCCACTCTTGCATTTCCATCGTGTCGGCACCATCCGGACCACCACGGCTTAACTGCTACGTTAGCATTAAGTCCTCCTCCTAATCCTGCACCCACCAGGGGAGTTGGGGATGGGGTAACGACTGCCACCTGTACAAAGAAAAACGGTCATCACCTTCCTGTTCTTAATCCAATTGTTTCTAGGGAAAGGGTTTTTTTAATGGGTGATAATGGAATGGTAACCTCGCTTACGTTATCGATATATGCTGGCTAGACACCAGTGAGGGATGATAGGTGAGGATAAAAGCAGGTCAGCTAGCCCATCGTGACGAATTCCACTACAATTAATCGCGATGGTTTCCAGTGGAAACCGCGTTGAGGGCGACCTGATAGGGTATATTGCTAGCAATGGCGTTACTAATCCCCATTACTAACAATCCTTTCTCTCCCCAAGAAAGGGTGTGGGAGAGGGGAGGAGAAGAAGATTAGTAACTGTGTTGTTTACAATCTGGCCTATTATATAGTGGTGCTACCAGCTCCGTATTAACGACCCATTTCTTTGGAAATCATTTTAAAAAAATGGTTTAACTCACCACTATATGAATATGGGGTCAACAATAATCTTATGGAACGATTCAGAATTACTAAAAATATGAAGTTAGTGGTTAGAAGCTCAGTTTAGAATTTAATTTAAGAAGTTAGTTTAGTATTAATATAATTAAAGTGAACTCACCAGAGCGGCCAACACGATCAGCTTGAGGGACATTTTTTGGGATCACTAACGAATATTGCTCTTTCTGCCCATATTTATATGAAATCTGTTGTTTACGAATACCTCGCATTTACGTAAACAGATGTATTTATTTGTCTAGTGAAAAATATAATGTTTACTTGTCAATTGGTTCGAACAGTTGGTTTAGAACGATGCGCTCGATTGAGGATTCATTGTTTACAATATTGTTCACGACTGTGATTAACAGTCGGACAGTCGGAGGCACTCGTCGACTGCTGCCGTTGTGAAAGTAACTCTCGACGTGTCCACATTTCAGCCGAGCACATTTTAATCTAATCCCGTGGGTGTCGTAAGAGGTGACTGAGAGAATTTCATGGTACAAAGTTGGGCAGCAGCGACCCTCTTAAAATATGAGTAAAAGCTTATGTGATGAACTAATGGAGTAATAATGATGGGGAGATACCGACCGTAATTAAAAATTTTCCTAAGACTTCATTCAATCTAATATAAAGTTATAATATATATGAATATATTATACAGTATATATATATGTCTAGTTTTTTGTGTTTTGCTATTATAATATCACGTACGTCCTTGTTGATGCTACACTTTACATGTAAGACTTTCTTTACAAATCTGACTTATATTATTTTAGTTTTACAAAATATGTTATTTAGAATTTACCAACATGATTTGGTTAATGTAAGGATTTTACAAAAAAAAAAAAACCAAATATTACATTTTAATCTGTATTTATGTTACTGTATTTCACTTGAATTCTTCACTTGTCATTGTATATTTTTATTTATATTGCAATAAGGAGTTAAATAAATAAAAATAAATAAGTAATCTAACTTACTTTTCTGAGTATCATCACCACGCAGTGGCCATGCCTATCATTGCAAAAACCCGACAGCTGCCCGAGTTCATTTGGCGGGAGGAAAGGGATTGTTAGTAATGCGGTCTAGCAGTCCCAATGCTAGCATTATACCCTGTCGACCTCGACCTGGTCCTCCTTGGAAACTATCGTGCTGAATTCCAGAATTGATCATCAGGATGGGCTAACTGACCTGCCTTTTAATTCTCACCTATCATTCCTCACTGGTACCTCGCCAACGTATATAGATACCATTCCATTTTTTTTAATGGGTGATAATGGAATGGTAACCCCGCCCGCGCTATCGGTATACACCGGCGGGGCACCAGTGAAGGATGATAGGTGAGGATGAAGCATGTCAGTTAGCCCATCGTGACGAATTCAACAAGAATTGTTCACGATAGTTTCCAGGGGGAATCAAGTGGAGGTCGACTTTATAAGGCATATTGCTAGCAATGGGGCTGTCAAACTCCATTGCTAATCCCTTCCCTCCGTTACTATTCCATTATCATCCATTAAAAAAAAATCAACTGAATCAATTAACATACTGTAAAGAGTAAACCTTATCTCCATGAAATTTTTATTTTGCTTCAGTTGTTTGTTTTTACAAGAATATGTAAAGCGAAAGCTGTAGCCAAACTTAATTCTTCTAAAGTTTATTTTACATTTAACTTTTTGTTTTGACTGAGCTATTCAACTTGGATACGAGTATATGGTATCATGGACTTATTGTAATGCTACAATTAATTATAATTTTTGCTATAGATATTGTTATCAGAGGGAGACTTTGTACAAAAGTCGATTGCTTGGGCACCTCTGTCCCATTCGTGTTTCTACCGTGAAGCAGTTGTGTTTGCATGGCTGTGTTTCGGTTTGAAGGGTGGGATATGGCGTGAATTTACAAGGTACAGAGGAATAACATCTGAGTCCTCAGGAATGGCAACGCATGAGGGGTATCATGGGCGTTACAGTATACTCTGTTATGTCCATGTTACTGCTCATGTCTATAGGCGACGGTTACCACTTTCCATCAGGTGGGCCGTCAGCTTGTTTGCCATTCTAAGTTATATAAAATATATATTTATCTGTATCTGCTTAGCAATAAGACCGCTTTTTGTATTATTCTATACTTATTGAAAATACTTCAACAAGTTCTGTTATATTGGTGTGTTATTATAAATAAATATAATTACGTACTACAGGTGAGTCACATACAATGGACACAGCTGTCTTTAGTTTAGATTCTGACGTCTGTACGTCATAATCGCGAATGCCCACGAATGGGCGAGCCACGGCGGCGCGAGCTTATTATAAATACCTATAGCAACGCATGAGGGATGTATTTTTTAAATGGATGATAATGAAATAGTAACCCCGCCAAGCTACGCGCTATCAGTATACGCTGGCGGGGCACCAGTGAGAGATGATAGGTGAGGATGAAAACAGGTCAGTTGGCCCATCGTGGTGAATTATATAAGAATTAATCATGATGGCTTCCAGCTGAACACACGAGCTGACGGCCCACCTGATGGAAAGTGGTAACCGTCGCCTATAGACATGAGCAGTACCATGGACATAACAGAGTATATTGTTTCGCCCATGATACCTCCCATGCGTTGCCATTCCTGAGGGTTCAGTGTTACGTCTCTGTACCCTGTAAATTCACTGCCATATCCCACCCTTCAAACCGAAACACAGCCATGCAAACACAACTGCTTAACGATAGCAAACGACTTTTGTACAAAGTCTCCCCCTCTGGTAAATTTGTAGTTCGCATTACTAATAATCCCTTCTCCCCCTGAATCCCTTATTCAGGTTAGAAAGTAGCACTTAAAAATCCAGTACGAAGTATATGAAAAATAAAACATCGTGTTTTATTTGTAAAAACTTTTATTATATTATTTATTAACAGTTTCAAAGTTCACCACTTGTTTATTTAGACAAGTGTTTCTATTTAGCAAGACATATTTTCTATTAGTCCATAATCATATAATGAAAAACAGCTATAAATAAAATATGAATTTAATAAAAATTAAATTACAATGAAATATATTTAAATAATAGTAAACAATATAAAAAAAACACATTTTTTTAAAGTAAATATACATATAGCAGCAGGCAATTTATTATAACATTAATTAAAAAAGTAATTAAAACTAAATTACTGCAAATTAAACATTTAATTAAAAAAGTAATTAAAACAAACTTACTGCAAATTAAACTAAATTATTTCACACTATAAAATTCTCGAATATTTTAAAAATAATTAGTTTTTTTTTTTTATACCACAGCGGTGGCAAACAAGCTTACAGCCCGTCTGATTGTAAACGGTCACTGTAGCCTGTGGACGCCTGCAACACTAGGGGTGTCACGTGCGTGTCGCCGACCCTGAAGGAACCTTAATAAATATTTTTAATTAATGTGAATTTATAGTCAATTGTAGTTCTTTATTCAAATATTTTAGTTTTTTTTTTTGTTTATTATTATTTTTAGAATTTTCCTTTATTGTACCATTGGGTATCTGTAAAGAAAAAAAGAAATACAATTAAAATACAATAATACAAAATATTATTGTTATAATGGGAGCGTGGGTGGGGTTGCCATTACATTGTTACCCATTCAAAAAAAATATGGAAGTGTATGTTTGTTTAAATACGCTAAACACTAGTACTGTTAGACGGTTTTGAAAAATTCTTTTGCATTTATTTCTAAACTTCAAGATTACAGCGTTAGGTAGTGAACATCATCTTGGCGACTGAAACAGGCGGGCAGCTGTGAAATCATTTATTAAAATAATGTACATCAGCCTTTGAGGGTTTTGCCAGTAGTTGCCACGCTTGGCAGGCGGATTGGCAACCGTAGTCATGCCTTAGAGATGTTTTAAGTGAGACGTTGCTGCTTTTCCTTCGCCCTCCCTTAATCCCCTCTTACGACACCCACGGG
Organism: Galleria mellonella; assembly: GCF_026898425.1. Lineage (NCBI taxonomy): Eukaryota > Metazoa > Arthropoda > Insecta > Lepidoptera > Pyralidae > Galleria > Galleria mellonella. The sequence continues at coordinate 1,648,915 of NW_026442002.1, read as the reverse complement.
AAAGGAAGGGGTGGCCTATTCTATGGCCGGGACCACACGGTTTAAATGTTGTATACTCACTATGCAATTTAGATCACCCTAGTGTGAGACATGTTCACGTCCCGCCATGTTGTGAAGTACTGCTTGAAAATGGCTGGCTCTGTGCCTTGAGGTATACGCTTCACTTGTACCTATAAAGTAATCATAGATATGCTTAATAATGTCATCCTGGAAGGAATGTATTAAAGGCGGATAATATATAGTAATATCTATATATTGTTGTTACAATATATATATATATATATATATATATATATATATATATATATATATATATATATATATATATATATATATATATATATATATATATACATATATATGTAATATCAAAAAGAAGAACCTACTATTTTTTTTTATACAACTTAGAATGGCAAACAAGCCGACGGCCCACCTGATGGAAAGTGGTAACCGTCGCCTATAGACATGAGCAGTACCATGGACATAACAGAGTATACTGTTTCGCCCACGATATCCCCCATGCGTTGCCATTCCTGAGGACTCAGGTTTTATTCCTCTGTACGCTTTAAATTCACGCCATATCCCACCCTTCAAACCGAAACAGAGCCATGCAAACACAACTGCTTTACAATAGAAACACGAATGGAACAGAGGTACCCAAGTAATCGACTTTCGTACAAAGTCTCCCTCTAGTAAAACGTCATGTCTAATATGTATGCGAACAAACTGTAATAATTATTAATTAAAAAAAAAAAGTAACGACATTGTAACATACAAAAAAATGTAGTCGAATAAACTTTCTTATTTTTGTTTTTAAACGGTTGAAAATAGCTCAGTTACAGAAGTAGAAGATTCTACACGAGCAGCCTGCGGGTCAACTGTACACAGGCCTCACTCAGTGCCCTACGAATCCAGTACAATAATAGTTTTAGAGTGCTGTTGGGGCTAGCTCGCTTTTGTAGCGCCTCCAGCATGTTTGCTCAATCTCGCGTGGATGATTACTACGCTATAAGGAGAAAGAGGACTGCATCATTGCTACACAGGGTCAGGACAAGCACCGACAGCATTCTAAAAGTAATAGGCGAGAAATATAACTCGGCTATAATTGGGCATTTCACTCAGATGCTGTTCTAGTCGGCTGGCTCACAACAGAGTGAACTGCTTTAATTAATTTGCTTTTCTTTTTTACTAACATAGTTTGTAAGAAAACTGTTACTAATAAAATGGACCACATTGTAGTCGGAATAATAAAGTATATTATTATTATTATATCTAATATATATACCATAATTCTCGTGTCACGGTGTTTGTTACCAAACTCCTCCGAAACGGCTTTACCGATTTTTATGAAATTTTGTGTGCATATTGGATAGGTCTGAGAATCGGCTAACATCTATTTCTCATAACCCTCAATGATGGGGGTTACCCACCCCTAATTTTTATTTTTTTGACAATTATTTTTATTCTATTATGATTTAGCATTGAAAAATACATACAAATTAAAATTTTTACGCTTTTACAATCAACTCCTGTTGTTTAATCGCGATCTTTATATTCCGCAATAGGGTTGCAAGATGACAATCGAATATAATAATTGTAGTACGATATATTTTCATGTATAGTTCTAGAAACAATGTATATGGTAAAACAACGTTTGCCGAGTCAGCCAGTTTTATTATATAAATGGGGTATATTTAAGTTTATTTAGGGTCGTCAACGCGCACGTGACACCCCTAGTGTTGCAGGCGTCCATAGACTAGTGACCGTTTACAATCAGACGGGCTTGTTTGTCGCCTTCGTGGCATAAAAAAAATTATAAGTACTAATGTACATACCCAAGATGGATAACTTTTGGCCGTCAAAAGTTGTTGAGCCTTTGACATAGCTTCACTTCTTTCCTGTAATAAAAAAAAATAAAATGTCAGTTTTGGCGCGAAATTATAAAGTGATATTTTTTTTTATTAATTTTGATCATATTGTACAACTAGATGGAGTAGGGGGAAAAGGGATTGTTAGTAATGGGGTCTAATACCTTTATTACTATCAATATACCCGTTCAGACCGACCTCCACGCGGTTCCCCCTAGAAACTATAACCTGAAAACGACTAACAGACTTGCTTTCATCCTCACCTATCATGCCTCACCGGTGTCCCGTCGGGTGGAGAGGGGATTATTAGTAATGGGAATTAGCAATCCCATTGCTAGCGATATACCCTGTCAGGTCGACCTCCACGTGGTTCCCTCTGGAAACCATCGTGATTAATTCTTGTTGATTTCATCACGATAGGCTAACCGACCTGCCTTTTCATCCTAACCTATCATCCCTCACTGGTACCCCGCCAGCGTATACCGATAGCACAGGCAGAGTTAGCATTCCATTATCACTCATAAAAAATCTGTCCACTGTTGAACATAAGCCACCCCAATAGACCGCCATAAAGAACGGGACCATTCCTTATAGTTTATCATTAGGAAAATTTTGCCAGTAGTTGCCACACTTAGCAGGAGGATTGGCAATCGCAGTTTGGCTTTGATATTTTAAGAGGGACGCTGATGCCTATCTCTCGCCCTCCGTTAGTCGCCTCTTACGACACCTTCAGGAATGGAAGAGGTGGTCCATTCTATGCCGGGACCACATGACAAAATGAATAGTAACCAATAAATGTTTTTTTTTTATATACAACTTAGAATGGCAAACAAGCTGACGGCCCACCTGATGGAAAGTGGTAACCGTCGCCTACAGACATGAGCAGTACCATGGACATAACAGAGTGTACTGTTTCGCCCATGATACCCCCCATGCGTTGCCATTCCTGAGGACTCAGGTGTTATTCCTCTGTACCCAGTAAATTCACGCCATATCTCACCCTTCAAACCGAAACACAGCCATGCAAACACAACTGCTTCACGGTTGAAACACGAATGGGACAGAGGTGGCCAAGCAAACGACTTTTGTACAAAGTCTCCCTCTGGTAATAAGTTTTTTTTTATTAAAAAAAAATTGTAATTCGCCTCACCCTTTCCGTGGACTGTTTGCCGATCCACACGTAAACTCCCCCGGTGATAGTGTCCAATATATATGCTTCCTTCAAATGGTTTAAAAATAAATTTATAATACATACATACAACTATTAAGATAACGTAATCTATACCTTATAAATCAGTATCAGTACTCATTTATTTATTTATTTATTTATTTATGTACACTTTATTGCACCATTTATAAAATAGTAAACACATTTAACTGTAATAAGAAATGATACAAAAGGCGAACTTATCGCTAAGCAATCTCTTGCAGACAACCTTTGGCTAGAGGACATTGAGAAAAGAAAGAAAAACATTATTCATTGATAGAGTTTAAAAAAAAAAAGTTATTTATCACATCTCCATATTTAGAAAAAAAACTGTATTTTTCATCGTGCCTCCCATCAAATTGTTTATAATTACTCCTCTCCATCCAAAGGTTGCCTGCAAGAGATCGCTCTTAGCGATAAGGTCGCGCATTGTTTTCTCACTGTGATTATTTCTTGTAATTGTTTATATTTATAATAAGTTTACTATTGTAATCTTTTGGAGGAAACAATAAAGAGTATCTATCTATTTATGTATTTATTTATTTACACTTTAATGCACAGTGAAATTCTATGCACATATGGCGGACTTAACACCGGACGGTGTTCTCTACCAGTCGACCATTGGGCGAACAGAGAAATACGCAGGCGGTGTATTATTGAATAGAGGAAATATAAAGCAATACTTGATATGTTCATATAATATGCACATATAAATAGACTAATATAAACATACATACATATAATATATGGGCTAACTGACCTGCTTCATCCTCACCTATCATCCTTCACTGGTGCCCCGCCGGTGTATACCGATAGCGCGGATGAGGTTTTTTTTTATACAACTTAAAATGGCAAACAAGCTAACGGCCCACCTGATGGAAAGTAGTAACCGTCGCCTATAGACATGAGCAGTACCATGGACATAACAGAGTGTACTGTTTCGCCCATGATACCACCCATGCGTTGCCATTCCTGAGGACTCAGGTGTCATTCCTCTGTACCCAGTAAATTCACGCCAAATTCCACCCTTCAAACCGAAACACAGCCATGCAAACACAACTGCTTTACGGTTGAAACACGAATGGGACAGAGGTACCCAAGCAATAGACTTTTGAACAAAGTTATTATTATCACCCATGAAAAAAAATGTCGCGGGAAATGGCTTGTTCTAAATAAATAAATAACAAATACCATAAGAGGGGTAGTCAGAGGTCACCTTCTGTCACATCCAAGCTATGGTAGCTAGGTATCAGTCACCCACCTGTTGCTTCAGTTGATCCTGTCTGTACGGCTTGGAGACAGCAGTCGACTTCAGCTTGCCACTGCTGTCAGACACTTCTGTCAGCATCACGTTCTGCTCCTCGCTGGTCACGAACGACTGTAAGAAAACCAGCTCTCATGTAATAAAAAGATTTAAAAAAAGATTAAAATCATTCTATCTTTCCAATTTTGTTTAAATATAAAAAAATAAATAGAAGACTGTCATCATTGTGTTCTCTTTTATTTGATATTTATATATATGTGTATATATGTGTATGTGTATATATATATATATATATATATATATATATATATATATATATATATATATATATATATATATATATATATATATATATATATATTCTTATTTATGCAGGTTTATATTCATATGTATGTATTAATATTATTATTTCATATATATATATATATACTACCTACTATATATAATGATTTATAATTTATGTAAATATTTATTTTAACTTCTGTTTTGCACTACTGCTGCCCACTCGCTACTTCCTATGCCACTGTGTTAGGTTGACTGGAAGAGATCTCTTTTAGAGATAAGTTCGCCTTTGCTAACATTGTTATTAACTTATTGTTGTTACTGTATGTTTTAGTGCAATAAAGAATATATATAACATAATATACATATGTAAGAGATCCCTCTATGGGATAAATTTTTTAATCTCCTACTACCAATTTGTCTCAAATACCTCCCATGTACAGACACCGTTTAGTTACAATTTTATTATATTTATCATCATATCAGCTGTTAAATGTCCACTGCTGAACATAGGTCTACCCCATAAGGGGCGTTTTTCCAGTAACTGCCACGCTTGGCAGGCGGGTTGGCAACCGCAGTTAGGCTTCAGATATGTTTTAAGAGGGACGCTGCTGCCCGTCCCTCTCCCTCCCTTAGACGCCTCTTACGACACCCACGGGAAAGGAAGGGGTGGCCTATTCTATGGCCGGGACCACACGACCAGTTAGGCTTAAATAAACTTTTGCCTTATTATTAAAATTTTGCCTCTTTTAGTCATTTATTGCCATATATTCGTAAACTTATTTTTTTTTATATAACTTAGAATGGCAAACAAGCTGACGGCCCACCTGATGGAAAGTGGTAACCGTCGCCTATAGACACGAGCAGTACCATGGACATAACAGAGTATACTGTTTCGCCCATGATACCCCCCCATGCGTTGCCATTCCTGTGGACTCGGGTGTTATTCCTCTGTACCCTGTAAATTCACGCCATATCCCAACCTTCAAACCGAAACAGAGCCATACTCGAAAAGTTAAAAAATCTCGCTTAATACAAAAAAAAAAAAGATAGATCGGACGGGTATGGAAATTATTCAGTCGACTGACCTGATCATCCCCGCCAGCGGTCGCGTCTGGCACGCTGTCTTTGGTGCCGGAGCCAAGAGCAGTGAAGAACTTCTGTACGTCCACGTCACTCGAGTACTGGTCTGGGGTGAAACGATAGAGTCTTTCATGGTGTCTATGAGTCTACACTGAACTCCATTGTCTATTATACAGTATCTGTCTATCCTATTTAAGAGCTGCACTCTTGTCGGTGGAGCTCTTGCCACTCACTACGATTTTCAGCGAGTCTCTTCACCTCTTGATACGACACGACACCAACTGCTTCCTTGATCTGCCTGATGTAACTATGTCTCGGTCTCCCTCTCCCCCACCTTCCTTCTATCTTACCCTCTATTATAATGTTCATAAGTTGGTCGTGTCGTATCAAGTGTCCCAACATTTTTCCCCTTCTGTCCTCAATAGTTCTAATAATTTGTCATTTTTCCTTAACCTTAAGCAGTACCTCCTCATTACTAATTCGATCCCTCCAGCTAATTTTCTCCATCCTTCCCCAGCACCACATTTCAACATTATACAGTAATAAGGATTATTTATTTATTTATTTATTCATAGCAAAACCAGGGCTAGACTAGAGCAAAAAGATACAGTTTAGGATCACAAAGTAAGCCACTAATAGGTTTTCACAAGTAGCAACAATATAGATACAAGGCGCTGTACACAGAGAAACAAAAATAGGAGTTAACAAAAAAAAAATATGAACAAACAAGAGGAACGAAAACAAAAATGATGAATAAAATAAAATATAAATATGTTTTTGTATTTTATGCACGAAAAATTATTAATTCACTCTTGCGCCACCTGCCCCTTTCTATCTGTTCTCCTTCAACCAAAGGTTGCCTGTAAGAGATCGCCCTAGCGATAAGACCGCCTTTTGTACCTTTATGTGTATATTTCAATCTGTATTTATGTTACTGTATTTCACTTGGATTATTCACTTGTCATTGTATATTTTTATTTATGGTGCAATAAATAAATAAATGAATAAAGTAAAAATTGATTAAAATATCCATACAATAGCTATTCAAACTGGCTATGAATTAAAAATTGCGTACTCAGTTGGTCCCTCACTGATATTATGTTTTTCGAAAATAGATTTATATTAAAACTTTTAGAAATAGTATTAAAGTTGTTGCTAGTAATTAGTAGTCAGGTCGACCTCCTCATGGTTCCCCCTGGAAACCATCGTGATTGATATATTGTTAGATTCGTCACGGTGGGCCAACTGACCTGCTTCATCCTCACCTATCATCCTTCACTGGTGCGCCGCCGGTGTATACCGATAGCGCAGGCGGGGTTACCATTCCATTATCAACCATTAAAAAAATATCTTCGAGTGTTGGCAGTCACACACATACTAATGGTAGCGGATTTAGGGGGGAAAGGGATTGTTAGCAATGGAGTTTGACAGCCCCATTGCTAGCAATATGCCCTATTAGGTCGACCTCCATGTGGTTCCCCCTGGAAACCATCGTGAACAATTCTTGTTGAATTCGTCACGATAGGCTAACTGACCTACTTCATCCTCACCTATCATCCGTCATTGGTGCCCCGCCGGTGTATACAGATAGCGCAGGTGGGGTTACCATTCCATTATCATCCATTAAAAAAAATGGTATCGGAGTTTAACAAATTAATTGTAATCCAATAACTGGAACTAAAACAAACCAATGGTTTCGACACGAGCTCGGCCGGCGTGATCCTGGTCCCTGATCTGGTTAGCGACGGATACGGCCTTCAGCTTCTCCACGTTCCTCGAGTTCGGACCTACGTATATGTAGACGTCGTGGTCTACATCCAGGATGAAGCAGTCGCCTTTGTTCATCGAGGAGATGCTCGGGTCCACCTGGTTTTGGAATGGAGTTTTCTTTATTTTTTTTTATACCATCGAGGTGGAAAACAAGCATACGGCCCACCTGGTGGAAAGTGGTAACCGTCGCCTATAGACACGAGCAGTATCATGGACATAACAGAATATACTGTTTCGCCCATGATACCCCCCATGCGTTGCCATTCCTGAGGACTCGGGTGTTATTCCTCTGTACCCTGTGAATTCACTGTTTATAGGTAACTGTTATCACCTTCCATCAGGTGGGCCGTCAGCTTGTCTGTCAATCCAAGTTGTATATTGACTGAAAGACATAAATTTTATAACCGTTTCGGGTCTGAACAGCCTGTGTTTTATAAGCTGCGATTAAGGGTATTTAATGGTTAATGAAGGGGGGGGGGGGTTGTTAGTAAAGACATTCAACAGACCCATTACTAGCAATATACTTTAACAGGTCGACCTCCACGCGATTCCTAATTCCAGATTGTCTGTAAGAGATCGCTTCTAGCGATAAGGCCGCCTCTTGTATATGTACATTCTGTATAAATACTCCTTGTATACATCTGTATTGGGCGCAATAAAGAGTTTATTATTATTATTCCCCCTGGAAACCATAGGGGTTGATTTTTGAAGAATTCCTCACGATGGGCCAATTGCTTCATCCTCACCTATTATCTCTAGCTGGTGCCCCGTCAGTATACTGATAGCGCAGGCGGGGTTACCATTCCATTTTCATCCATTGAAAAAAAAAATGGTCGAGGAATGGGCAGCAGTGCCTTTCTTAAAACATCTCCAAAGCCTTACTGCAATTGTCAACTCGCCAGCCAAGTGTAGAAACTACTGGCAACCCCCCCTCCAAGGGGGAGGCTTATGTTCAGCAGTGGACAGTCAAAGGCTGACATGATGATGACGATGATAATTCAAAAACAGCTAGTCAGTGATGATCTTACCTGACGAACTCTAACGTCTCTCCTTCCTTTAACCTGGATGAGCCGCTTCTCGGCCCCAGCGTTGGTAGTCACGTGACGGAAAGCTGTCGGGTATCCGCCGCTTTGGTACTGTAGACCTGGGTGGAGTTATGTTAGGATTTGAGATTCAATATGGCGCCTGATTTGTCGCTACGGGCAAAAACGCATTAAGCCGTTTATTTATACTCTTGGACACATTAAAATATGTCTATACTTTAGTATGTCCAAAAAAAATAAGTTTTTAAACGACAATGCTGAGGAATGGGATAAACTCATCTACAGCGGTGGCAGACAACAGGTAAGACTCATTATGGGTGCCCTAACTGGACATATGCCAATAAGGCATATACTACACAAGATGGGTCTATCTTCGGACACACTGTGCAGACTGTGCGGGGAGAAACCGGAATCCATGGAACACTTGATGTGCAACTGCGATTCGTTGGCAAGTATGCGTATGAGTCTACTGGGAATAGCTTATCCAGAGCCAGGGGACTACAGATATCTTAAACTGCGGGATATCGTTAGGGTAACACATACGATCTACGAAATGATGGTATAAGGCAGGGGGAAGCACAAAAGATCCATATGGCTCGGGCTGACCCCATATGCGAAAATAAGATACCAGAAGGAGACTTTGTACAAAAGTAGTTTGCGTGATTACCTCTGTCCCATTCATGTTTCAACCGTGAAGCAGTTGTGTTTGCATGGCTGTGTTTCGGTTTGAAGGGTGGGATATGGTAAGTACTTTATATTATTCTCAATTTCGTGTATAATATAGTATATGTCATATATGTGTAAGTATATTTGTTATTTATATATATTTATTCGTTTATATATGTAATTTTAGTACGTATGTATATCAATAATTAGTAGTACCGCATTCGAGTATTCTGACACTTCCCTATGGTTGACTGGGAGAGAATGCTTTTAGCATTAAGTTCGCCATGTACACATATTTGTACTAATGAATAAATAAATAAATAAATATGGCGTGATTTTACAGGGTACAGAGGAATAACACCCGAGTCCTAGGCAACGCATGGGGGGTATCATGGGCGAAAGAGTATACTCTGTTATGTGCATGGTATTGCTCATGTCTATAGGCGACGGTTATCACTTTCCATCAGGTGGGCCGTCAGCTTGTTTGCCATTCTAAGTTGTATAAAAAGAAAAAGATACTTGTTCATAGGTTACAAGGAAACGACGTACTGTACATTTATCCTGTTATTCATCAATTAGAAATCAATTGATAATCACCAGTCCTTGAGTCGTGCTAAGCAATTAGAGAATGCATGACTGTAGCTGGAGGGGGGGGGGGGGGGATTAAGTGGCAATATCCTACCTTAAAAGGCCCAATGCCCTTAAAATTAATGCTCCAAAAATAAAATTCATCAGAGAACTTCCTGTTTATAGGTGGCTTAGTAACACTTGACGCTAGAGGGTGCACCAAGTTTTTTTTTTAATAGATAATGGTAACCCCACCCGCGTTATCGGTATACACCGGCGGGGCACCAGTGAAGGATGATAGGTGAGGATGAAGCAGGTCAGTTAGCCCATCGTGACGGATTCAACAGGAATTGTTCACGATGGTTTCCAGGGGGAACCACGCGGAGGTCGACCTAATAGCTATAAATAACCATATTGCTAGCAATGGGGCTGTCAAACTCCATTGCTAACAATCGCTTCCCCTCCGGACGCACAACTAGTAGCATCGCTTACCAGACGGGAACAGTGCCTTGAATTGTTGACTTTCGTAGCCCTGAGTCTCCCTGTGCTGGACAGCGGCGCCGTTGAATTTGTCATCCAGACCTACGCTGAGTATAGCCGAGGCACCCGACTCGTCCTGCGTTGACTCGCTTCCAATCCAGTAGTAGATGTCCCAGGATAGCTTGTTCTTTTTGTCGGCTGTTGTCTATTGAGAAAGAGAGGAGAAACGCGAAATATAATTAGGTATGGGTAATAATGGTATGGCCGTGTGGTCCCGGCATAGAATTGGTCACCACTTCCTTTCCCGTGGGTGTCGTGAGAGGCGACTAAGGGAGCTTAATGGTCGACGGTTGGGCAACAGTGTCCCTTTTAAAACATCACCAAAACCTGATTGGCAGCGCGCCTATCGAGCCTGGCGACTACTAGCAATACTTCTTAATAGGGTGAGGCCCATGTTTCATTCTATGCCGAAACCACGCGGTAACTTTTATAGAGACACGATATTTCAATTTATCGCATACAAGATTCTTCGATGTGTAGGGAAATTTGAATTTGGAACTTTCATATTTTTATTTTATTTTTTTTCTACATTTTATGTAAGTTACATTATAACTGGCCTATGTTTGTAATATTTTGTTTTTTGTTTTTTTTCTCAAATAGACATCACCGTAAATTAGGTTTTTTTTTTATTGATGGGTGAAAATGGTATGGTAACCCCGCCTGCGCTAACGGGATACGCTGGCGGAGCACCAGTGAAGGGTGATAGATGAGAATGAAAACAGGCCAGTTAGCCCGTCATGATGAATTCATCAGGAATTAACCATGATAGTTTCCAGGGGGAACCGCGAGGAGGTCGACCTGGTTGGGTATATTGCTAGCAATGGGATTGTCAGTCTCCATTACTAACAATCCCTTTCCCCCTCCCCCCCCCCCCCCCCGTAAATTAGGTTAGTACACGTGTATAATATTTCTCATGGTGCCTATAGGCCTATAGGCATAAAATTATCTACTTATTTACCAATTATAATAGCATAAAAAGATTCTTGTATTATATAAATAATAATAATAAATCTTTTATTTCCAAGTAATTTAATTATAAATAATTAAAAATTTTACATTAATATATTATACGTACAAACTATAATTATTTTTTTCAAACCATGCATTAATCAACAAAATACCAATTTAAATATTTTTTTTTATAAAATTTTTTGTCGTCAGGTGTCGTTACAGTGAGAAATACAGTCTTTACAATAGAATTACTTATTGTCTTCTTTCATGAAATTTTGCCATACATTTAATCACATAAAACTGATTTGTATGTTGTTTTGTTGACTGTATATATATCGTATTGTCGCGGCATAGAATAGGCCACCCCTTCCTATCCCGTGGGTGTCGTAAGAGCCTACTAAGGGGACTCGAGGCCTCTTAAAACATCTCTAAAGCCTAACTGCGGTTGCCAGTCCGTCTGCCAAGCGTGGCAATTACTGGCAAATACCCCAAGGGGGAGGCTTATGTCCAGCAGTGGACAGTTAAAGGCTGACATGATGATGATGATGATGATGATGATGATGATGATGATGATGATGATATAATATGTATAAGCAGATTGTAAGAGACTTACCTTCAGTACTATATAGGAATCACCTTTATAGAATTTTCCGTAATCTTTCTGTGATACCGGTTCTGGGTTGAAGTCCTGAAATAGGAGAAATTTATTAGTGTAAGTATAAAAAAAATAAAACTAGCTACTCCCCAAGGCTTCGTCTGCTTTATTACTTATAAATACTACAATTATAAAAGTTTGTCTGTTACTTCTAGGCGTTTCAATGATTTAACCAATCATTAGGAGGGAGGGGGGAGTATTGTTAGTAATGGGGTTTAAGAAATGTTATTGCTAGCAATATACGCTACATAGATCGACCTCCACGCGGTTCCTCCTGGGAACCATCGTAGTTAATTCTTGTTGATTCATCACGATATGCCAACTGACTGGAAATCCTCACTTCGTATCTCTCACCGATTTTTTTTTTATGTATTATATAGGTAAACCCCGCCTGCGCTATTGATATACGCTTGCGGGGCACCAGCCGGCGTGAAATCTCTTTGAAAAGATTCATGGCCTCGGGGCGTTTGTATCTATAATAAGTTTACTATTGTAATCTTATGGAGGGAGCAATAAAGAGTATCTATCTAGCTATATCTATAATTGTGTACCTTTATCCTCCAAACTTCGACTCCAGCTTGGTGGCCAGCGTTGGCAAAAGCCGGATGAACTGAGGCCTTTCTTTTGATGTCCTGAAACAAAATAACCTTCAAGAAAAGAGCATATTTCTTTTTAAAAGGCCGTCAGCACACCTGCAATGCCGCTGGTGTTGTAAGTGATCATGGGCGGCGGTAGTCACTTACCATCAGGTGAGCCGCATGCTCGTTTGCACTGTGTTGTAAAATATATATATATATATATATATATATATATATATATATATATATATATATATATATATATATACATAACCAAAAAAATTTCTGAAGAGTAGGATATTAGTGGGGAGAAGTCCTATTGCTGGTAATATAAAAAGGCTGGACTAATTTAGGTAATGTTTCCGCTAAAATATTTGTAATATTACTATGTATTATAATAAAATTGTAACTAGGTAATTTTTTATACTACTATGGTAGCAAACAAGCACACGGCCCGCCTGATGGTAAAAGAGTTTACCGTAGCCTATGGACGCCTGTAACACCAGGGATGTCACGCGCGCTTTGCCGATCCTTAAGAATAGAATAGAAACATTTGAAGAGTGGCAAACAAGCTGACGGCCCACCTGATGGAAAGTGGTAACCGTCGCCTATAGACATGAGCAGTACCATGGACGTAACAGAGTATACTGTTTCGCCCATGATACCCCCCATGCGTTGCTATTCCTGAGGACTCAGGTGTTATTCCTCTGTACCCTGTAAATTTACTGCCATATCCCACTTTTCAAACCGAAACACAGCCATGCAAACACAACTGCTTCACGGTTGAAACACGAATGGGACAGAGGTACCCAAGCAATCGACTTTTGTACAAAGTCTCCCTCTTTATGTTACCTTGTCAGTGAGAGACGTAATCTGTGGAGAAACTGGTGCGATCGCCTGCTGCCGTGTGGTGGTGCGGCAGTTGACCGCTACAGTCAGCGCTGCAAGCGCTACAATGTGCAACACCCGCATGCTGTAACAAAGATACAAAAAAATTAGAATCATTGTCAACTAGCGTTTCTTTTTTATGGTATAAAAAGAGGCGAGCATAAAGGCAAATAAATTGGTCTCCAAACAGGAGGAGGAGGAGGGAGGGGAAGGATTTGTCAGTAATGCGGACTACCAGTTCCATTGTTAGCAATATACCCTGTCAGGTCGACCTCCACACGGTCCCTCTTGAAAACTATCATGCTGAACTTCAAGTGTATTCATCACGATGGACTAACTGATCTGCCTTTTCATCCTCACCTATCATCCCTCACTGGTGCCCCGCCAGCGTATTCTGTTAGCGCAGGCGGGGTTGCCATTCTATTATCATTAACATACAGAATTTTTCATCGTGCCTCCCGCCATATTGTTTATAATTACTCCTCTCCAACCAAAGGTTGGCTGCAAGAGATCGCTCTTAGCGATAAGGTCGCACATTGTTTTCTCACTGTGATTATTTCTTGTAATTGTTTATATTTATAATAAGTTTACTATTGTAATCTTACGGAGGAAACAATAAAGAGTATCTATCTATCTATCTATCTATCTATCTATCTATTAATAACAAAACAGTACCTGTCTTTGTTTATGCAGGCAAATCACGTAATACTTTAGCCGATGACCCAGCCATTGACTCACGAATCGTGATGACTAAATGAAAACGACCTTGTTGTTACGTACGTAGTAAGCTGTTTTAATTGGATTAATTCATTCTTTGTATGTTTGTTTTGTTGTTAAATGGTTCAGGACGACTGTCTCACTTAAACACGGCCATTCCTCAATGTCTCATACACCTAGTGCAAGGTTTCTCAAAGTTTTTTTTTTTTATACAGCTTTGAATGAGTTGTATGTATGATAGTCATTATGATTTGCGTAAGGTAGTAGCTTTTATATCAATAACGTCTAGGAATTAATATTTAGAACGCGTCTTCCTCTGGATTTTTTTTGATGGGTGAAAATGGTACGATAACCCCGCCTGCGCTAACGGTATACGCTGGCGGAGCACCAGTGAACGGTGATAGATGAGAATGAAAACAGGCCAGTTAGCCCATCATGATGAATTCATCAGGAATTAACCATGATAGTTTCCAGGGGGAACCGCGAGGAGGTCGACCTAGTTGGGTATATTGCTAGCAATAGGATTCTCAGTCTCCATTACTAACAATCCCTTTCCCCTTCCTCCGGATTCCATTGCTGTATTTGCTTTGTTTTTTATTTTTATTATTATTTTTTTTTAATGGATGATAATGGAATGGTAATCCCGCTTGGGCTAATCGTAGATTCTTATGTTGGCTGGGCACCAGTAAAGGGAAAAAACGAGTCAGCTAATTTGACAATAAACTGACAACAAGTTGACCCGTTTTTGAGGTTCGATGCTCTATCTATATAATCCAAATTATGAGGTAACTGACATAAAAAAAAAATACAACCGAAAAGAGATCTTCCTTTTTTAAAAGTTTGTTGTTTTTTTCTCTTCGACATTTGAATATCTATCAACAACATTTTAAAATATATAACAGATCCTACTAATATTACGATTAATTATTCAATAATTTATTTGAATAAACTTTAATGGTAGTATAAATTTGACGTGTAAAACGCTATGTTTTACCGTCATTGGGTATATAAATATAATTATTAAATAATTTCACTTAAATTACATTTGTTAATAATAACAATATATTAAATATATTATATACTAGTCTACTAAATACAGTCTTGTTAAAGTAATAAAATTTTAGCTTGACAATGTTTGTGCATGGGGCTTAAGTAAAAAAAAAAAAAAAAAAAAAATATGAAGGCTCTTGAAAACACCAATATTTTTTTTTAGTAAATTTTGTCTCTTTACCTGTATGTACGTTCCAGTTTTACGCAAAAACTATTTCACTAAATTGGATCCGGTTTTTATATTTATATCCCTGAAGGTCTAAAATACAATCAGCTATATATTTTAACTTAATACGCCATCCAGAAGTGGTATATTTAATTGATTTTCTTACTTCTGAAATCCATACGTACGAAGTAAGAAACAAAACTAGTTAAAAATAAAAATAAAAAAAAAATTAAAGCACATTCTCTGTTTCTTATAAATTTATCACATAAATCAAAGTCATTTAGCGTAACCGGACAGCGCTTAACAAGAAATAAGTAGGTAAAAAGAAATCTAGGCTTTTTTTAATCTAAAAACAACTGTAGTACTAAACTGGTTTTTTATTTAGTTGCAGTTTATCATAATAACTATATATATACAAGTTTTTATTATCTACAGCACTATAAATGAATAAACTTTGTCATATAAAAAAATAAAAAGAATATAAAAGTTACTCACGTTCTATTTTTAATTTTTATTTTTTTTTATCTCGTAGTTTCATGTACGCTTGCGCTGTCTATGACAGCGCGGGAAATACTAGTCAGGCTACTAAAAAAGCTTGTAGCAACACGGAATTATGGTCGTCGTATACGGTCGTGTTCATCAATATCAGATCGCTTGATTAATCAATTCTCTATAAGGTGAGTAGAGGCGAAAGTTGAATACACATTATTTATTTTTATTTATTTTTTATTTTTATACAACTTAGAATGGCAAACAAGCTGACGGCCCACCTGATGGAAAGTGGTAACCGTCGCCTATACACATGAGTAGCACCATGGACATAACAGAGTATACTGTTTCGCCCATGATACCCCCCATGCGTTGCTATTCCTGAGGACTCAGATGTTATTCCTCTGTACCCTGTAAATTCACTGCCATATCCCACCCTTCAAACCGAAACACAGCCATACAAACACAACTGCTTCACGGTAGAAACACGAATGGGACAGAGGTATCCAAGCAATCGACTTTTATACAAAGTCTCCCTCTGGTAAACATTATTCTAAAAGATAGTTAATATCCGATATCTATGATATTGATGATCACATTACGATATCGTCCATACCAGTCGAATATCTTATATATTTCAGTCACACGGACAAAGTCGCGGGTAAAAGTATGCATTATTTGTTTATTTAATCTTTAATGCACAGTGAAATAATATGTACATTTGGCCCATTTAATAACGGACGGTGTTCCCTAACAGTCAACCATTGGGTAAACAGAGAAATAAGTAGGCGATGCATTATTAAATAGAGGAAATATAAAAGTACCTAATACTTAATATATTCATATATTTTTCTCAATCCCTAGCAGGCTAGTGTACATGTTATATGGCCGTATAACCCTACCAAATTCAGATAAAACCTGCTTGCATACTTTCTACATAAACTGTGTCGAATATATAACTTAATCTAGTAATGTAAATGAATAAAAAATTTACATACACATTTTTTATACACTAGCCTGTTATCAATTGAGAAAAATAGCAACTGATGGTGTATCTTTCGTCCTCTTTTTACTAATTATATTTGCATAAGAAGAAAGAAGGCAACTATATGATTTACAGTTTTTATTTTATCATTCCTTCTATCTAATTCCTTGTTCTTAATTTCGTATTGATCATTTGCTCTCGTTTTTTTTGAGGTGTTAATTTATTGTGGAAACTTCACTGATATATGTATTTATTATTTATATATTCTAAGTATTGTATGTTTAAAGTGTGTTAAAGTGAAACAAATAAATGCTTTTCTTAAGCAACTTAGAATGGCAAACAAGCTGACGGCCCACTTGATGGAAAGTGTTAACCGTCGCCTATACACATGAGCAGTACCATGGACATAACAGAGTATACTGTTTCGCCCATGATACCCCCCATTAGATATATGATATATATGTATAGCTAATGTAATAAGTAATAATGCGACTTACCTAATATATATTTTTAATACTTTTTTTTTTAATGAATTCACTACGGCACAAGTGAGTTATCGCTCAATAACTTAGAATCTCTGAATACACTATATTTACATAAGTATATATAATTATTATTTATCACGTTTCGATGTCAATAGGTCAACTTAAAGATATGAGGTGGACTAGTGTGTCACGCGGCGATGCTTGATATTTGCAGTTGTTTTTTTTTCCTGATTTGTCAGCGTACAAAATGTTGTTTGTTTTTTTTATACAACTCAGAATGGCAAACAAGCTGACGGTCCACCTGATGGAAAGTGGTAACCGTCGCCTATAGACATGAGCAGTACCATGGACATAACAAAGTATACTGTTTGGTCCCTGATACTCTCCATGCGTTGCCATTCCTGAGGACTCTGGTGTTATTCCTCTGTACCCAGTAAATTCACGCTATATCCCACCCTTCAAACCGAAACACAGCCATGCGAACACAACTGTATTACGGTAGAAACACGAATGGGACAGAGGTGCCCAAGCAAACGACTTTTGTACAAAGTCTCCCTCTGGTATTTGCTTTTATATTATTACTTTTTATTATTATTTCAGCCGTTAATTGTCTCAAGAGGCGACTAAGGGCATTTAAAGATAGAAAGTGGGCAACAGCGCCCCTCTTAAAACATGTCCAAAGCCTAACTGCGGTTGCCAGGGGGGGAAAGGGATTATTAGTAATGGAGTTTGACAGCCCCATTGCTAACAATATGCCTTAATAGGTCGACCTCTACGTGGTTCCCCCTGGAAACCATCGTGAACAATTCTTGTTGAATTCGTCACGATGGGCTAACTGACCTACTTCATCCTCACCTATCATCCTTCACTGGTGCTCCGCCGGGGTATACCGATAGCGCGGGTGGGGTTACCATTCCATTATCACCCATTAAAAAATAAACTGCGGTTGCCAATCCGCCTGCCAAGTGTGGCAACTTCTGGCAAAACCCCCCAAGGGCGGGGTCTTATGTTCAGCATTGGACAGCTAGTTTGTAATGATATATTATGTGGAATGGAGAACTCTTATCTCCGTCTGTGAACACATTCCGAAATCACGAATAAAACGTAGTAAAAACTAAACCGTCTTTAAAAAAAAAGCGTTCACGCTCACTTTTTTACTTTATCCGAGCAGTAAGTGCTTTATATTATTCACAATTTCGTGTATAATATAGTATATGTGTATTTCCACCATGAAGCAGTTGTATTTTCATAGCTGTGTTTCGGTTTGAAGGGTGGGATATGGCGTGAATTTGCAGGGTACAGAGGAATAACACCCGCGTCCTCAGGAATGGTAACGCATGGGGGCTATCATGAGCGAAACAGTATACTCTGTTATGTCCATGGTAATGCTCATATTTATAGGCGACGGTTACCACTTTCCATCAGGTGGGCCGTCAGCTTGTTTGCCATTCTAAGTTGTATAAAAAAAAATGTCATATATGTGTAAGTATATTTGTTATTTATATATATTTATTCGTTTATATATGTAATTTTAGTATGTATGTATATCAATAATTACTAGTACCGCATTCGAGTATTCTGACACTTCCCTACGGTTGACTGGGAGAGAATGCTTTTAGCATTAAGTCCGCCATGCACACATATATGTATTAATGAATAAATAAATAAATAAAAAAATAAACGCACATACAAATCTTCAAATTTTTATGTTAATATTAGTTGAATAAGATAAAAGCTGTTTACAGTTATTGTGTATTAGTTAAACGGAATTGATTTAGTTACTGGAAATCAATGTACCATTTTTCATACATGTTTATTATTTATTTATATTTTTAATTGAAAACATATATTTTTCCTGCACAATTATCATCATCTTGCTACCCTTATTCCAATTATTATTTTGGTGGCCGCTTGCCAAACGTGGCAACTACTGGCAATACTCCTCGTATGAGGAAGGCTTACGTTCAGCAGTGGACAGTTAACGGGTGAAATGGTGATGAATGGAGTAATAGGTCCACTTGCGTTATCGGTATACACCGGCGGGGCACCAGTGACGGATGATAGGTGAGGATGAAGCAGGTCAGTTGCCCCATCGTGACTAGTTAATTCAACAATAAATCAGCCGCAATGTTTACCAGTGGGAACCGCGTGGAGGTCGCCCTGATAGAGTATATTGCTAGCAATGGGATTGTTAATTACCATCACTATCAATCCCTTATTTCACCAAATAATTTAGTCGAATTAAGAACCACTTTTAAAAAGTTTCTTAAAAGTTAAATAAAAATACTTAATAATTATTATTTTTTTATAATTTATTTACTAAAACAAAAATTATTTGTGCATTTAAAATATAATTATAAAAATATCACGTTTCTTTTATCATCTAGTAACAATGATGCAATACAAATGCAATACTTTATATGAACTTATAAAATTAACAAAAATATATGAACTTAGTAATAAAAATATAAATGAATACATTACAAGGGGACGTCCAAGTTTTACGTAGTACAATTTTTGTAAATTTTTGTCCCCCTCCCTACATGTAACGTGCTGTAGCATTTTTCTGTACTCCCCTCCTCATCCCTAAACGTTATGTAACACCCAAGTAACCATTTTTACCTAAAATCGCAAAATTACCGAATACTGACAACGATAACAAAATAAAAATGACGTACAATATATTCGAGGGATTTCTCGAAAAATATAACAGATAAGGGTTGACGGCTTAGGAGATTGTATTTCTCTAGTTTTTAATTGAATAAACAAAATGTACTTAACATTTTGTTCGAACCCCCCCCCCCCCTTGTAACGTATCGTAATGTTTTACAAGACCTTTCCCCTAAATTACGTTACGTATTTCTTGAACATCCCCCATTTTATATAAAGCTTCGAAATATCTGCATTATGAAATACAAATGCAGTATTATTACTTATATAGAATTAACAAAATTATATGAACTTAATTAATAAAAAGGTACATATATTTTTAATGGATAATATTTAATACCAAGCTTCTAATTACTGTTATAATATTATTGATGTATTAATTGCAATACTTGAAACTTAAATTACACATATTTATTTATATTTGTGCATTTAATCACACTTCGTAATAGACTAAGTAAATTATTAGAACTTAGGAAAAGTAACAAAGATATATGAACTCAATAAAAACAAATGTATACATAATTATATGTATACAATTAATACCGCATTTTGAAATACTGAAGATTAATGGCTCCGTTAGTGTTAATGGTGCATTTTATGTAGTAAGTACATATAAAATATATGAACTTAGAAAAAGTAACAAAAATATATGAACCTTGTAAAAATGTACATATAATAACATTTCAGTTCCACGCTTCGAAGTACTGTTTGAACGCTGTCGGTTCTATTCCTTCTGGTACCTTCGATACGTGCACCTGAAAGAAAAAGTTACTTTAAAAAAAACAATTCAAGTGTGTGGCACTTTACTCTTTTAAAAATGTCAATTACACATACATACGTAGATTCGCGCACGCACACATACACACAAACACACACACACGCGCACGCACGCACGCACGCACGCACACGCACGTATTGAAAACCTGTTTATAGCAAGTTTAGCTTTTTTTATTGTGATAAAAAATATGATAAATTTTCCTTACCCATGGAGGTAAATTATGATGTTTCAGGTACTGTTGTGCTTTGTTCATGGCTTCGGCCTTCTCCTGAAATAATATTAATAATAATAAACACCACTGGCCAAATCGCACAGTGCCATCTAGGCCCAAACTGAGCATAGCTTGTAGTATGAGCACTAGAGAACTGAAAGAGATATACTTAAGAGTGTTCCTAACTAAGAACAAGGAATTACATTATTAGAGTATATATTGGACACAGTTTATGTAGAAAGTATGCAAGCAGGTTGTATCTGAATTTGGTAGGGTTATACGGCCGTATAACATGTACACTAGCCTGCTATGAATTGAGAAAAATGGCAACTGATGGTGTATCTTTCGTCCTCTTTTTACTAACTATATTTGCATAAGAAGAGAGGAGACAACCATATGATATACAGTTTTCATTGTATCATTCCTTCTATGTAATTCCTTGTTCTTAGGTTCATAACTTTAGCTTTCTGCAGTGTGGCAACGACGCGATTATCTGTTAATTTATCAAAAATAAATCAACTCCTTCAAGTTTCTGACTATTTATTTAAAAAGTTCTCAGCTAGCGAACTAAAGCGTTAAACTTTTTTTTTATACCACTGAGGTCGCAAACAACCCACCTGATGGTAAGCGGTTACCGTAGCCTATGAACGCCTGCAACACCAGGGGTATTACGAAGTGTTCGTATAAGGGTTCCGTTTTTCCTTTACAGGTAGGGAACCCTAAAAATGAATATAGATATAAGAACAGCATAGATATTCTCTATACTGCTAAATATTACCTTTTCGTTGGACTCCCTCCCAACCCAGACGTAGATTCCGCTACTGCCAGTATCCAAGATATAGCATTCCTGAAATACAATAATATCAAGTTATTTCAATCCTTTAGCCGGAAAGGGGGGGGGGGAAGGGATTGTTAGTAAGTCATCACCAGTCCCATTGCTAGCAATATACCATGTCAGGTCGACCTCCACGTGGTTCCCTATGGAAACTATTGTGATTAATTCCATATATATATATATATATATATATCAATCAATCAATCAATCATCTTTATTCATATACATCCGTTACAGATACTTATGATACGTCAGTCTATAATTATAATAATTACTATAGAAAATAATATTGATTTAAGAAAAAATGCAATAATTACATTTACAATACAATTCACATTAATACAAAATTCAAATCCATGCAGTTTTGTCATTTAAATAGTCATTTAATTTATAATATGCTTTTGTACAGAGAGTCCTTTTTATATATGTCTTAAATTTTCTTTCATTTAATTGTAAAACGTCATCTGGAAGTTTATTATAAAAACGTATACAGTTCCCCATGAAAGATGTACTGACTTTTCTAAGGCGATAACAAGGAACATTCAATTTGTTTTTATTTCTTGTATTGAAATTATGTATGTCACTGTTATTTTTAAAAAGATTTATATTTTTACGTACATACATAATGTTTTCGTATATATATTGCGAGGGAACAGTAAGTATACCTGTTTGCTTAAAATATTCTCTAAGAGATTCCCGAGAAGGCAAATTAAATATTGACCGAACTGCTCTTTTTTGCAATACAAAGATTGTATCGATGTCAGCAGCCCTCCCCCATAATATAATGCCATATGACATGATACTGTGAAAGTAACTAAAATATACAAGCTTAGCTGTTATTGTATTAGTTAATTGTCGGATTTTTCTAACAGCATAAGCAGCTGAACTCAGCCTGTTGGCCAATTCAAATATATGGGAGCCCCATTGCAACTTATAATCAACTACTATGCCAAGAAAAGTGGTTTTATCTACAAAGTCTAAATCCTGGTGGTCTAATCTAATAGCGGTATTCACTTGCTTAGTATTGGATATGGAAAATCTGATACATTTAGTTTTTTTTGAATTAAGTACTAGATTATTTGACGTAAACCATATCAAAACCTTAGACAAAGCAACATTTACATGGTCAAGGTTATGTGTATTTCTATTCACTTTAAACATTAGTGAAGTGTCATCAGCAAATAATACAATATCAGACAAATCTTGAACATGATACGGTAAGTCATTCATGTATACAAGAAAAAGAAAAGGACCCAAAATAGATCCCTGAGGCACACCCATTTCAATATAAGATCCACTAGAATTGACACCGTTTACTTCTATTATTTGAATTCTTGAATTTAAGTAAGATTTTAAGAGATCTAAAGACTTATTTCTAACTCCATAATGTTCAAGCTTCATTAATAAAGTTTTATGATCGACGCAATCGAATGCCTTAGAAAGATCACAAAATACACCAATTACATCTTGTGAATTCTCCCATGCACTGAAAATGCATTGCATTAAATTAATGCCGGCATCAACAGTGCATCGTCCTTTTGTAAATCCATATTGTTGCTTGTGGAGTAAGTCACGTAAATTGAAATGGTCTAACATTTGTAGAAGAATTAATTTTTCGAAAATCTTACTAAATACTGGTAGAATTGAGATTGGCCTAAAGTTAGTAAGGTTTTCCTTATCACCAGACTTAAATAACGGCATTATTTTACTAACTTTCATTAGATCTGGAAACACTCCTTGATCAATACTCTTGTTAAATATTATAGCCAGATGAGGAGCAATTTCATTTATTACAGATTTCATTAGCTTTACTGACATACCCCAAATATCTTCCGTATTTTTCAAATTGAGAGAGTTAAAGGCTTTTATTATACAAGAAGAATTTATGTAATGAAACCTAAAATCATAGATACAGGAACTCACAGTGTTTTTTAATAATTGTTTAGCTAAATCAGGTGACGAATTTAATGATTTTGTTGCTTTTAAAGGTATTGTTGAGAAAAAAATTTCGAAAACTTGAGCAACTTGATCATTTTTATCAACGATACCATTTTCAGTTTTCAGCCTATATTTTAACTGACGAGACTTTTTGTTACCTATTTCCGTGTTTATTATGTTCCACGTAGTCTTTATTTTGTCTTTAGATGTTGTAATTTTACGTTTTAAGTGAAGGATCTTAGCAGCGTTACACACTCTTTTAAATATTTTTGAGTAATTTTTCACATATTCAACAAAAATAGGTTCTTGCAAATAGCTCTTGATATCATACAGTTGATACATATTCTCTCTACTTTTTCTAATACCAAACGTAGACCATTCACAAAATTTTGAATTCTTAATCTTTGACTTCTTAATTGGAAAATTATTATCAAAATGAGATTTTACTATATTGAAAAATCGGTCATATAATGTACTAGGATTTATATTATTATCATCATACTTTAAAAAAGGTAGGCTTTCCTTTAATCTATCCCTGAATTTCTGCAATTTATATGCTGTTGTTGGTCTATAGAGTTTATAGGTATCTTCCGTAATTTCATTACATGTAAATGTCACACTTTGTCCGCAATGGTCCGAAGGTAAAGTATTTATAATAGATTTATTTAAAATATTAAAATTACAATATATATTGTCAATACATGTTGTTGTATTACATGTAATTCGCGTCGGTTCTAAGAAGACATGAACTAGACCAAAACTTTTAAACAAACTATTGATTTTTGTCTTCATAGGACTATCAATTAGAATGTCCACGTTAAAGTCCCCGCATACTAATATAGATTTATTACTTTTAAATGCTAATTTCAGTACATCCTCCATGATGGACTCAAATTTGACGTAGTCTGAGTTTGGGGGTCTATATACACATATAATTATATATTTATCCAACTCTGTACATGAGATTTCAACAACACATTCC
Organism: Galleria mellonella; assembly: GCF_026898425.1. Classification (NCBI taxonomy): domain Eukaryota; kingdom Metazoa; phylum Arthropoda; class Insecta; order Lepidoptera; family Pyralidae; genus Galleria; species Galleria mellonella. The sequence goes on along the minus strand of NW_026442002.1, from coordinate 1,624,247 downwards.
TTAGAAAGTGCTACTATATCTTTACGCTCTTTAACTTTAATATTTCTATTTACAAAAATAATAGACCCTCCTCTTATAGAGTTTTGTCTGTTGAATACACTCTGGATTTTATAATTCGGTATGTGAATTGACATGTTTGTCATTTTTAGCCAATGTTCAGTGAGGCATAGAATGTCAATATTAAATTCATTTAAAAATAATTCTATTAGTAATTCTTTGCCAAGAAAGCCTTGAATATTTTGATGAACTAGTTTAAGATGTTTTGGCTTTCTCTTTGTCAGTAAACTAAGTTTAAATAATCATTAGTATAATTACTAAATACTATACAATTTTTATGTTTAACTGTTATACTATTTATAACAGGACTATGTAATATATTATAAGCTAACAATGTAGCTAACTGTCGTTTGTAAAATTGTGAGAGGTACAATGTACCTTCAGTCAATTTAAAATTATTTACAAATTTATTTGTATCAAAACAATGAATATTTTCAACAAAACAGCTCATGTTATACATTAAAGTATTAAGTCTATAAATTTGTTGGTTCTTATTTCGAGACAATGAAACCGAATAAGGAAAAGTACATATAATAAATTTTTTTATAGTCATATTTGAGACAGATTTAAGAAGATATCTCAAGTCCTTCTGAGAAACACCTATACTATTTCCTATCAAAAATACAATAGTAGTGTGTTTATTGTAATTGTTTTGATTACATAACATTTGTTTTACAATATAATTAAATGGGGCATCGGGTATACAATTATTTACGATTTGTTCTGACATACAATTATTCATAATTAATCCTAAGTTAATTCCTATTCTATCTGAGTACAATACAGTATTACTATTATGTATCTGTCGTCGGGTAAAGTCGTCAGATGATAAATTTGACTGTGTGTGAGTAGCAATTGGTACCATAGGTAAAGAAAGACTATTGGGTTTTGTGGTGCTGCTTGGTTCTTCTTCCACCACTTGTTCCAATAAACCACTTGGTTCTCTTGAATTGATTTCAATCAATTCCTTGACCACCACATTATGTTTGTATATATATATATATATATATATATATATATATATATATATATATATATATATATATATATATATATATATATATATATATATATATATATATATATATATATATATATATATATATATATATATATATGTACTGACATCGAGTTTCAATTTTATATTAGAAAGATATATAGATTTTCCTAAGAGACTACAGCATGGTGTTCACCATCAGGCGGGCCGTATGCTTATTTGCTACCTCATCATATCATCATGTCAGCCATTAACTGTCCACTGCTGAACATAGGCCTGCCCCATAATGACGATTCATATTCAATTTTTTTTACTGGGTATTATTTAGTTTATCTTTAGCTGTACGGTTATTATTTGTATGTACATTCTACAGTTTTCTTTCAGCTTCTCAAAGGTCGACTGTAAGAGATGCCTTTACGGGATAAGTCCGCCATTGTATATTAAACCATTTACCAGTATTTAATCTGAGTTATGTACAATAAAGATTTTTACAATACAATACAATACGATTTTGCCAGTAGTTGCCACGCTTGGCAGGCGTGTTGGCATCTGCAGTTAGGCTTTGGTGATGTTTTAAGAGGGACGCTGCTGCCCTTCTCTCGAACGCTAAGTTCCTCTAGTCGTTACGACACCCACGGTTTTGTTACCTCAGAGGTATAAATAGAATGGATTTTTTTTTACAACACAGGGGGCAAAGGAGCATGCGGCTCACCTGATGGTAAGTGACTACCGCCGCCCATGATCACCCACAACACCAGCGGCATTGCAGGTGTGCTGCCGGCCTTTTAAAAAGGAATATGCTCTTTTTTTGAAGGTTATGTTGTCGTATCGGTTCGGAAATACTGCTGCTGGAAGTTGATTCCAAAGAGTGGTAGTGCGTGGAAGAAAGTGCCTTGAAAAACGCACGGTGGAGGACCGCCACTCGTCCAGATGGTTGGGATGAAACTTTAGTTTGTGGCGGTTAAAACTAACCTTGGTGTTCAGTTGATCCTGCTGGTAAGGTTTTGGCAAGTTGGTCACCTTGATGCTGCCGCTGCTGTCTGAGATCTCACTGAGTGATACTTCCTTAATATCGCCTCTTTCGAAGTCCTGAGGAACAAAAATAAAAAAAGATTAAGCAAAACAAAAATATATCTTCTCTGAAACTTCTCACACCTCTCCCACACGTGGTTAAAGCCCGTGTAGACCATGAGATGAGTAGACCTGGTCCCATATGATGAAGAGAAAGAAAACAAAAAAAAAATTATTTGCTCGAAATGTGGTTTGTTCAAATGGTCTTAAATTATAACAGAGCTATAAGGGGGGAGGGTTTGTTAGTAATGGGGTCAAATTGACCCATTGTTAGCAATACCTGAATGTAGCAATAGCGTGAATTCACTGGGTACAGAGGAATAACACCTGAGTCCTCAGGAATGGCAACGCATGGGGGGTATCATGGACGAAACAGTATACTCTGTTATATCCACGGTACTGCTCATGTCTATAGGCGACATGGCGAGGTGGGCCGTATGCTTGTTTGCCACCTCAGTGGTATAAAAAAAAGGTTTTTCAAATTGTTATTAAGTTACCTCATCATCACCACCTTCAGACGCGTCTGAAACCGAGTCCAGATCACCAGAGCCGAGGGCTGTGAAGAACTTCTCTGTGTCCGAGCCAGATGAGTATGGATCTGTAAAGGAAAATATGAAATACTGTTAAACCAGGTAAACATTTTTTTTTATACAACTTAGAATAGCGAACAAGCTGATAGCCCACCTGATGGAAAGTGGTAACCGTCACCTATAGACATGAGCAGTACCATGGACATAACAGAGTATACTGTTTCGCCCATAATACCCCCCATGCGTTGCCATTCCTGAGGACTCAGGTGTTATTCCTCTGTACCTTGCAAATTGACTGCCATATCGCACCCTTCAAACCGAAACACAGCCATGCAAACACAACTGCTTTACGGTTGAAACACGAATGGGACAGAGGTGGCCAAGCAAACGACTTTTGTACAAAGTCTCCCTCTGGTTAATGTGAACATATTAACATATTAATAATAAATTATAAATTACAGTCAATTAATTGAGTCATATATTTAAGCTTTAAAATTATTAAACATTTTGGAAAACATTTTTTCTGTTAACCACCTTTCGACCTCCTACCTAGTTGCCTCATACCTTCGTCAGTTGTGTACCGATTTGGTAAATTATTTCTTCTAATTAAAATAAATCAAAATTGCCGTACTGGCCAGATACATGCGGGCAGCGGCCGGCAAAAGTTGTATGAAAATCTATATCTGTCGTGTTTTGCGGCCAGATAAATTACTATGTAAACTCATATCTGTCCTGTAATTTAAAAATGGAATGACCTTTTACTTCGAAACATGGCTACCAAAGAGGTAACTAATAAAAGGTTTTATTTGAATTTCGAACTGGCTTACAAATAGAAAGGTGTTTATTGAAAAAAAAAAAACAAAGGAACATTATGGCACGTGAAAAATTATTATTGTTCGTTATTCGTCATTGAACTTAAAAAGTAAAATTGTGTTTTTGATTTCCGCGCATTGTTTGAGAAAAGTACTATACAAGCCTTGGCCACAACTAGGCATTGATGGACTCACGTATGTGTGCCTCGGCTACGCCTCGACCCACATTTGCACGTTCGTCCATCAATGCCTCAGTTGCTGGCCACTGCAGTAATGTACTATTTGTAAATGAAATAAATCAAAATTGCCGTACTGGCCAGATACATGCGAGCAGCGGCCGGCAAAAGTTGTATGAAAATCCATATCTGTCGTGTTTTGAAGCCAGATAAATTACTATTTAAACTCATGTCTGTCCTGTAATTAAAAATGGAATGACCTTTTACTTCGAAACATGGCTACCAAGGAGGTAACAGGAATATGCCCTTTTCTTGAAGGTTATGATGTCGTATCGGTTCGGAAATACTGATGATACTTACCTATGATATCGATTTCGGCCCTTCCGTTGTGATCCTGGTCCCTGATCTGATTGGCCACCGATATGGCCTTCAGACGCTCCACGCTCTTGGCCTGGTCGCCGACGAATACGTAAATGGTATGATCAACGTCCAGTATGAAACAGTCGCCCTTGTTCATGGAGTCCACTGTTGCTTCCACCTGAGAATAGAGGAAGATTTTTTGGTACCAAATTACATTTGTATATATGTCTATAATTACTCCTCTCCATCCAAAGGTTGGCTGCAAGAGATCGCTCTTAGCGATAAGTTCGCCCATTGTTTTCTTACTGTGATTGTTTCTTGTAATTGTTTATATCTATACTTATAATAAATCTATAGAGAGGTCAATTCTGTACATGAAATATATTTCCAAAATAACTATCGGTGGGTGATTAGTGATCGATACTGATGCCAAAAATGCAATCAGTAAAATTTTTGTCTGTCTATCTGTCTGTATGTTCGTTATAGAAACAAAAACTACTCGACGGATTTCAACGAAACTTGGTATAATTATTCTTCATACTCCTGGGCAGGTTATAGTATACTTTTCATCACGCTACGATCAATACGAGCAGAGCAGTGACGGGAAATGTCGGGAATACGGGAGAAGTTACTCTATTTTTAAGCTTCCGTCGCGTGTGCAGCCTTAATAGCCACTTTTTAAAATGTAAAAATGTCCACCCGTACGATGCCGGGACGGGCCGCTAGTCTAAAATAAGTTTACTATTGTAATCTTTTGGAGGAAACAATAAAGAGTATCTATCTGTCTATCTATTTATGTTCTATAGGTCCTGGTATAGAAGGATCCGTCCGTTTCTTTCCCAGAAGTGTTGTAAGAGGCGATTAAGGGAACTTGGTAGGCGATTAAGGGGTCTTGGTATATGCAGGATCATCTCTCTTGAGACATCACTAAAGCCTAACTGCGGTTGCCAGGGGGGAAAGGAATTGTTAGTAATAGAGACCGACAATCCTATTGCTAGCAATATACCCAACCAGGTCGACCTCCTCGCGGTTCCCCTGGAAACTATCATGGTTAATTCCTGATGAATTCATCATGATGCGCTCACTGGCCTGTTTCCATTCTCATCTATCACCCTTCACTGGTGCTCCGCCAGTGTATCCCGTTGGCGCAGGCGGGGTTATCATACCATTTCACTCATTACAACAAAAATGCGGTTGCCAACCCGTCTGCCAAGAATAGCAACTACTGGCAAAATCCCCGTTTAAAGGTAAATGTGAAAAAGACTCTATTTTCCGCGTTTAGCCTCTTATTTGGGCCATTGTGCTTATGAAAAAAAAAACATGTGGAGCGCTTCACGATTTTGCGTGTCATCCTTTAGCAGGGGCCATGTTAATCTTCTCTGTATCGTTCCAATTTTAGTATTTGTACTGTCGAAGCAAGTAGTAGGTATGCCCCGTGTAGGTATATCCCGGCATAGAATGGGCCACCGCTTCCTTTCCCATAGGTGGCGTAAAAGGCGACTAAGAGAACTTAATGCTCGAGGGATGGACAGCAGCGTCTCTCTTGAAACATCAAAGCCTAAATGCAGTTGCCAACCAACATGCTAATCCTGGATTTTTTTATACAACTCAGAATGGTAAACAAGCTGACGGCCCACCTGATGGAAAGTGGTAATCGTCGCCTATACACATGAGCAGTACCATGGACATAACAGAGTATACCGTTTCGTCCATGATACCCGCCATGCGTTGCCATTCCTGAGGACTCAGGTGTTATTGCTCTGTACCCAGTAAATTCACGTCATATCCCACCATTCAAACCGAAACACAGCCATGCAAACACAGCTGCTTCACGGTTGAAACACGAATGGAACAGAGGTACCCAAGCAATCGACTTTTGTACAAAGTTTCCCTCTGGTAAAACTGGATACTGGCAAAACTCCTCTTAATGGAGGAGGCCTATGTCCAGCAGTGGGCAGTTAACGGCTGATATGATGATGATGATGATGATGATGATGATGATAAACAACGTGACACTGAGTTTGAGACGTGGAAAAATAAATGCAATAAAAAGTCATGAATCATGAAGAAAAAAATAACGAAGCCTTGGTACTAACCTCGCCTCGACAATAATTACACGGAACCATAACAGTTCTATTTACATAATGTAATACGTATATATATATATAGTAAAACATGGCGCACAATCTCAAGCATTTAAATTATATTATAAAATACCCAATACTATATTATTATACTATTCTAATGTGATGGGATGTAGTGTGCACCCGTGCGAAGCCGGGCCGGTCGCTAGTATATTATAAACATTAAATTAGACTAATAAAAACATACACGTAATATGTTAAAATATATATATATATATATATATATATATATATATATATATATATATATATATATATATATATACAATATCTGTGGTGGAAGGAAATATATATGCAGTAAAAGCTCTCTATTCGCGGTGTATATGTTACGTTCCGTAAAAATACCGTGAATATAGAAAGCTGAACCACTTATACAGCGGCGACAGCATTTGACAACATACTTTAGGTGCAGTTGTAATAAGGTTTGTTTTAATTTTTCATTAGTCCATTTTCCGATGCCTTTTTATTAATATGTACCGATTAGAACCGCCAATAAAGGAATCTTTAACCGCGAATTAAGGATGCGAGAATTTTGGATACCTGTCGCACTCTCACATTCCTCTTGCCCTTGATCTGGAACAGCCTCTTCTCGGCGCCAGCGTTGATGGTCACGTGGCTGAACCCTGACGCGTGCCCACCGTCCAGGTAACGGATCGCTGGTAAAATAAACAGTATAAAGTTTATTCATCATATCATCATGGTAACGTCTGACATTAACTGTCCATTGCTGTACATAAGCTATACTTTATTTTTTTTAAAGGCTGATAATGGAATGGTAACCCCGCCTGTATCGGTATACACCGGCGGGGCACCAGAGAGGGATGATAGGTGAGGATGAAAGCAGGTCAGTTAGCACATCGTGATGAATACATCTGGAATTCAGTACGATGGTTTCCAGGGGAGAGCCTCTTCTTATTTTTTTTTGGATGATAATGAAATGGTAACTCTACCTGCGCTAATGAAAGACACTGGTGGGGCACCAATGAGGAATGATAGGTGAGGATGAAGCAGGTCAATTAACCCACCGTGACAATAAGTCAATAACAATGGTTTCCAGGGGGAACCACGAGGAGGTAGATCTGACAGGGTATATTGCTAGCAATGGAGCTACTAATCCCCATTACTTACAATCCCTCTTCCTCCCGCCTTCCCTTATTAGGGCCTTTACAATAGTTGCCTCGCTTCGCAGGAGAATTGGCAACCGCAGTTATGATCTGGTGATATTTGAAGAGGAACGCTGCTGCCCATTCTTCGAGCTTTAAATTCCCTTAGTCGCCTCTTACGACACCCGCAGGAAAGGAAGGGGTGGCCCATTCTATGCCGGGATTACGTGGCCAAATTCAAACTTACCTGGTTCGAAATAACTCAGGAACTGTTTGGACTCGTATCCCTGGGTTTCTCTGTGCTGGACCGCGGCTCCCTGGAACTGGTTATCGTCCAAATTGACAGTCAAGATGGCCGCCGTGCCGGCCTCGTCCTGGGACGTTTTTGTGCCCAACCAGAAGTGGATGTCCCAGTTCAGATTGGGAACGTCTCCGGATGTCTGAGAAAAATGGGAAAACATTATTTCAGTGAAGAGAAGGTATTGTAAGTGTTGGGAACTTTTAACATTTTTATATCAGCCTTTAACTGTCCACTGCTGAACATAGGCCTTCCACAATAAGGGAGTATTGCCAGCAGTTGCCACGCTTGGCAGGCGGGTTGGCAACTGCAGTTAGGCTTTAGAGATATATTAATAGGGACGCTGCTGCCCATATCGCGACCGTTAAGTTCCCTTAGTCGCCACTTACGACACCCATGGGAAAGAAAGAGAAAGAAAGAACTACACGGCAACTGACCTGCCTTCATGCTCACCTATCATCTCTCACTGGTGCCCCGCCGCAGTAGCGCAGACGGGATTACCATATCATTATCATCTATTTATGAAAAAGTCAATTATATTTTCCTAAAATTTATGTTTTTTGTTTTTAGTTACTTTAAGCTACACAATGTGTCAATTGAAATAAAGTCTTTTATTAATTCCTTTTTTTTCTTTTTGTTATAATTTTTATAGTCCGTTTCGATTATTGAAAATAAAAAAAAATTCCGACCATAAGACAGTCTGCTGATGTCCAACAGTAGTACAAATCAGAAGTGGATCTATCGATTGAATATTTCGATTGGTTACTAACCTCGTTTAGAGGGGAGAAAGGGATTGTTAATAATGGGATCTAACAGCCCCATTACTAACAATATACCCTATCAGGTCGACCTCCACGTGGTTCCCCCTGGAAACCATCGTGAACAATTCTTGTTGAATCCGTCACGATGAGCTAACTGACCTGCTTCATCCTCACCTATCATCCTTCACTGGTGCCTCGCCAGTGTATATCGATAGCGCGGGCGGGGTTACCATTCCATTGTCACCCATTAAAAAAAAAACCTCATTTAGATGGTGCTCCTGTGGTAATTTCAACATAACTTGATTACGTTTTTGTTGAAATTACCACAGAAGTGATTGTTGATTAAGTTTTATCGAGTCTGTGGATATCTTACCTTCAAAACAATGTATGAATCCCCGGAGTAAAAGTTCCCATACTGTTGTTTTGGTACAGGTACGGGTTCGAAGTCCTGAAAAAGAAATGGACATGTTAATTTACCATAACTATTATAAATAGATAGCCGTGTGGTCCCGGCATAGAATAGGCCACCTCTTACTTTCCCGTGGGTGTCGTAAGAGGCCACTGAGGGAGGGCGAGAGATTGGTAGCAGTGACCCTCTTAAAACATCTCCAAAGCTTAACTGTGGTTGCCAATCCGCCTGCTAAACGTGGCAATTACTACCAAAACCCCCCCAAAGGGGAAGCTTATGTTCAGCAGTGGACAGTTAAAGGCTGGTATGATGATGACGATAAATATTATAATTACAGGTCGGTGAATGCAGGTGACTCGGGACCAATCCATATGGCAGTCTAGGTTTATTTTTTATACAACTCAGAATGGCAATCAAGCTGACGGCCCACCTGATGAAAAATGGTAACCGTCGCCTATAGACATGAGCAGTACCATGGACATAACAGAATATACTGTTTCGCCCATGATACTCCCCATGCTTTGCCAATACTGAGGACTCAGGTGTTATTCCTCTGTACCCAGTAAATTCACGCCATATCCCACCCTTCAAACCGAAACATAGCCATGCAAACACAATTGCTTTACGGTTGAAACACGAATGGAAACGAACAAACGACTTTTGTACAAAGTCTCCCTTTGGTGTACGTACTAATATTAACTGCATTATACATATTACTATTCACTGACTGGAAAAAAGTAGCCTGTGTCTTTCACTATCTCATATAATAAATATATACCATACCAGCTTTTAACTGTCCATTGCTGGACATAGGTTTCCCCTATAATACTGTACAAGCCTTGGTCACAACTAGGCATTGATGGACTCACGTACGTGTGCCTCGGCTTCGCCTCAGCCCACATTTGCACGTTCGTCCATTAATGCCTCAGTTGCTGGCCGCTGCAGTAATGTAGTATTATACAATTATTAATTGTTTTCTTTTATTCCTGCCTACATTGGACCGGTAGAGTCATTAAAACTATTTAAGTGTATTAAAGTTTAATAAATAAATAAAATAACTGTAAAAGTAAAACTTCTCAATCTGGCAACACTAGTGTTAAAACGGACCATCTGATTCTAAAATGTCAACCGTTTGGAATTGACAGATTAATTATGGCAACCGAATTTGAAGTTATAAGCAAAAAAAGTGCCTCAGGATTTAAAAGAACTTTTGATTGATTTGCAAATACTTATTTATTTATTTATTTCTTATTGCATTCCATAATATAATTAGTACATAACGTTTCAATTATGGACCCTGTTGGGCACAGCAAGTACGAGAGAGGAGAACAACACTTTTTTCACTTTCGAAATAGTGTATCACGATAAGTACGTACTTTCTTATTATTATTATTCATTATTTAAGTATTGGTGTGTATCTATTCATATCGTAATTGTTATTAGTATTACATTATTGTTATTAGGATTCCAAATATTTCAGACCTTTGTATAAATTTGTTGTAAAAACAATGGAAAAGTTGTAATGTGAAGCGATGTTTATTTCTGTAATTTGTTGTAAAAAGACTGAATGCATTTAAAAATATGGCAACTTGACCTATAAGGACAAGTTTCCAGAGCCGTAAAACATGTTATTAAAAAAAAAACCTAGCTACAGTACCTTCGAACGCGATATCGGCCAGCGTTGATAATATAGAAGTACATAACCACGGTTTACATATACGAAGATAAGTTTGTTTGAACAGATAATTATCAAGTGTTTAACTACGTTATATATACGTATCTGTGATATAATTGTGTACAATATATAAGATTCGTGTTTCAACCGTGCATCATGGGTACCTCTGTCCCATTCGTGTTTCAACCGTGAAGCAGTTGTGTTTGCATGGCTGTGTTTCGGTTTGAAGGGTGGGATATGGCGTGAATTTACATGGTACAGAGGAATAACACTTGAGTCCTCAGGAATAGCAACGTATGAGGTTATCATGGGCGAAACAGTATACTCTGTTATGTCCGTGGTACTGTTCATGTCTATAGGCGACGGTTACCACTTTCCATCAGGTGGGCCGTCAGCTTGTTTGCCGTTCTAAGTTGTATAAAAAAAAGACCAAGCCTTCGGCGTTATGGGGTTTTTAATGAGTGAAAATGGACCTTTCCTACGCGGGGAGAAAGAATTGTTAGTATTGAGGACTATCAGTCTCATTGCTAGCAATACACCCTGTTAGGTCGACCTCCACGTAATCCTCCATGGAAACTACGTACTAAAGTCCTGGTGTATCCATCACGATGGGCTACCTGACCTGCCTTTTCATCCTCACCTATCATCCCTCACTGGTGCTCCGCCAGCGTACCATATACTGATAAAGCAGGCGAGGTCGCCATTCCATTATTTTTTATTAAAAGAAAAAAAAAAAAACCTTCGTTTACAGTATACACTGACGGGGCACTAATGAGGGGGAATACTCTGTTATGTCCACGGTACTGCACATGTCTATAGGCGACGGTTACCACTTTCCATCAGGTGGGCCGTCAGCTTGTTTGCCATTCTAAGTTGTATAAAAGTTTACTTGTATGCCAGTAACAAATATTGAACGCAAATATAAATAAAATAACATAAAATCTTGATAATAAACGTTGTGTATATTAATTAATCACTTAATTAATATATTTAAAAATAATTAACATTTCAAGGACAAAAATATAAATATAGACTCATTAATTTTATCAACATAATATATATATATATATATATATATATATATATATATATATATATGTATATATATATATATATATATATATATACTGACTCGGCAAACGTTTTACCATATACGTTATTTCGAGACCTATACATGAAAATTTATCGTACTACAATTATTATATTCGATTGCCATCTTGCAAGCCTATTGCGGCATATAAAAATCGCGATTAAAAAACAGGGGTTGATTGTAAAAGCGTGAAAATTTTAATTTGTATGTATTTTTCAATGCTAAATCATAATAATATAAAAATAAAAAAAATTGTCAAAAAAATAATTTTAGGGGTAGGTCACCCTTATCATTGAGGGATATGAAAAATAGATGTTGGCCGATTCTCAGACCTACCCAATATGCATACAAAATTTCATAGAAATCGGTAAAGCCGTTTCGGAGGAGTTTGGTAACAAACACCGTGACACGAGAATTTTATATATTAGATAGTAGATAAGGCAAATATAACTAACATACAAACTCTTTTGGCCACAACATAATATCAGTGTTTTGCTCTTTTGAGGGCAAAACAATAAACTGAGTTGCGACCATTTTGTGTTACTGTGGCACACGCATGAAAAATTGTTACCTCTTTTGTTATTTTTTTCTTTTAGTTTTTATTTTATATGTTTCTACCAGAGGGAGACTTTGTACAAGTCGATTGCTTGGGCACCTCTGTTCCATTCGTGTTTCAACCGTAAAGCAGTTGTGTTTGCATGGCTGTGTTTCGATTTGAAGGGTGGGATATGGCGTGAATTTACTGGGTACAGAGGAATAACACCCGAGTCCTTAGGAATGGCAACGCATGGGGGGTATAATGGGCGAAACAGTATACTCTGTTATGTGCATGGTACTGCTCATGTGTATAGGCGACGGTTACCACTTTCCATCAAGTGGGCCGTGAGCTCGTTTGCCATTCTAAGTTGTATAAAAAAAATGTATTCTTTTCTTTTTTTTTAATATGTACCAATATTTAATGTTATTTGTGTGCTGTAAGTGATGTAAATAAATTATGTATCTATCTTTTTTCCTTATTTAACTTATAATTACATTCATTTTAATCATACACAAGATTTTAAATATCCAATGCCGGTATTAATCTTGTATTTAATGCGTATTAATGTAATTCAAACAGCTAGTTACTTTACAGTGTACGATTTTCCGATTTAATGAAATGGTTGCATAGATTTCACACAAATGTTTCTTTGTTCGAAGTGACGCGCGCCTGATGATTTATTTGAATGTTTTTTTTTTTTGTTTTAATCCTTTTAAAGAAAAGGCAAATGCAAGAAAGCCCATACAGACTTTCTTTTCTTTAATAACAATCGGTCTTTATTTTTACGACCATTTCTGCCAACGTCAAGTATTTTTAGTTTCATTCTTCAGAACATCGCTAAGTTTAACGTTTCCCGCCTTTTTCGATCACCATGTTGAATCGACGAAATTCTGTTTTGACCAAAGTCAATCAAAACTATGGTAGTAATAGTATTATATATATAAATATGTTATTTAATTTTATATAATGCCAGCTAGTGTAACATCACATACAATTCAATGACACCCCTTTTCTCCCAACAGCTTGTCCCACACTATTCGTTTCCAATTGGCAACACATACAGCCTTGTCTGAAGTTGTAATTGTTTTTTTTTTTATTCGCCGTAAAGACAGGCAAAGGTGACTAGATCATACAGCTAATAAAAGACGGCGATAATTTAAAACATTAACCACAGAACACATCAAAGCAACATAGATTTTTATCACAACTCGCGGCAAAAGCATCCGAGAGATACATCTTAAAGATCAGCTTACGTTATATTTTTGGTTGTGTGATGTGTCAGTTATAAATATTGTCTGGCTTATGATGGAACGATCCTAGTTTACGTTGGGCAATAAAATGCATGCGTTTTGCAATTACTTTGTTTACATGAAAATGGCGGCAGAAAAAATTAAAAAAAAAAGTAACGAAAATAAGATGGCGTCTCCTACTTTCGTATCTTTTTTTTTTTAATTAAATACATTTTTGACCTTTATAAAGGTTTTTAATGTTTTAAGTTTTTTTTTGTCACTTCCATATTTCTCGAGTTTCGTACCTGTAAAGGAAAAAACGGAATCCTTATAGGATCGCTTCGCTGTCTCTCCGTCCGTCTGTCAAGATCCTTTTTCTTAGGAACGCGTGGAGGTATCAAGTTGAAATTAATATCATGTACTCAGGTCTGCGATCTTTTGAAGCAGTGAAAAAATGAAGCGTCTAAATCGACGCAATCGAAAGATACGGCCGTTTATGTTCCATTCATATCGCATATTTTGACATTCGCAAAGTGAATCAAAACCTATAGGGTACTTCCCGTTGATCTGGAATCATGAAATTTGGCAAGAAGCAATGTCATGTAGCACAAGTAAAGGAAAAAATCCGAAAACCGTAAATTTGTAGATATTTCACAAAAAAAATTTAACTTGATGATTTTGTACGGAACCCTAGTTACGCGAGTCCGACTCGCACTTGACCGGCTTTTTTGGTGATTACCTATATATTAAATGAGTACGGCTGAACAGATGTTAGTTATTCTTTCAAAATACTAAACAGATTCCAATGAAATTCGGAACACGATTAGATTATATCCTTACTTAGCACATATGTATGTTTTTTTTTATGGATGAAAATGGTATGGTAAACCCGCCTGCGCTAACGGGATACACTGGCGGAGCACCAGTGAAGGGTGATAGATGAGAATGAAAACAGGCCAGTTAGCCCATCATGACGAATTCATCAGGAATTAACCATGATAGTTTCCAGGGAGAACCGCGAGGAGGTCGACCTGGTTGGGTATATTGCTAGCAATGGGAATTCTCAGTCTCCATTACTAACAATCCCTTTCCACCTAGCACATATGTATTAATTACCACTTTATGTATTAATTCACGCGGGTGAAGCCGCGGGGCGCAACTAGTTCTACACACAGCGACAAGGTCGCCTGAAAATCAATAATCCCCATACCGAATGATATCACCGTGACGGGGGTTGTTTATGGGTTATTCTTGTGGGAATTAGGTCGTCTGAAGGTGAGGCAAATGTTAAACGGGGCAGACCGAGTCTGTTCAAAAACAATACGAATTTTTATTTAAGTAAACATTGGTTGAAATAATAAAAGAATAAAAGAGGCAAAATGCTGGGCCCCTTATACGACATGACGATTTTTTAAGAGCATAATAGAAGGAAAGATAGAGGGCAAAAGAGGAAGAGGAAGACCGAGGAATAACTACATGGGACAGATAAAGGAAACACTAGGCGTCATGTCGTATAGGGAGATAAAGGATATGGCCTGGGATAGAGCTGGCTGGAGGAAGATGCATGAATTAGTTGCACCGACAAAAGGAAACTCTTAAATGAAAAAAAAAGTAAACTTAAATTTAAGCATTTCTGATAGCATTAATAATAATAATAATATACTTTATTATTCAGACTACAATGTGGTCCATTTTGTTAGTAACAATTCTCTTACAAACTATGTTAGTAAAAACAGAAAAGCAAATTAATTAAAGCAGTTCACTCTGTTGTGAGCCAGCCGACTAGAACAGCATCTGAATGAAATGTCCAATTATAGGCGAGTTATATTTCCCGCCTATTACTTTTAGAATGCTGTCGGTGCTTGTCCTGACCCTGTGTAGCAATGATGCAGTCCTCTTTCTCCTTATAGCGTAGTAATCATCTACGCGAGATTGAGCAAACATGCTGGAGGCGCTACAAAAGCGAGCTAGCCCCAACAGCACTCTAAAACTATTATTGTACTGGATTCGTAGGATTTGGATTCATTAATATAATAATAAATTATAAAAACAAAAACATTTTACAAGTCTATTTTAACTATTACAATGCTTTATCACTTTCTTTCAAATTTGCAATTTAGTAAGAAAGAAAGAGGCAAAAAAGTTCAATAGCTATGTTGTGGTTTATGGGAGGGTTGATATTTTTTTTATACAACTTAGAATGGCAAACAAGCTGACGGTCCACCTGATGGAGAGTGGTAACCGTCGCCTACAGACATGAGCAGTACCATGGACATAACAGAGTATACTGTTTCGCCTATGATACCCCCCATGCGTTGCTATTCCTGAGGACTCAGGTGTTATTCCTCTGTACCCAGTAAATTCACGCCATATCGCACCCTTCAAACCGAAACACAGCCATGCAAACACAACTGCTTCACGGTTGAAACACGAATGGGACAGAGGTGCCCAAGCAATCGACTTTTGTACAGTCTCCCTCTGATGTTTTTACGAATAAGTGGGAGGGGCTATAATGTAAGCTCAGAATGAACCGAGTTTAAAATAAACATGATTTACTATGTGTAAACACAGATGTCACTACCGGGCCAGCTGAATCGAGTTTTATAGTGTGAACATCGTAAATAATCCGTTTTATTGCGGTTGTCTTATGCAGTTACAAGATAACTAAATAAACAGAGACTTCGTACAAGAATTTTCTGTTTGGGTACCTCTGTCCCATTCGTATTTCAGACAAGCTGTGCTTGACAGTTTTTTTTAAAGAGTACCCACTATTATCCATTGCAATGGAGACATGATTGCTATATATATATATATATATATATATATATATATATATATATATATATATATATATATATATATATATATATATATATATATATATATATATATATATATATATATATATATATATATATATATATATATATATATAATACAGCATTAATTTTTATCCAATTAAGTGCCTTAAATACATTGTCCATTTGATATAGATCAATATGGCCATTTACAGCATGTAATTTAAATGAATATTTCCGAAGATATAACAGTTTTTAATTACAAAATGACGTTTGTATTGTCTAATGACAAAGAAGCTGTAAACGTTATTTATAAGGACATTCTGTAGTAGGTAGGTATATTTAGTGTCAGCATTGCACCCGTGCGAAGCCGGGGCGGGTCACTCGTACCCTATAAGATCGAATTCCACACGGTTCCCCCTGGAAACCATCGTGGTTAATTCTTGTGGAATTCATCACAATGGGTTAACTGACCTGGTTTCATCCTCATCTGTCATCCCTCACTGGCGGCCGCTAGCGTATACCGTTAGCGCAGGCGGAGTTACTATTCCAATATCAACCATTAAAAAATCCCATTGTCATGCATATACCTGGCATTCAGCACGATGATTTTCAGGGGGATCAAAGGAAGATCAACCTGACAGGGTCACAACCTAGCAATGTGCCAGTATTGGGTCTGATAGTAAGCTTTACTTACAGTCCCTTCCGGGGGGAAAGGGATTGTTAATAATGGAGACTGAGAATCCCATTGCTAGCAATATACCCAACCAGGTCGACCTCCTCGCGGTTCCCCCCGGAAACTATCATGGTTAATTCCTGATGAATTCATCATGATGCGCTAACTGGCCTGTTTTTATTCTCATCTATCACCCTTCACTGGTGCTCCGCCGGCGTATACCGTTAGCGCAGGCGGGGTTACCATACCATTTTCACCCATCAAAACAACACTCCCTTCCCCCCACCCTGGTGGATCAGTTCTATGTTAGTCAGTCGACAACAGAGACACGACGCTACGGTGTCTTAAAACATGCATTCTAAATTTGTAATCTATTTTTAGGAACAACCCACATTAGTGTTGAAAAAACATCTCGCAGTGTCGCTTTATAAAATGCATACTCTGCGACTTTACAAACGAGTATATTCTTTATTGCATCTAAAACATACGGTAATAATACAGTGGAATACGCCTCACAAATTTGGAATCCGAGATATAAAACTTATAAACTCTCGGACGAGAGTTTATAAGTTTATGTTTTTATGAATTTTATCTATGATATGTGTACTTAATTCCTGCCGACCAGAAGTTGTTAACTCCAAACAGTTAAGACACTAGAGTCCCTTAAAATTCACGAAAAATGACTAAAAAACACTCATTTTCAGCACGCTGTCGCTAATGGTAGGTATTTATTGAGCAAATTATTATTTGATATACTTAAACTACTATCTATTCACCTAAGAATTACGGTTCAATAATGGAATAATCTTCAAAAAGAAAAAACTTTGCGGAAAAATTAATTAAACTAAAAAAAATCGATATTTTGAAGTTTTTATTTAAATGCGCGGAATCAAGCGCTTATAAAAATCAAATTCGTGTAAATTTCATTCTTAGGAACCCTAGAGAAGAGTCCCTCAAAGTTACACTAAAATCTAAAATGGGTCAGCTTTGCCGATTAGACGATTTCAAATGGAATGACTCCGTCTTGAAAATATTCAGAAAAAGTTTATTCGTTTCTTGGCATGAATGTGGCATGATAGAACGTGATGATTACATGATAGATATGATTCTTCTGACTATCTTGAATTCTGTAAAAAAAACACCACTTTCTCGCACTCGAAAAGCGCAGAAATATCGCTGACATTGCATATCTGGTGAGGATAGCTTCCGCTGAGGTTGATTGCCCGGAACTACTACAAGAATTAAAACTACATGTACCAATTAAGTCTAGAAGGCATAGTTCTACTCTATTTGTCCCACTAGTGTTATCCAATTATAGACCAAATTCGTTCCTTTGGGGAGCAGCTAGCAACAACTTTAATACTATTTCTAAAAGTCTTAATATAGATCTATTAGGGGGGAAGGGATTGTTAGTAATGCTGATTATTAGTCCCATTGCTAATAATATACCCTAACAGGTCGACCTCCCCGTGGTCCCCCTTGGAAACCATCGTGCTGAATCATCACGATGGGCTAACTGACCCGCCTTTTTATCTTCACCAATCATCCCTCACTGGTGCCCCGCCAGTGTATACCGTTAGCGCAGGCGGGGTTACCATGCCATTATCATCCATCAAAAAAAAATATAGATCTATTTTCGAAAAACATAATATCAGTGAGAGACCAACTGAGTACGCAATTTTTTATTCATAGCCAGTTTGAATAGCTATTGTACGGACAAGATGGCCATATTTTAATCAAATACTTGTAATTAATTTTTACTTTGTATTTTATTCATCATTTTTTTTTTTGTTTTCGTTCTTGTTTGTTCATTTTTTTTTACAAGCTTTTATTTAACTTCACTGTTTTTGTTAACTCCTATTTTTGTTTCTCTGTGTACAGTGCCTTGTGTCTATATTGTTGCTACTTGGTAAAATCTATTAGTGGCTTACTTTGTGATCCTAAACTGTATTTTTTTTTTTTGCTCTAGTCCAGCCCTGATTTTCCTATTAATAAATAAATAAATAAATAACAATGTTATAACAAAGGCGTACTTATCTCTAAAAGAGATCTCTTCCAGTCAACCTGACACAGTGGCATAGGAAGTAGCGAATGGGCAGCAGTAGTGCAAAACGATTTACCAATCATTATGATATCATATTTCTTTATTAACCAA
This sequence comes from Galleria mellonella, assembly GCF_026898425.1. Taxonomy (NCBI): domain Eukaryota; kingdom Metazoa; phylum Arthropoda; class Insecta; order Lepidoptera; family Pyralidae; genus Galleria; species Galleria mellonella. The sequence continues at coordinate 1,605,368 of NW_026442002.1, read as the reverse complement.
CGTAACAGTTTTAGTCACACAATGGCAAGTCAATATTTTCATTATAATTTTGAAATTAATAAAACAATGATAATAACATTTGAATTATAAAATAGAAATAACATTACAAATTAATTACAGTTAACATTATAAATTAGTTATACTACATGTCAATATAACGGTAACTATATGCCAAAAATGATGACTTCAGGTTAATGAAAATTGGAACTGTCACACTTGTTAGAATTAAACATAAATAAATAATAATATGTCATAATTTAATATTGGCATTTAGGTATCCGGTATTATCTCTGTATTTGAAATATATAATACTATTACATATATACAATATATGTATGTAAATATAATATTTTGTAGGTAAAATCATACACAATTTCAGAGTGGATCACTTTGTCTTTTTTTAAATTAACGACTTAAGTAAATGATACTTTATGAAATGAAATAATATGAAATGAGATGAAATGAGATGAAATGAGACGAAATGAGACGAAATGAGACTAAATGAGACGAATTGAAATGAAACGGAATAGAATGGATTGGAATGGAATGGATTGGAATGGAATGGAATGAAATGGAATGAAAAGAAATGAAATGAAATGAAATGAAATGAAATTAGTGTATTTGCATTAAACAGTTTTAAATTTATTACAAAAACTACGTGGTAGAATTTTAGCACCTATTTAATTGGTTTAAGCGATGTAGGCATGCAAATATTGACATTTTATAAAAAAAAAACGAAAAACAAAATTATGATTCAATTGCATCATTATGTAGATGATGATGATTTAATAAATTTCAATTCTGGAAAGTTATTTTAAGAATAAAATAAATTTATAATTTTTTTTAGAAATTCCCACATACAAATAGTACATATACACATATGTATTTAGAAATTTATACGGGAACAAAAACAAATTGGACTCCCCACTAATGAGACAGCTGTTTTTCGCAGATTCATGCAAACTCATTAAAAATAGACAGATGATGTGTAGAATGACCGTAATAAAGTAACGCGACCTTCAATTTGAGCGTATATCCGTTATTTTAAAATGCTAATCCAATGCATAATCCCGGGCTACAGTATATTTTGCATAGATACAAGTAAATATAACACTATACCAGAGGGGAGACTTTGTACAAAAGTCGTTTGCTTGGTCACCTCTGTCCCATTCGTGTTTCTACCGTGAAGCAGTTGTGTTTGCATGGCCGTGTTTCGGTTTGAAGGGTGGGATATGGCGTAAATTTACTGGGTACAGAGGAATAACACCTGAGTCCTCAGGAATGGCAACACATGGGGGTCATTCTAAGTTGTATAAAAAAAATATAAATATGACAGAGGTAATCAAATGTACAAGGCGAGCTTAACTCTAATAGAGTTCTCTTCCAGCAACGCCCAAAGTGGAAAGGTGTTTTAAATGTTTAAAATTTTTAAGTTTGTAAAATAAACCTATGGTTCACTATACGTTTTGAGATACTGTAAGTGTGGTGAGTAATTTATAAAGTAAATAAACCAGAGGGAGACTTTGTACAAAAGTCGATTGCTCGGCCACCTCTGTCCCATTCGTGTTTCAACCGTGAAGCAGTTGTGTTTACAGGGCTGTGTTTCGGTTTGAAGGGTGGGATATGGCGTGAATTTACTGGGTACAGAGGAATAACACCTGAGCCCTCAGGAATGGCAACGCATGGGGGTATTGTGGGCGAAACAGTATACTCTATTATGTCTACGGTACTGCTCATGTGTACAGGTGACGGTTACCACTTTCCATCAGGTGAGCCGTCAGCTTGATTGCCATTTTAAGTTGTATAAAAAGAAAATAATTCGGTCCCGTGGACGAAGTCGTGTGTTAAAGCTAGTACATACTTCAATTCTCCACACTTCAAGGCCAGGACTCCTTCCGGAGTTCTCGAACGCTGCGTGGACTTCAGGCATTGTCTGCGGTATAAAAGTAAATGTATTCAATAACTTGACAGCTGGACGCGCTAGGGGGGAGGGGGGGGAGGAGGGAGTGTTAGTAATGAAGACTAAGAGCCCTATTGCTAGCAATATATCCAACCGGGTCGACCTCCCCGTGGTCCCCCCTGGAAACCATCGTGATGAATTCAACAAGAATTACCCTACAACAGTTTCCAGGGAAAACCGAGTGGATGTCGACCTGATAGGCTATGTTGCTTACTATTTCGTTATCATCCATTAAAAAAAAAACTCATGGACTAACATTTAAGATTATAAACACTTGAATGAATGAATGAGTATACTTTATTTGCATTATACAATATAGGAAATAAGCAAGACAATTTTCAAACACAACGATACAGTTGTATAAGTACAGTAAGGCGGTCTTATTGCTGAGAGCAATCTTTTCAAGACAACCTTGATTGCATTTTTCTCATGGCGTTAATTGCATGCTGGTCGAATGCATGTGTTTCTTATTGTCTTGTTAATTAACCGACTTCGAAAGGAGGTGGTTAAATTCCTAAATTACATTAAATATAAATAGTTTCCTCATAACTTAATCAATTCTAATTAAGTCGTGTTCCTCAAAAAAAAAAACTCAATTTTTTTATTTATACAACTTAGAATGACAAACAAGCTTACGGCCCACTTGATGGAAAGTGGTAACCGTCGCCTATACACATGAGCACTACCGTGGACATAACAGAGTATACTGTTTTGGCCATGATATCCCCCATGCGTTGCCATTCCTGAGGACTCAGGTGTTGTGTTGTTGTACCCAGTAAATTCACTGCCATATCGCACCCTTCAAACCGAAACACAGCCATGCAAACACAACTGCTTCACGATGGAAACACGAATGGGACAGAGGTACCCAAGCAATCGACTTTTGTACAAAGTCTCCCTCTGGTAAATTATACCAAAACTAGTTGTTTTAATTTAAACACTAAACTTCTGAACAATTTTGATACGACTTCTATGGATCTGTAAGTATATCCTTGCAAATAAAAAAAAAAGATTTTTCCAAAATGTTTTACAACTGACGGAGTTATGAGGTTACAAACAAAAAAAAATATATAACCTAATTTTGGCAGTCTGTTAAAAACTATAACTACACTATGACTAAATATTGGAGATATTTAAGAAAAAAAAAGGCAATACGCGAGTTAAAAATACGTTATAAAAAAACATAACGCAAAAATATTTAAGTTCTCATTGTTCTAAATTAAAAAAAAAAACTTATTATTTATTTACTCGACACATTTATCACTTATATGTCTAATTAAAATCACTAAAACAAACATAAATACAAAAAAAGGACAATTGCCGAATGGTTGCTATGCCAACGCTAATAAAAAGTGAAACGAAACGAAACGAAACAAACTTAAACTTATCATTTCATTAAAAACACTAAATGTCATTAATGACTGTTAATATAAATAGATAAAGTATAAATATAAATTTTAGAATAATAATACAATAATATTTCAACTTATTTTTTTATTAGAATGAGGTAAAAACATAGAAAAAAAACAATCGAGAATATTGTACTTACATGAAGCAGGTAGATACGTCCTCTCAACGCAGTAAAAAGGACAGCACTAACATGAAAAGTAAAAACGGGGTTGCCAGATCTGACTGTTGATATCTACCCATGTTGAGTTGCTTGCACATAGAAAAAAAAAATCGTAAATATCATACTTACATAAAATAGATAGAAACGTGCTCTCGACGCAGTATAAAGGACAGCATTAATATGAAACGGGGTTGCCAGATCTGACTGTTGATATCTACCCATGTTGAGTTTCTTGCGGATTCTTCTATACAAAATAATAAGTTACCGAACACTGCAGTAAATTAAAAAAGGTGCTTGTAAACAAGTCTATTTAAATAAATTAAATTATTTGAAATTGTTTTACTAACAAATTTAATGAAATTTAAGTATATCATTCTGGAATATTTTAATGTACAATACCAATTACTTTAATATAAATTGAATGAGTAAATTTATACATACACGCGTACATATTTTCACATGTTATCTTTCTATATTTGGACAGTTATAAGAGCAGAGTAAGATCTAAAAAATCGAGTTTCAACCGTGAAGCAGTTGTGTTTGCATGGCTTAGTTTCGGTTTGAAGGGTGGGATATGGCGTGAATTTACTGAGTACAGAGGAATAACATCTGAGTTCTCAGGAATGGCAACGCATGGCGGGTATCATGGGCGAAACAGTATACTCTGTTATTTCCATGGTACTGCTCATGTCTATAGGCGACGGTTACCACTTTCCATCAGGTGGGCCGTCAGCTTGTTTGCCATTCTAAGTTGTAAAAAAAAGATACCAGGGGAGTGAATACGGAAATGACTGCGAATATAAAAGTATAGAAGAAAAAACATATTATGTCGATTCTAAATAATAATTGGAATAAGGGTTGGAAGATGATAATCACCTTTCTGTATAGTTTTATTGAAGTAATTGAATTATACTGTTTACAATATAATTAAATTTGTTTATTTGTCGGGTTAGTATACTTATTTCTTCAGTTATATTGTATAAAAATTTATAACTTTGTTTTTTTACGTCTACATGTTGGTAGTATTTGTATACTTATTTATTTGTGTAGGTGTTTATATGCATGTGTGTGTATATATGTATGCGTATGTGTATATATACGTATATAATAGTTAGTAGGGATATATATTTACATTATTACATGTATTATATCTCCATATTCAGTAATAATAGGATCTTCATCGTGCCTCCAATCGAACTGTTTATAATTACTCCTCTCCATCCAAAGGTTGGCTGCAAGAGATCGCTCTTAGCGATAAGGTCGCCCATTGTTTTCTCACTGTGCTCATTTCTTGTAATTGTTTGTATTTATAATAAGTTTACTATTGTAATCTTTTGAAGGAAACAATAAAGAGTATCTATCTATCTACAATAATGAATAAATACCGTGACGACTATTGGACATCAGCAGATTATCTCATGGTATAGTTGAGTCATTTATTCATTTATTTACATTTTTTTTTTCATTGTACTGAAATAATGAATTGTTTTTGTCATTTCTTTCTAATAAATTTTGTTACCCACAATTGCGATGAAAAGATACAATCTGGCAACATTGACATTGAAAACCGAAACAAATGCTCTATCGAGCGAAACGTTGGGCGTTAAAGGGTGAGATAATAATGATAATAGCTTGCAGATGCGATGACAAAATATCAAGTTTAAAAAGCAGCTTAGAAACCTACTTTTTTCTTTTTTTTTCTGTGTATATCTTTGACGAATAGACAAAGAGAATTATTACATTCTCTATATGTTATTACATTCTAATGCTATAATTTCGCCAGTTCTGTACCGAATTAGACGATTCCAATTTCAAATATAACTTTTCTTTTTTTTTCTGTGTTTGTCTTCGTCGCATAAACAAAGAAAATGTAATATAATGCTATAACCTCGCCAGTTCTGTACCGATTTAGACGATTCCAATTTCAAATATAACTGCAATAAAATTAAAAAGCATTTTGTGCGCTGGCATAGTGCAACCAACCGTTGAAAATAGAACATTCTTTCTTCGATTAATCGCATTCATGAACAACTTTAGAGTCGATTCTGAAGCGTTATTTTTCTAAACCTAGTTATCTCTTAATCTAATACTTCAAATTGATAATTTCATTTATTAAAAAATATGTGTATGTATGTATATGTGGGGGGTATCATGGGCGAAACAGTATACTCGGTTATGTCCATAGTACTGCTCATGTCTATAGGCGACGGTTACCACTTTCCATCAGGTGGGCCGACAGCTTGTTTGCCATTCTAAGTTACATAAAAAAAAAAATTCTATGTTTGTTACCTCACTGTCAGTTGTAAACCGATTCGGAAATTTTTTTATCTAAAAAGCTATACTTATAATTTGTACCATAGAAATTTTATCGAAATAGGTTCAGTAGTTTAGTTTTTAAGCCAAAATAACTGATTTCGTCACAATTTAATTCGCTTTTGTTTGTGGGGCACAATCTTTATTTATAAAACTATCTGGCTCGAAGGACCAAAAACACGAACATGGGCGATTTATCATTATATTCTTTAAAATCAAAGTCAAAATAACTGATTTTGTCATAATTGAAAGCGCTTTTATTTGTGGGACACAATCTTTATTTACGAAGCTATCCGGCTTGAAGGATCAAAAACACATCAAAATAACTAATTTTATCATAACTGAAGTCGCTTTTGTTTGTGGGACACAATCTTTATTTACGAATCTATCCGGCTCGAAGGACCAAACGACACTAGGGGAGAAAAATTATCCTTATGTTCTATTGAAATAGAGTGTAGATTTGCATACTTCGTTATTCACGCTTCATTGTATCCATAGTGAATCATGACCAGCAGCTTGCTTGTACGTAATACGTTTTCCTTATTTCACAATACAATAATTAGTAGGTTTATTTATTTATTTATTTATTCATTAGTACAAATATGTGTACATGGCGGACTTAATGCTAAAAGCATTCTCTCCCAGTCAACCATAGGGACGTGTCAGAATACTCGAATGCGGTACTAGTAATTATTGATATACATACATACTAAAATTACATATATAAACGAATAAATATATATAAATAACAAATATACTTACACATATATGACATATACTATATTATACACGAAATTGGGAATAATATAAAGCACTTACTGCTCGGATAAAAATAAAAAGTGAGCGTGAATGCTTTTCTTTGAAAGACGGTTTAGTCGGTAGTCTCTTAATGGCATCAGGAAGCGCGTTCCACAGTCGTGAAGAATGTAGGAGGAAAGAGTTTGAATCGTAACCAGTACGGTGAGAGGGGAAAGATAATTGGAGAGTATTATTGGAACGAAGGTTACGTTCGTGAGTTTCAGAAAGATAATGGAATTTACTCCTTAAGTAGTTAGGAGACTGTATGTATGTGTATATTGAATCTCGACTCTTGATGCGTGCCAAGTATTCATTTCAAATACACACTGCAATGATACAGTTTTCTGGGAATTTACTGGAATAACTACTAAAATAATACTGTTGTTTGTTTGTATAAATCAATGGCATTTTTTATGGGATGATAATGGCATGGTAACGCCGCCTGCGCTTTTTTTTTTAATGGATAATAGTGGAATGGTAACCCCGCCTGCGCTATCGGTATACGCTGGCGGGGCACCAGTGAGGGGTGATAGGTGAGATTAAAAAGGCAGGTTAGTTAGTCCATCGCGATGAATACACCTGGGATTCAGCACGATGGTTTCCAGGGAGGACCGCGTGGAGGTCGACCTGGCATGATATATTACTAGCAGTGGAACTGGTAGTCCGCATTACTAAATATTATGGGTGAAAAAGGTATGGTAACCCCGCCTGCGCTAACGGGATACGCTGGCGGAGCACCAGTGAAGGGTGATAGATGAGAATGAAAACAGGCCAGTTAGCCCATCATGATGAATTCATCAGGAATTAACCATGATAGTTTCCAGACAGAACTGCGAGGAGGTCGACCTGGTTGGGTATATTGCTAGCAATAGGATTCTCAGTCTCCATTACTAACAATCCCTTTCCCCCTCCCAGGTGTATTAGTCATGATAAGCTATTTGACCTGCTTTCGTTCTCACTGGTGCCCCGCCAGTGTATACCGATAGCGCAGTCAGGAGGGGGATTGGTAGTAACTACTACCAGGCCCACTGTTAGCAATATATCCTGTCAGGTCGACCTCCATGTGGTGCTCCCTGCCAACCATCGTGTTGAATCTCAAGTGTATTCATCACAACGGGCTAACTGACCTGCCTTTCCATCCTCACCTGTCATCCCTCACTGGTGCCCCGCCAGCGTATACCGTTAGAGCAGGCGAGTTACCATTCCACTATCAACCTTTAAAAATTTACTCGTATAGTAAATCATAATCTTTCTTTTTTACTTCGTCGTAGGTTAATAGGTATAAAGTTTCTGCAACAATAAGACAATGAATTATTAAATATTTTCCGAGATTGCGTAAATAAGTATTACATTTACAATTTTTTTTTCAGTTTATTTTCTTTTATATCGAAAGAGAGATGTTAACGCCATCTTTTGTTGTTTCTCATTAATTATAGGAAAGTCCGACATTTGGTATCTAGTTTGCAGATTACTTTTACTACTAAACACTAGATGTCGCTAGTAACCTTAAAATTAATAGGCCACTAAATTTTACCTTGTAGTTCGTACACTTAGATTTTAGAAGCAAAAAACCATTGAAGAAAACCACTGCTAGATGGCGTATCAAGATAAATCATACACCAGTTTATAAGTTACACCTTCAGGAACACAACTATGAGAAACGGGAGGGGGGAAAGGGATGGTTAGTAATGGAGACTGAGAGTCTTATTGCTAGCAATATACCCAACCAGGTCGACCTCCTCGTGGTTCCCTCTGGAAATTATCATGGTTAATTCCTGATGAATACATCATGATGGGCTAACTGGCCTGTTTCCATTCTCATCTATCACCCTTCACTGGTGCTCCGCCAGCGTATCCCGTTAGCGCAGGCGGGGTTACCATACCATTTTCACCCATCAAAAGAAAAGAACTATGAGAAACGTATCGAATTTGGTGCAGTGGGTTTTGCGTGATGCCGGGACAAATATATTGATAGACAGACAGACAAAATAAAAAAAAATTGTTTTGGCTTCTATTGCTGTTATTCAGATGTTTTTTTTTTACAACACAGGAGGCAAACGAGCATGCGGCTCATCTGGTGGTAAGTGACTACCGCTGCCCATGATTACCCACAACACCAGCGGCATTGCAGGTGCGCTGCCGTTCAAGTGGCATACTGTTTTATTGTCTTCTAGTCACAGGTAACGTCTTAAATTATGTATATCTATGTATATTTATATATACCAGAGGGAGACTTTGTATAAAAGTCGATTGCTTGGGTACCTCTGTCCCATTCGTGTTTCAACCGTGAAGCAGTTGTGTTTGCATGGCTGTGTTTCGGTTTGAAGGGTGGGATATGGCGTGAATTTACTGGGTACAGAGGAATAACACCTGAGTCCTCAGGAATGGCAACGCATGGGGGGTATCATAGGCGAAACAGTATACTCTGTTATGTGCATGGTACTGCTTACGTCTATAGGCGACGGTTACCACTTTCCATCAGGTGGGCCGTCAGCTTGTTTGCCATTCTAAGTTGTATAAAATATATATGTATATAAATATATATGTATAGATGTATATTTTTATTTCCCAACACAGCAGCAGAAAACACGTAGCGTGGTACCGCCCATATCGATTTGAAAAAGAATCATCAAAATCGGTTCAGAATTGGCGGCGTAATCGCGTGACACACAGCTTATGATCTTATTTTACTAATATAATAAAATTGTAACTGGACAGTGTCTGTACGTGGGAGATATTTTAGAAAAAATAATATCAGGGGTCTTAATAAGTACAATAGAATCATTTCAGCCATTATTCGTCCACTGCTGGACATGAGCCTCCCCATAGACCGCCATAGAGAAAGGTCCCGAGCCACCTGCATCCACTGACTCCCTGCAACGCATTTCAGATCGTCACTCCATCTAGTGGGGGGTCGTCCTACACTGTGTTCGCCCGTACGCGGTCACCACTCAAGAATCTTTATTCCCCATCGGTTATCAGTTCTTTAGGTAAGGAAATAAAAGTCATATTTGATTGCATAATAATTACTATAATTATTTTTTTTTTATTTAATGTTACATCTACAGCTTCGTACCTCTAAACTAGCTACTGATCACAATTTTACTACGCTATTATTATTTTTATACATTTTTCAGATAAAAAAAAAAAGAAAAAACAAAATAACACGAGAGAAACAAAAATCTACCAAACATTACGAATACACATTACACACACGAATAATTTTTAAAAAAATTAACATAGAAGATTCCTTTTTTAAACATCAACATTTATAAAAAAAAAAAAAAAAAATTAAAAACCAAACATTAAAGGTAACCAAAATGAAAATTGACATAGTTAAGAAACGAGCTTGTTCTAATTCTATAGAAGTTACGGTACATAAAAAAAAAAAACTATCTAACCAGAATAAATTCGTTTTTTTATCTCTTTCTTTAATATTATTACTAATTTTGAAGAAAAAAAAAAGAAATATATTATTTTTAATATATTTCTTTTAATGAAAATAAAAGAGACATAACAATGGTGTTTACTGTATTTTATTGTCTATGCTTCTGTTTATTTACGTTTGTCCTGAACATAGATTTAGGATCTGTGGGTCATTTAGTATATAATCTACAAGTCTCGATTTCATTAATCTATATTAATTTTAAAAATGGAAATAATCACCAACATTAAAAAAAAAATACAAAAATACGACAGCCGTCGATGAAAATTTTTTCAAATAAAAAGAAAACATCAAGATACGCTAGCAACTAAATTCAAGATAGACATATAATTAAGTAAATACAAACATATGAAAAATGGAAATCTGTAGCATATTTTAAAGTCTTTTTACTAGTGAAACTAAAACAATATTTTTGCCCAAAACACGAGTCGTAAAATAACGAAATATTCGAAACCTACTGTACTAATTTGACAGTTGAACTTTCTATATTAGTCATAGAAAAGTATCATGCTTAATCTATGGTATAAGTACAAAAAGTATTTAAAATATTTATTTGTATTTTTAACATATGTCTATCTGGGAAAAGTGTTCAGTTTCACTAGTAAAGCAAAAACATATTATATATAAATATACTTTTTATTTGCCATGTATAAAAATATTTATTAAAAATACAATATTAAAAAAAGAACTACGTCTATGGACAATAAAATGTATAGATATCTAAGTATATTTTTTACAAAGATTTTTAATATGATACTACAAAAGAAATAACATCTAACAGCCTACGAAAGAGTACGTCTATTCTATATAAATGCATCCAGTAATTCTCAAAATTCTAATAAAAACACTTATAATTTGATCTCTTTCTACAACGGTAAATGTTTTTTTTTTTTTAATAAAAAATATCTAATCTGTGATTATCCAAGAAATGCATAAGACTATTGTATAATAAAATTAAATCGATTATCCACCAAACAGAATGCAGTCGTTGTTAAAGTCATATAATAAAAAAGTTAAAAAAAAAAAATCGCAATGCGCGGCCCTTTTTTTTTATTGGAAATACAGAGCAATATTTTGCGTTCCAAATGAGCGTATTGGGATCCCTTCAAAATAACCTACTCCATCAATAATTCGAAAAATAAATAAATATTTTGAGCGATTACCTCGAGTCAAGCCACGTCTATTTTATTATTTTTAATTTACACAAGAAATCAACAGTATGTTGGTAGAATAGAATTAAGAAAAAAAAAAGACAAGAAGAAAACTATAGACAAAATGAATTTAATGTTATTTTTTAAACTAAACTTCTCTATCTCTATCACTTTGCTGTGCCTGATTTGGTAAATGAAATTTATACTTATATCGCTGATCTCGAGAGTCTAAACCTAAAATGAGAGAATAAATATAATCAGTGTTTCCGTGGTACAAGATATAAATTAAACGTATCCTTAGGTAATGCTACACACGCTGGTTTTTGTTTCAAATCCTCTAAATTTTCAGCGGCTACCTCAAATTCCTGCATTATGTTTGCAAACATTACAAAACTCATTGTGGTGACTAAAGTTTGACCTATACACGTTCTTTTTCCGATGCTAAACGGCAGGAAATGAGGTATATTCCTCTTGACAGATGTGACTTCCTTTTCGATCTCGGTGGTTTTGTCTATGGGACCGTTTCGTTCACTGTCCGACTCCATACCCGAGTCGCACTGTGACTTTCTTCGTACACGGACTTTGCTCTTCTCCAAAAATCTGGATGGATCAAATTTCTCCGGTTTCTCCCAGTACTGTTCTGAAGTATTCAATTCGTAGTTGTTAATGAACACAACAGTGCCTTTTTCGACGCCGTAGCCGGCGACTGCTGCGTTCTCTGTGGCCACATGAGGCACGATCGGCGATGATGCATATCTTAAACATTCCAGGATGGTAGCTTCAGTGTATGGAAGATTGCTTCTGTCCGAGAGGCCGATCGCTCGTTTTCCTTTTATGAATCCATCGATTTCCGATCGAATCCTCTTACCAACCTCCGGATCTCTCGCGACAGCTGCCAGACAGAGCATCACAAGGTTGCCCACAGATGAATGACCGCCTAAGAAGTCTTCTAGCATGAATATGATTGTGTTTCTATCTACCGTTGGATCGTCGTGTAGAACTCTTAGCAGACCATCTAGAAAGTCCTTTTCGGGGGCTTCTACGTCTAGATTCATCTCTCTCTGCTCAACAATCCTGGATAAAATGAAGGATCTAATATCGTGTGACCAATTGGACAATTTATCCATGTGTTTCTTATAAAACGGTGCCAGCCAAGGCAGGAAATCGACGGCATATCCTTGATTTATTTCCCAGAAGATCTCGTCGAAATGGTCGACGATTTTCTTGAATTCCGGATCGTTCTCGTCAAACCGGACGCTGCACATATAGTGGGCAAACATGTTCATGGCCGTACCCATTAGTATTGGCTTCAAGTTTATGCTGCTTTCAGTGGATCTGGTGATGGATTTTAAAGTTTGAATCAGTTCTATGGACTCGAATGTGGCCACGTTACCGATTTTTGCGTAGCTGTCGGTGTGCTGTTTAGGCCCGCAGTGGCGTCTCGCGAGGTTCCGGCGGCGGAGCTGCAGATTCGACCAGTCGCAAAGGGCCAGCGCTGTGGACAAGAGAAAACGTTGTTATAGTTTTTAAACAATTATTAATAAGTTGAGATGATTTTCAGAAGAAATGAGAAGGAGGTCCTCAAGTTATTAGTTTTTTTTTTTAAGGATAAAGTTCCAACGAGTCAAAAATTGTAAAATGTATATATGTCTTAGATAAGGTAAGCAGCCTAAGGTTAAATTGAAAATTAAAAACGATATAAAATTCTTACGAACATTTTTGAAAAAAAAAACAAGATGTACAGTGCATAATGATTCGTAATGATACTGACGATCTCCACTGAATACTTTGGTTTATATTTAAGTTTAAAAATACAAATATACATATGTACAGGTTGCTTATATATTAATTTATAAGCAACACGTGTATATGTATCTTTATATTAAATTAGAAAAAATTGCCGTTTGATCCCGGCATAGAATGGTCCACCCCTTCCTTTCCCGTGAGAGTTGTAAGGAATGATTCAGAGAGCTTAATAGTCGGAGGATGGACAGCAGCGATTGCCAACCCACCTAACAAGAGTGGCAACTTCTGGCAAAACCCCCCAATAGAGAGAGACCTACATTTGGCAGTGGACAATTAACGGCTGATGTGGTAACAAAAAAAATAATTCTAAATTCAAATTGAAAAAATCTACTTGATTCAAGGTAATTTTTAACCTCATTACTCTGCAACATTGAAAAAAAAATGATTTAAAAAAAAATGTCAGCCAAACGTCAAATTAGCTGACAAAAGTCTTTACACGTTTTTGGTTTTGAATGTTCTATTTATTCAAAACACATGCATCCAGATTTTATTATTGTTTTAAAGAATAGACAGTGGAGAAATTTAAAAATAAAACGATCCCTACAGCTCGTTATTCTTACCGAATGGATCACAAACACCTATAATAAATTCCAAAGATAAAAATATTCACGCACGCAAGCGCTCGGCCTGCACTTAATGCACATCCAATTTTAATATGTGAATGCATAATGTTACATCGATAGATGACAAAAACAAGCGTCTAAGGCCGTAAGACTGCCGTAAGCGAATTTACATTCTTAGAAAAAGTAAGTTTATGATGAAAAAAAAAATTGGCGGGAATAGAATATTTAATATTTTTTTTTTATCAAATGCAGATCAAGCTAGAGTCGAAGAGGCACTGTTGACGCATACAAAGTGACCTAGATAAGGTAATGACAATTTGTAAATTAATTTAAGACTTGTATTTTTGACTGATGGCTTATATATTTTTTTTATACCACTGAGGTGGCAAACAAGCATACGGCCCACCTGATGGTAAGCGGTTGTATAGTATATTGTATACAGTCAAACCCTAATAAACTAAAAAAATACCTATCTCGTGAGCATCTAATGCCTAGGTAGAGAAGGGATTGTTAGTTATAGGGACTAGCAGTCCTATTGCTAGCAATATACCCTATCAGGTCGACCTCCACGTGGTCCCTCCTGAAAACCTGACTGAATTCTAGGCGTATTCATTATAATGGGCAAACTGTGGTGCCCCACCAGTATATACCGTTAGCACAGGTGGGGTTACCATTCCATTATCATTCAATAAATGAAAATATTTCATTTTGATTCATTTAATACAAAAAATAAACATATATATATATATATATATATATATATATATATATATATATATATATATATATATATATATATATATATATATAACTATTTATTTTAGTTTCCGTTTTGCCTATGCTGCCCACTGTGTCACTGTGTTAGGTTGACTGGAAGAGATCTCTTTGAGAGATAAGATCGCTTTCGCTTACTTTGTTATTAATTTGTTGTTATTACCGTATGTTTTGTGTATATATATATATATATATATATATATATATATATATATATATATATATATATATATATATATATATATATATTCATAATAACCATACCTAAGTGGACTATATGTGCAGAAATGTTAATATGTAAAGAGAACAGAAAAACTGGTTTAATAGAGCATGTCGAATGATGCGGTTAAGAAAAACCTATTGCATAACCCATTGATACAATGCTTTTAATTTGTTTTTATACAACTTAGAATGGCAAACAAGCTGACGGCGCACCTGATGGAAAGTGGTAACCGTCGCCTATAGACATGAGCAGTACCGTGGACATAACAAGCCCTTGAGGAATATGTGAGGAAAAAACAGCAAAAGGAATGGAGGACTTTGAAGGGTCTTAAACATTCTAAAAAGTTCTTAAATGACAATGTCGAGGGATGGGATAAACTCATCTACAGCGGTGGCAGACAACAAGCAAGACTCATTATGGGTGCCATAACTGGACATATGCCAGTAAGGCATATACTATACAAGATGGGTCTATCTTCGGACACACTGTGCAGACTGTGCGCGGAGAAACCGGAATCCATGGAACACTTGATGTGCAACTGCGATTCGTTGGCAAGTATGTGTATGAGTCTACTGAGAACGGCTTATCCAGAGCCAGGAGACTACAGATATCTTAAACCGCGGGATATCGTTAGGGTAACACATAGGATCTATGAAATGATGGTATAAGGTAGGGGGAAGCACAAAAGATCCGTATGGGTCGACGTGCATCGGCTTAGCTGACCCCATGCGAAAAATAAGATAAGATGGACATAACAAGAGATATTTTTTTTTTTACTTATTTTATACAAAAAACCACAGCTCTTAAAAACACAACTCACATGCTAAGTCTCTTATGAATACGGCCAATAACGGATTTTATTTACATACATACATACATACATATCTGTCACGCCTGCCTCCCATTAGAAAAACAAACCTCTTTCGCTTCCTCCATTCTTTTCATACACGATTCCTTCAGCAATTTGGTCGACATACGTCCGTCTAGGAGAGCCCCTACCGACATCTCCATTCATTCTTGCTCGATAAATCTCTTTCGTAATTCTTCTTTCATCCATCCTCTCCAAATGGCCAAACCAACGCAACATTCCTTTTTCGATTTTTGTTACTACATCATCTTTCAGTCCACACTTCTCTCTAATCACACTGTTATGGATTTTATTTATTCAAACAGAAATTATAATACCAAAGCGAGGCAGGCGAGTAGAGTGGATGTATGCAAGCAATACAAGTGCATGTATGAAAGAAACCATGTATAATAATGAGTGTCCATAAAGTTAAGTTAATTGATATATAAAATAATTAAAATCCATGTTGCTAAAGTTCAGATATTGACGGCAATGATTAAGTAATACAATTTCATGGTAATCCATTGTAAAGAGATATAAATGTATGCGTGTACATATATGTGTACATGGCGGGCTTAATGCTAAAAGCATTCTCTCCCAGTCAACCATAGGGAAGTGTCAGAATACTCGAATGCGGTACTAGTAATTATTGATATACATACATACTAAAATTACATATATAAACGAATAAATATATATAAATAACAAATATACTTACACATATATGACATATACTATATTATACACCAAATCGAGAATAATATAAAGCACTTACTGCTCGGATGAAGTGTTTTTCATTGCAATTGTCGTAGAAAAATTAGGTGAATCGTGCACAATCTGGGTGACCCAGATACACTCAACGCGAGAGGGCGCCATTCATACGAAAATAGTCAATTGCGCATTGTCTTAAACATACATTTTTTTTGCATACATATAGAAAATATATAAATCATATTACATATGGTAAGCGTTTATTTAAGTAGGAAACGATATCATTATGCCGAGTGTCATGTTTCTATTAAAATTTGGCAAATAGCTGAATAGACAATATACAGTAGCCGAGATAATATGTTTATATATATAATATATTATATAAATAATTTTAAGAAGAATTACGAAAGAGATTTATCGAGCAAGAATGAATGGAGATGTCGGTAGGGGCTCTCCTAGACGGACGTATGTCGACCAAATAGGCGACGTGCTGAAGAAGGGCCAAATTAAAAGTACCCGTAACCGGCGAGCGTGTATGACAAGATTGATGAATGTGGAAGAAGCGAAAGAGGTTTGTTTGAATCGAAGCATTTGGCGTTCCATTTTTTCTGCCTACCCTAATGGGAGACAGGCGTGGCAGATATGTATGTATGTATAAATAATTTTGCATCGTGCCTCCCATCAAATTATTCATTATTACTCCTCTCCATCCAAAGGTTGCCTGCAAGAGATCGCATTCAGTATGATGGGCTTACTGGCCTGTTTTCATTCTCATCTATCATCCTTCACTGGTGCTCCGCCAGCGTATCCCGTTAGCGCAGGCGGGGTTACCGTACCATTTTCACCCATCAAAAAAAAATACATAAATAATAAAATAATATTAACACAAATAAATACATATAATGAAATCGGTAACTGGTCGCTGTCTGTACATAGAAGATATATGGGAAAAACTATTATAGGGGGGCTTTATGGACGCAATACAACCCAAAACAAAAATTTTTAGATTTTTTGTCTGTTTATCAGTTTGTCAGTACGTTTGTGCACGCTAAACTCAGAAACAGCTTAACCGATTTGAATACAGTTTTTACTAGTGCTTTGCAGTTAGCTCCGCTTAACATTTAGTGTTTGTTTTATTTCAATCGGTTGATAAATAAAAAAGTTATATCAATCTAAAGGATCACATATAAAATGCTATAAAATAACCGATCAGTTGTATTGGCTGACACTTTATGAAGGTATTAGGTACGTAATTGTCATTTAAGTATATAATACAATGTAAGATCGGATACATGAAGAGTTTTAATGGAAATAATATACGGGAACTACTTAGAAGCGGGCAACGCCGCGTGGAATGGCTTGTAAACAATAATAATAAACCTACTTACATAATACTTATACAGTAATTATTTTTCAATGGATACTAATGTAATAATTAGGGGGGAGGGATTGTTAATAATGGGGAGGTTAGTCCCCATTGCTATCAATATACCCTTTTAGGTCAACCTCCACGCAGTACCCCTTAGAAACGTTCATGACTATATTTTCGTTAAATTCATCACGATGGGCTAACTGACCTGTCTTCATCCTCACCTATCATCCCTCACTGATGCCCCGCCGGTGTATACCGATAGCGCAGGCGGGGCTACCATACCATTAAATAGATAGATAGATAGATAATTTATTTGCATTACTTACAGCACACAAACGACAATAGATATAAATGCACAGTGAAAAAAAATAAAAAAATACATGTACAAAAAAAAAATTAAAAAAAAACAAAGTGCATAAAATAAGTAACATTTTTCCCCTTCATGTGTGTGCCACAGTGACACAAAATGGTTACAACATCATACATTTAAAAAATCTTTACAGGGTGCAGAGGAATAACACCTGAGTCCTCAGGAATGGCAACGCATGGGGGGTATCATGGGCGAAACAGTATACTCTGTTATGTCCACGGTACTGCTCGTGTCTATAGGCGACGGTTACCACTTTCCATCAGGTGGGCCGTCAGCTTGTTTGCCATTCTAAGCTGTATAAAATCCTCACTATAGAACTAGTCGATTTAGAAATGTGAGTTTAGTAATTAATTACAATGCTTGTTTATGTAACATTACACGCATTTACCATCGTACCACCATTGCTAATTAACAGTAGGGTTTCCAACTTTTTCCCCATGAAATGTACAGAATTTTTTTTATACAACTTAGAATGGCAAACAGGCTGACGGCGCACCTGATGGAAAGTGGTAACCGTCGCCTATAGACATGACCAGTACTATGGACATAACAGAGTACACTGTTTCGCCCATGATACCCCCCATGCGTTGCCATTCCTGAGGACTCAGGTGTTATTCCTCTGTACCCTGTAAATTCACACCATTTCCCACCCTTCAAACCGAAACACAGCCATGCAAACACAACTGCTTCACGGTTGAAACACGAATGGGACAGAGGTGCCCAAGCAATCGACTTTTGTACAAAGTCTCTCTCTGGTAAATGTAATCTTTAATGTAAGGTAATCTTTAGATCTGAGAAGAATATTGTATTATTTAAAAAATAATAGAATTTCATCGTGCCTCCTACCAAACTGTTTATAATTACTCCTCTCCATCCAAAGGTTGCCTGCAAGAGATCGCTCTTAGCGATAAGGCCGCCCGATGTTCTCTCATTGTGATTATTTCTTGTAATTGTTTATATTTATAATAAGTTTACTATTGTAATCTTACGGAGGAAACAATAAAGAGTATCTATCTATCTATCTAAGCAGTATTTTAGAAAAATTAACAGGATTTTTAATTTATTAAAAATTTTAAATACGTACACTTTAGAGCTTCTCAAACAACTTATTAATTTACAGTATTTTTTTAAAACTCCATACACCTCCTCACAGTTATAAATAAAATTAAAATAAATGGAGTGTTTACTTTTTAAATAAATTTATCTACACTGTGCGCCCTCTGAGTGAACAAAAAAAAAATGTATGAGCGTCTAAGTCTAACACGTATAGTGTTAAGCATTTTTATGCTAAAAACAGTATTTCGTATACTTTATTTTTGTTCTACAGCAGTATTTCCCATCTTTTTTGTGCCATGCCCCACTTGAACATTTCAAAAATTTTTATGCCCCCATACATTTTTAATTTTTCCCGATGAAGTTTACTTGACGACTCTAATCGACCAGTTGATATTTTGGTAACGTCAAACGAAATTATACCTAATAAATATTTACAGCATTTTTTATTTTAGTTTTTTTTTGTTAAATTTGGCATCGATATCTACTCGTAGCATTGCATTTAAATGGCCCGGAGCAAGAGGGTTAAAATCGCTTCGAGTCCATTTCTTAATTGTCCCCTCCTCTCCCCCTTAACTATCAAATTGCCCCCCTGTAGGGCTTGGGAAACACCGTTTTACACTAAAAAGTATAATGTAGTGAAAAACACAGTATAATATTGTTTTTAACAGTATCGTTGGCAACCCTAGTTGACGGCCATATTTAATTATAATAAGTGTAGGTTACTAGGTCATATTAACACTGGGTTATGCATAAAAATTCCTGTGCTAAGAACAAAGGACACACGTTCAAACATCTTTGTAGATTGATTATTTTATTGATTAAAGAGAAATGAATCAAGTTGGATTTTTTTAAATTACCGGTAAAAAGAGTGGCAACTTTTTTTATTTTTTTATACAACTTAGAATGGCAAACAAGCTGACAGTCCACCTGATGGAAAGTGGCAACCGTCGCCTATAGACGTGAGCAGTACCATGGACATAACAGAGTATACTGTTTCGCCCATGATACCCCCCATGCGTTGCCATTCCTGAGGACTCAGGTGTTATTCCTCTATACCCAGTAAATTCACGGCATATCCCACCCTTCAAACCGAAACACAATCATGCAAACACAACTGCTTTACGGTTGAAACACGAATGGGACAGAGGTACCCAAGCAAACGACTTTTGTACAAAGTTTCCCTCTGGTAAAACAACTATTAGCTAAACACCCCTTAAGGGAGAAGTCTATATTGAGCAGTGGACAGTTTTTTTTTTAATGGACGACAATGGAATGTTATCCCCATCTATGCTAACGGTATACGCTGGCAGTGAGAGATAATAGGTGAGGATGAAAAGGCAGGTCAGTTAGCCCATTGTGATGAATACACCTGGATTTCAGCACGATGGTTTCAAGAGAAGACCACGTGGAGGTCGACCTGCTAGGGTCGCTTACAATCCCTTCCCCCATGTCGGTGAGGATTAGGTTCCGTATAGTTCCGACTTCGAATAGGCCACTGCTTCCAACTTAATGGTCGAGGCATGGAATGCAGAGTCTTCAAAACATGACTAAAGCTTAACTGCGGTTGCCACATGCTTGCCAAGCGTGGCAACTACTGGCAGAGCTTATGGGAAAGCCTATGTTCAACAATGGGCAGTTAACGCCTCATATTGCGATACGATAGTAACACCAAGCGATCTATTTATAATTCATGGGGTCCATAGTTTAGTGGAACACTGCCCTGACTCGACTATTTTTATAGGTCATGAATTCAAAACATAATAAAAACTGTTTTAATTATATATATATATATATATATATATATATATATATATATATATATATATCTGGAAAGGGTAAACAAGCTGACTGCCCGCCTGATGGCACTGGGTAACCGTTGCTTCCTATCTTTACTAATATTAGACTAGTAAAAATGAGTTTGTTTGTTACCCCATAGCGTCTTAACGGCTCAACCGATCGCTATGAAATTTGGTATACACGTATTATATGGCATGGGGAAGGATATAGGCTAGCTTTTTTATCGCTGTTCGTGAACGAAGTCGCGGGTAAAAACTAGTACAAAACAATTTGCATATAATTACACGAATTTTATGAAAAACTTTTGAAATTTTTGACTAGTTAATGTCACGTGATCACAAGGTTGGCTCGCAATAACTGTTGATATGAAGGTGGAAAGGGATTGTTAGCAATATCGGGTCGACCTCCACATGGTTCCCCCTGGAAACCATCGTCAACAATTCTTGTTGAATTCGTCACGATGGACTGACTTACTTCATTCTCACCTATCATCCTTCACTGGTGCCCCGCCGGTGTATACCGATAGCGCGGGTGGGGTTACCAGTCCATTATCATCCATTAAAAAACGGCTAACATGCTGCATAATGATACATTATTAGCTATAAATTTACATATTTATGACAAGACTAGTGATCCGGCCCGACTTCGCATGGGTAGATAGTTTTTTTTTTTTAAATACATCTGAATTGAAAGTCACTCTCTTAAATTAGGTTAAATACATTATATAGCTTGTGTTTCTCGTATATGTACCTTTCTATCATTATTGCCATACCAGCCTTTAACTGTTCACTGTTGGGCATAAACCTCTCCCTTAGAGAGTTTTGCCAGTAAATGCCACGCTTGGCAGGCGGACTGGCAACCGCAGTTAGGCTTTGGAGATGTTTTAAAAAGGACGCTGCTGCTGCCATCTTTCAACCATTCCTTAATCATCCATTCCAGTGCCTTTAGTCGCCTCTTACGACACCCACGGGAAAGGAAGGGGTGGCCCATTCTATGCTGGGACCACAAGACAATTAGTAGCTTTCCATAGATGAGAGTTTTTTTTAATTTTTTTTTATTTATTTTTGTAATTTAGAGAATTTTTAAAATCGTTTGAATAGTTTTTGTGTTTACCAATAAACAAACATTTTTTTTTATTTTTACAATATTAGTATAGAAGTGGACTAGCTTTTAGCCCACTACTTCGTTCACGTGTATTTCAAAAGTAGGAAACCTAATAAAACAGATTAAAACTTCTAGATGTCCCAATGAGATGCTCTCTGAAGCTAATAGTAGAATTCCAAATCACAGAATTGCCGTACTGGTTTCGCTTCAAACTCTTTCCTCCTACATTCTTCGCAACTCTGGAACGCGCTTCCTGATGCCATTAAGAGACTACCGACTAAACCGTCTTTCAAAAAAAGCGTTCACGCTCACTTTTTTACTTTATCCGAGCAGTAAGTGCTTTATATTATTCTCAATTTCGTGTATAATATAGTATATGTCATATATGTGTAAGTATATTTGTTATTCATATATATTTATTCGTTTATATATGTAATTTTAGTATGTATGTATATCAATAATTACTAGTACCGCATTCGAGTATTCTGACACTTCCCTATGGTTGACTGGCAGAGAATGCTTTTAGCATTAAGTCCGCCATGCACACATACTCGTATTTGTACTAATGAATAAATAAATAAATTGCCGTGTGGTCCCAACAAAGAATGACCACCCCCTTTCCCGTGGTTGTCGTAAGAGACGACTAAGAGGACTTAATAGTCGAGGGATGGGCAGCAGCGTCCCTCTTAAAACATTAAAGCCTAACTGCGGTTGCCAACCCGCCTGTCAAGCGTGACAACTACTGACAAAACCTCTCAAGGGGGAGGTCTAACATATGTCCAGCAGTAGACAGTTAATGGCTAATGTAATAAAATAATAATCATAATATTGATTAAAAATAAAGTATTATTAAAAATTTATTTCCCTTTTTTTTCTATAATAATAATTATAAATTATTAGATAATATAAAACTTGTATTAATAAAATGTATTAAAAATTTGCAATTACAGAGTTTTTAAATGTTTATACATGTAATAATATTATAAAGAAGAAACGTTTGTTTGTTTGTTTGTAATGAATAAATTCAAAAACTACACTATTTATTTTAAGAAATCCTTCACCTATAAGAAAGCTACATTATTATCAAGTTACATGGACTATATTTTTAATAACTCTATCTGTAACAGATCTCTAGTAATATACACATAGAAAATCAAAACAAAATTTAAAGTATACCAGTCAATGTCATTAAAAAATATATTATAGCTCCACATATCTCGTATCCAAAGTCGTAGAAAAACTAATGTAAAAAAATACATAAAAAAAGTTATATTCCAAGTTTGAAAACGACCGAAGATCAGGCTGTATGGCTAACTTCCTCTACCTAATACATTGTGGATAAAAAGACAAAAAAACAACTATTAGAAAAAAAAAAGAGATTAAAAAGAGTACTCACAATTATTTCTGTCGCCGTCGAAGAGCTTGTGAAACCTCAGGAAGTCAGGACGGCCACCGAAGAATTTTCCATTCTGGTTCAATACTTCTCGGATCAATTCCAGATTGTTTACAACCAAACACGGTGTACTGCCTAATTGAATGCTGAATATGTCTCCATGGTGTTTAGCCAACTCCGTGAATGCTTGAAAGGGTGACTCGTGCTTGCCCAACAAATGCAAACTGCCGATGACAGGCAAAGGGATCGGTCCTGGCGCGCTTTTTAAAACGACGGACTTGTCAAGTTTGGATTTCGAATTCTTCCACGTGACGGATTTCCGCGCGAAAAAAAGGTATGCCAATATGGCGATAAATGCAAGGATTACAACACTCATATTTGGATTTTCTAAAAAGAAATTTATTATACGAGTGATGCCGTGGTGTGTTGGCGGTAAGCCGGCACTGCGTGGTGGACGGTACGCGCTGTATTTTTATAGTCTTGCATTTCCATACTTCGTTTTATATTCAGCATGTTTTCATTAATGTTCCACTGATGGATATTGGACTTTAAAATCATTAGTTTAAAGTCTATATAGCAATAAATGGGTAGACTGAGATGCTAGCAAGATGCTTTCCACGGTATCAACTATGGGGTTTCTGGATGTTGTTGTTAAAATTATATTTTCATATTAAATTTCAAATATGGAAGTACGGAATGAAGTTTTTTTTTTTGTTTTTATTTTTCTTAAATCAATGGAGACGACGTATTAACTGTCTGCCGTGGACAATAATGCGCCCGAATTATTTCGAACTAAAAGTTTTTTTTAATGGATCATAATGGAATGGTAACCCCGCCTGCGCTATCGGCATACGCTGGCGGGGCACCAGTGAGGGATGATAGGTGAGGATGAAAAAAAGGCAGGTCACTCAGTTAGCACATCGTGGTGATTTCAGCAAAAATTAACCACGGTGGTTTTCAGGGGTGACCGCGTGGAGGTCGACCTGACACTGCTGTGTTGTAAGTGTGCTTTTTTAACATATCTTTTCTTTCAAGTGCAGATGGTATTGACAGATTCAACGAACGCGACCAGGAGTGAGTATTGAGGGTAGTAGGCGTGGATTCATATAGTATATACATACATACAGTAATATCAGTACTGTTCTAATATATCTCTATATATTGGTTCCTATAGATACTGATGAGGGAAAACAATTTAACACCCATTTTGATATCACCCACACTATTTAGACGTTTATATTAATTTTGATCAAGTCCTTCGATTCGATATTGTATATTGAATATCCGATATTTAATATATCCGTTTTGGGGGGAAAGGGATTGTTAGTAATAGAGACTGAGAATCCTATTGCTAGCAATATACCCAACCAGGTCGACCTCCTCGCGGTTCTCCCTGGAAACTGTCATGGTTAATTCCTGATGAATTCATCATGATGGGCTAACTGGCCTGTTTTCATTCTCATCTATCACCCTTCACTGGTGCTCCGCCGGTGTATCCCGTATGCGCAGGTGGAGTTACCATACCATTTTCACCCATCAAAAAAAGAAGTACCATGGACATTACAGAGTATACTGTTTCGCCCATGATACCCCCCATGCATTGCCATTCCTGAGGACTCAGGTGTTATACCTCTGTACCCTGTAAATTCACTGCCATATCCCACCCTTCGAAACACAGCCATGCGAACGTTTTTATATACAACTATGGTGGCAAACAAGCATACGGCCCGTCTGATGGTAAACGGGGTTATCGTAGCCTAAAGACGCCTGTAACACAAGGAATGTCATGCGCAAGTAGGCGACTCATAAGAAAACTTAAAACGCCCTGAAGAACCCCACGCTATAGTCTCAAGGGAAAGCCTCGGTACATCTGACAAATGAAATCTGACAAATCCAACAAACCCAACCAGGTGGACATCCATACGATTTCCCCTGGAAACTATCATGGTTAATTCTTTTTTTTCTCTGCAATTCCTGATGATTTTACCACGACGGCCCAACTGACCTGCTTTCATCCTCACTTTATCATCCTTCACTGGTGTCTCACCAGCGTATAACCATGGCGCGACGGGGGAAAAGAAATTATTAGTAATGGGAGCTAAGAATCCTATTGCTAGCAATATACCCAACCAGGTCAACCTCCACACTGTTTATCCTGGAAAATATCATGGTTAATTCCTGATGGATTCATCATGATGGCCTCACTGAACTGCTTGTCTTCGCATGACTTCGCATGTCACAACATTCCAGAACCTGAGTGTTTGCGACAGGAAGATCCTCTGAGACCGTATTGCGCGTGACCATTCTAGTTCCAATTACTTCATGGCAGAATCACGAATGGGACAGAGGCAAACGACTTTTGTACAAAGTCTCTTACTACGCGTTGCTAGCATAAACCTCAACAAGTCCAAAACTTAACACCGTCTTTTCTGGAAACCGTCGCGGTTAAAACTTGGTGAATTACAATGATTGGTTCATTGACCTGCCTTTTCATCCTCACCTATCATCCCTCATTGGTGCCCTGCCAGCGTATACAGTTAACGCAGGCGGGGTTACCATACCATTTTCAACCCATTTAATAAAAAATTTGATAATAACGTTTCTTTGTCACTTATACGACTAAACTAATTGTTTCATTCATTCTAGCCGTTAACAGTCCACTGCTGGACATATGCCTTCCCCATGTGGAGAGTTTCGCCAGTAGTTGCCACGCTTGACAGGCGGATTGGCAATCGCAATTAGGTTTTGGTAATGTTCCAAGAGGGACGCTGCTGCCTATCCATTCGAGCATTAATTTCCTTTAGTCGCCTCTTACGACACCCACGGGAAAGGAAGGGGTGGCCCATTCTATGCCGGGACCACACGGCGATTGTCCACTTACAATGTTACTATATTAGTAAGGTTCAATAAAACAACCGTGGCCGTGTGGTCCCGGCATAGAATAGGCCACACCTTCCTTTCCCATGGGTGTCGTATGAGGCGACTGAAAGAGGGCGAGAGATGGGCAGCAGCGTCCCTCTTAAAACATCTCTAAACCCTAACTGTAGTTGCCAATTCGTCTGCCAAGTGTGGCAACTACAGGAAAAACTCCCCTTATGGGGGAAGCTTATTTTCAGAAGTGGACAGTCAACTAGTACACGCTAAGAAATAATTTAAAAAAATCTCAACTGAAAGAAGAAACTCGACGTACGCAAAACCGCGGTCAACAACAAGCATACATGTAAATCTTATACGAATTCGGAATATTACCAGAGGGAGACTTTGTACAAAAGTCGATTGCTTGGATACCTCTGTCCCATTCGTGTTTCTACCGTGAAGCAGTTGTGTTTGCATGGTTGCGTTTCGGTTTGAAGGGTGGGATATGGCGTGAATTTACAGGGTACAGAGGAATAACACATAAGTCCTTAGAAATGGCAACGCATGTGGGGTATCATGGGGGAAACAGTATACTCTGTTATGTCCATGGTACTGCTCATGTGTATAGGCGACGGTTACCACTTTCCATCAGGTGGGCCGTCAGCTTGTTTGCCATTCTAAGTTGTATAAAAAAAATTCAATGACGCTTACGTCTGTATATTAAAGACAATAGTTCAAACTCTCAACTAAGGGTGTATATTTTATTTAAATCCCTTCAAAAATGCGTCACTGGACTAGACAACTAGTGACATCTGACGTAAATCTGAACCATAAAAACCCTTGTGATTATTTGTATAAATGAATGATGCTGTTAGGCAGCGCCCTCTATCGTTTGGGTAATGAAATTCAAAATAAGACCGACAGATAGATACCCTTTATGGTTTTTTTTTCTTATGGGTGAAAATGGAATGGTAACCCCGCCTGCGCTAACGGGATACGCTGACGGAGCACCAGTGAAGGGTGATAGATGAGAATGAAAACAGGCCAGTTTTTTTTTTAATGGATGATAATGGAATGGTAACCCCACCCGCGCTATCGGTATACACCGACGGGGCACCAGTGAAGGATTATAGGTGAGAATGAAGTAGGTCAGTTAGCCCATCGTGACGAATTCAACAAGAATTGTTCACGATGGTTTCCAGGGGGAACCACGTAGAGGTCGACCTAATAAGGCATATTGCTAGCAATGGGGCTGTCAAACTCAATTACTAACAATCCCTTTCCCCCCAAACAGGCCAGTTAGCCCATCATGATGAATTCATCAGGAATTAACTATGATAGTTTCCAGGGGACCGCGAGGAGGTCGACCTGGTTGGGTATATTGCTAGCAATGGAATTCCTAGTCTCTATTACTAGCAATCCCTTTCCCCCCACCCTTTATTGTTCCCTCCATAAGATTGCAATAGTTAACTTATTATAAATACAAACAATTACAAGAAATGATCACAGTGAGAAACCAATGGGCGGCCATATCGCCAAGAGCGATCACATCCAGGCAACCAAAAATTAATTTACATATGTCCCCTAAAAATTTAGAGGGCATTGTAAAATAATATTATAAAGTATAAATGTGTACGTTGACGCTTTGAATGCGTTAAAGTGAATTGACGTAAAGTTCGTGCGATTCAGAAAAATTAAAATGTATGGACACGTGTGGGCAGAGGAAGGATAAAATTTTTGTTTTTAATAAATGAAAATTGAATGGTGAACCCGCCCGCGCTGTTGTTTTTTTTTTGTTACAACACAGGGGGCAAACGAGCGTGCAGCTCACCTGATGGTAAGTGACTACCGCCGCCCATGGTCACCCACGACACCTACGGCATTGCAGGTGTGCTGCCGGCCTTTTATACGCTGGATGGACACCTGTGTGTGCTGGGCAAGGATGCAAGATGGGCAGTTGGTATACCAAGTGATGAATTCACTTGGAATTAATCACGATGATTTCAAAGGGGAATCAAGACGAGGACGATCTGGTTTTTGTTTTTGATGGGTGAAAATGGTATGGTAACCCCGCCTGCGCTAACGGGATACGCTGGCGGAGCACCAGTGAAGGGTGATAGATGAAAATGAAAACAGGCCAGTTAGCTCATCATGATGAATTCATCAGGAATTAATCATGATAGTTTTTAGGGGGAACCGCGAGGAAGTCGACCTGGTTGGGTATATTGCTAGCAATGGGATTCTCAGTCTCCATTACTAACAATCCCTTTCCCTCCGAGGACGATCTATTAGGAAGTTTTTTAATGGATGATAATGGAATGGTAACCCCGCCTGCGCTATCGGTATACACCGGCGGGGCACCAGTGAAGGATGATAGGTGAGGATGAAGAGGCATTCACAAGTATCAACCAAAATAGTTTCCAGGGGAAACCGTGTGGGGGTCGACCTGACAGGATGTATTAGTAGTAATGGAATCTACATTATTAATAATCCCTTCCCCCCCCCCCCCAGAAATAACATGGTGTCAATATGGTGTGATTAATAATATTAGTATATTAGTCGATATCTCCATCCAAAGGTTGGCTGCAAGAGATCGCTCTTAGCGATAAGGTCGCCCATTGTTCTCTCATTGTGATTATTTCTTGTAATTGTTTGTATCTATCTATAATAAATTTACATCTTACACCAGAGGGAGACTTTGTACAAAAGTCGATTGCTTGGGCACCTCTGTCCCATTCGTGTAAGGGTGGGATATGGCGTGAATTTACAGGGTACAGAGGAATAACACCTGAGTCCTCAGGAATGGCAACTCATGGGGGGTATCGTGGGCGAAACAGTATACTCTGTTACGTGCATGGTACTGCTCATGTCTATAGGCGACGGTGACCACTTTCCATCAGGTGGGCCGTCAGCTTGTTTGCCATTCTAAGTTGTATAAAAAAAAAAAAAGGTAAAAATATAGAGTGGATGGAGGGAAAGATTTTTACTAGTGCAGATTATCAGTTGAATTGCTAGAAATATACCCAGTCAGGTTGACCTCCACGTGGTCCCGCCTGGAAACCATCATGCTGAATTTCTTTTTTATCCCACTGATGTGGCAAACAAGTATACAGCCCACCTGATGGTAAGCGGTCACCGTAGCCTATGAACGCCTGCAATACCAGAGGCATTACGCGCGCGTTGCCGACCCTGAAGAAATCTCTTTACCCCCCTTTTGAAGAACCACGTGCTGTAATCTCTTGGGAAAACCTCGGCAGGGAGCTCGTTCCATAACCTAAGTGTTCGTGGGAGGAGACATCTCTGAAACCGCGCTGTACGCGACCATTTAGGCTGTAGGGTATGACGGTGTATTTATTACTGAAGGCTATCTGACCCATCTTTTCATTCTATCATACATTAAAAAAGCAATAAAGAGTACCTATTTACAATTCATCATCATCATCATACCAGCCTTTAACTGTCCACTGCTGAACATAAGCATCCCCCTTGGGGGGTTTTTTCCAGTAGTTGCCACTCTCTGCAGGCGGATTGGCAACCGCAGTTAGGCTTTGGAGATGTTTTAAGAGGGACGTTGCTACCTATCCTTCGTTCTCCTTTAATCACTTCTTACGACACCCACAGGAAAGGAAGGGGTGGCTCATTCTATCCCGGAACTACACTATTGTATTCTTTTTTTTTTTATACAACATAGAATGGCAAACAAGCTGACAGCCCACCTGATGGCAAGTGTTAACCGTCGCCTATAGACATGAGCAGTACCATGGACATTACAGAGTATACTGTTTCGCCCATGATACCTCCCATGCGTTGCCATTCCTGAGGACTCAGGTGTTATACCTCTGTACCTTGTAAATTCACGCCATATCCCACCCTTCAAACCGAAACACAGCCATGCAAACACAACTGCTTCACGTTAGGAAGTACTCGTATTCATTCATATAAATATCTTAATATCTTTCCAAACTCAACATAATTTGTATATTTTTTTTTTAAATACAAAAATGCTAAACTGTATAATATAAAATGCCATCGCTGACTTTTTTTTCTAGTTCTAATAACGAGAAACAATTGCATTATGTACAATATATTTTTTTTTATATCTCAGCATTTTCAACGGAGACTCTCGATCGACCGATTTCTTTCGACATCTTAATCAACTATTGTCATGCTATAATAAATTAAGACAAAGCAATATTTAACTAGAGCACTGTAGGTTCCGGCATAGAATAGGCCACCCCTTCCTTTCCCGTGGGTGTCGTAAGAGGGGATTACGGGAGGGCGAAGGAAAAGCAGCAACGTCTCTCTTAAAACATCAACAAAGTTGTATAAAAAAAAAACCCACAGAACTCTGTCAGTTGTAAACCAAATTCATTTACATCTGACCGAGATTGGATCCTCAGAAATTTTATCAAAATCGTTTAGTTATTAAAACAAAATAATTTGGCTTTGCCAGAATTGACATCGGTTTTTTTTTTCTGGAAAACAGTAATAATATTAAAAAAGTTTTAAAGATGCATAGGTACAGTTGAGTTTTTAAAATTCCACTACCAGTGGTTATAGTTTACCATCAGGCGGGTCGTATTTATTTATTTATTTATAAATTACTCACCACACTTGCAGTCTCCCAAAACGTGTAGTGAGCCATAGGTTTATTTTACAAACTTACAAATTTTAAACAACATTTTAAAAATATATCTCGATTTTGTAAGTAACACGAAAAAAAAATCTACTTCGATTATGTCAATACCAGCTATTTTGATCACATACATACACATGTACACACAAATTTTATACTTTACGTGCATATATGCATTCATTTTCCTCCACTGCTTTGCTATTGGGGAATATACACGATGTTTATCTTACACCTAATGATTTTTTTCTAATTTTTCATATATATATATATATATATATATGTATGTATATGTATGTGTCAAATATAGGCACAAATTAAAACTTCTTTCCTTTTTTTTTTTAATTAGTATATTGTTTGAGAAGTAATTCTTGTAAGAAGCAATTTACAATGGTATCCTGCACTTTAGTTATACTTTGTTAGAAGAGGGACTGCCTGAAAACCAGCGGTGTGCAGCTGTTCACATTGCGCTGGGACACTCGCAGCATCAGCTGAGCCGGTCCCTTCTGCCTAGTACGGGACACTTTTTGTACATCTTATTTATATTTTATATTGTAACTGGCAATAAATGCTTTCTGTTCTATTCTATTCTAAAAAAATACAAGTGGGAGCCTTCTTTTCGAAGTCGAACGTTCGTCGAAAACGTTGTTATTGTTTCGATACACGAAATTTGAAAATTTTAAAATACTCATTTAAATTTTGTTTTTCAAGATGGCGACGGTAGGTATGTATATAGTGACACTTCGTTACACGTGTCATCTACAAATTCGTAAATACTTATATATTACGACTATTCTCTACACATAGTAGAAAACAATGTTGCCATTTACACGCCAGTATTGTGTCAGTCGTTAACTGCGTCCACTGTTTTTTTAATGGGTGATAATGGAATGGTAACCCCACCCGCGCTATCGGTATACACCGGCGGGGCACCAGTGATGGATGATAGGTGAGAATGAAGCAGGTCAGTTAGCCCATCGTGACGAATTCAACAAGAATTGTTTACGATGGTTTCCAGGGGGAACCTCGTGGAGGTCGACCTGATATTGCTAGCAATGTCGAACTCCATTGCTAACAATCCCTTTTCCCCCTGCATCCACTGTTGAACATAGCTATCCCCATAAGGGAAATTTTAGTTGTTTTGTTTCTAGTACCAGAGGGAGACTTTGTGCAAAAGTCGTTTGCTTGGCCACCTCTGTCCCATTCGTGTTTCTACCGTGAAGCAGTTGTATTTGCATGGCTGTGTTTCGGTTTGAAGGGTGGAATATGGCAGTGAATTTACTGGGTACAGAGGAATAACACCTGAGTCCTCAGGAATGGCAACGCATGGGGGGTATCATGGGCGAAACAGTATACTCTGTTATGTCCACGGTACTGCTCATGTCTATAGGTGACTGTTACCACTTTCTTATCAGGTGGGCCGTCAGCTTGTTTGCTATTTTAAGTTGCATAATAGTTATCACGCTCGGCAATCGGGTTAGCAACCGGGGTTTAGCTTTTGGTGATATTTTAAGAGGGACGCTGCTTTCCATCCCTCGCCCTCCCTTAGTCGCCTCTTACGACACCCACGGGAAAGGAAGGGATGGCTCAATCTATGTCGGGTCCTACACGCTTAATTCATATACCTATTTAGTGATTATTTACTCTATGGTTCTTGGAATATGGCTCTTACCAAAAACGTAGCGTGGTAATCAAAAATCTAATTCTCCGGTGATGGTAAACGACGATAACAAATCTAAATTCAAATCGTTTTTATTCAAATAGACTTGTTTACAAACACTTGCAAGTCGTCATTTACGAATGCAGGTTTCGGAAACTTGAGAAGAGCCCGCGAGAAATTCGACAGTTGCTCTTTTAAATCTCTGTTAACATTATGTGTAACCATCTCCTTCCGTTAGACCGCATACAAAGTCGGGCAGCTCGAATTGTTGACGATCGGCGTCTTACTGTCCGACTCGACCCACTGAAACTGCGTAGAGATGTTGCATCTCTGTGCATCGTTTACCGAATTTATCATGGGAAGTGCTCTGAGGAATTGTTCGGATTGATATCTGCTGCAGATTTTCACCATCGTACAACCCGCCATAAACTAAAATTTCATCCCAACCATCTGGACGAGTGGCGGTCCTCCACCATGCGTTTTTCAAGGCACTTTCTCCCACGCACAACCACTCTTTGGAATCAACTTCCAGCAGCAGTATTTCCGAACCGATACGACAACATAACCTTCAAGAAAAGAGCATATTCCTTTTTAAAAGGCCGGGCAACACACCTGCAATGCCGTAGGTGTTGTGGGTGACCATGGGCGGCGGTAGTCACTTACCATCAGGTGAGCCGCATGCTCGTTTGTCCCCTGTGTTGTAAAAAAAAAATGTGTATTTATTTAAACGTACTATGTCTAAACTTCATGGTCGTTAAAAGCCCGCGCATGATCCACTAACACCATGCACGTGGGGAGAAAGGGAGTGTTAGTAACGTCCTCCTCGCGACCTCCACGCGGTTCCCCCTGGAAACCATTGTGATTAATATTTCTTGCATTCGTCACGATGGGCTAACTGACCTGATTTCATCCTCACCTATCATCTCTCACTGGTGCCCCCCCAGTGTATACTGATAGCTCAGGCGGGGTCATCATTTCATTATCATCCATAAAAAAAATTTTTTTAATTGTTTTTTAATAACAGTTTCACGACCTCCCATAGAGAAAACCAAATTGATCCACGTAACGGTGGTAGGCTCGCCGCTTGCTACGTAGGAATATAATATGCTTAATGGGGGATAAGGGAGTGTTAGTAATGGAAAAGCCTCGTTGCTAGCAACAGGGTGTGTTACTAGGAATTATTGTTATTTATGCCTTTACCTGTCCACCGCTGGGCATAAGCCTTCCCCATAAGAGGAGTTTTACCAGTAGTTGCCATACTTGGCAGGTGGGTTGGCAACCACAGTTACGCTTTTAAAGATGTTTTAAAAGGGACGCCGCTGCCCATCCCTCGCCCTCCCTTAGTCGATTCTAATGACACTTACGAGAAAGGAATGGATGGCCTTTTCTATGCCAGGACCACGCGGCCATTTATTTATATACTATATTGCTAGAAATACAGTATATAAATTTTTCTTTCCTTTTATAGTGTTTTTTTTTTTTTAATACCACGAACGTGATAAACAAATATACAGCCCGTCTGATAGTAAATACCTTCTTTTACTTACTCACAACGTCTCCTTTTTTTTTCTTACTCTCGATGAGGGGTTTTTTTTAATGGGTGATAATGGAATGGTTACCCCACCCGCGCTATCGGTATACACCGGCGGGGCACCAGTAAGGGATGATAGGTGAGGATGGAGTAGGTCAGTTAGCCCATCGTGACGAATTCAACAAGAATTGTTCACGATGATTTCCAGGGGGAACTACGTGGAGGTCGACCTAATAAGGTATATTGCTAGCAATGGGGCTGTCAAACTCCATTGCTAACAATCCCTTTCCCCCCCTCCCGATAAGGGTTGACATTAAGCAGGCGGGCGGTCGTAAAGTCAAAAGTTGAACCTCGTGTAATATGTCGATTGCTTGGGTACCTCTGTCGCATTCGGGTTTTTTTTAATGGGTGATAATGGTATGGTAACCCCGTCTGCGCTATCGGTATACAATGGCGGGGCACCAGTGATAGGTGACTAATGAGGATGAAAACCCAGATCAGTTGGCCTATCCTGACGAATTCAACTAGAATTAGCCACGATGGTTTCCAGGTGGAACTACGTGGAGGTCGGCCTGACAGGGTGTATTGCTAGAAATGGGGCTATTTGACCCCTTTACTAACAATCCCGTGCTTTTGCAGGTTACTGCCGTGAAGCAGTTGTATTTGCATGGCTGTGTTTCGGTTTGAAGGGTGCGATATGGCGTGAATTTACAGGGCACAGAGGCATAACACCCGAGTCCTCAGGAATGGCAACGCATGGGGGGTATCTTAAAAAGGAATTAAAAAAAAATGAGTTGTATCATTCCTAACTATATAAGTTTGTAGTTTTATACATTTTTTCCTTTGCCGACATTTCCAGTGGTGACATAGACATAATGTTGGGGGGAAAAGGATTGTTAGCAATGGAGTTTGACAGCCCCATTGCTAGCAATATACCTTATTAGGTCGACCTCCACGTGGTTCCCCCTGGAAACCATCGTGAACAATTCTTGTTGAATTCGTCACGATGGGCTAACTGACCTGCTTCATACTCACCTATCATCCTTCACTGGTGCCCCGCCAGTGTATACCGATAGCGCGGGTGGGGTTACCAGTCCATTATCATCCATTTAAAAAAAAAATAGACATAATGTCGTAAACAAATAAATTTTCAATAGATTTATGAATCGTCTATCTCTGTCTCGCTGGTGAAAAAATTAAACCTAATTATTTGTAGGTAAGTACATTTATTTAAATAAATTTATACATAAATATATACATGTCTGTATGTATATGTATGTGTATACGCATATCTGTGTATATTTATGTATAAAGATATAAGTTTAGTTTGGTCAAAATATCTAACCGTCTAGATTTGTGATGTTGTGAGACTTGTAATTTTATATGAAATGTAGTTTTTGTACGTTTGTCTGTCTTGTGATATCATCGCAAGGGTATGTTGAGTATGTTGAGGTTATATTTAAGTTATTTTTAAAAATAGAATTTATTCATTTTTCTTGTTATGTCAATGTGTATTTTGTTTATTAGGGAAACGTCATTACTTTTTAAAACATCTATTATTGTACTAGGGAACAATATTTCTTTATTCAGTATCTTATATTTTTATTGTTTTATCCAACGAACCCTTCACATATAGGATTAAGGTATAAGTTTATAATTGTTCAAAGAGCTGTATGTACAATGAGCGCAAAGCTGCAGACAAACTGCAATGCAGTTTCGCAGCACTAAGTATATACACTGTCTATGTAACTGTTTACTTGAAATAAACAAAAATATATATATATATATATATATATATATATATATATATATATATATATATATATATATATATATATATCATTTCAGCCATGAAATATTCACTGCTGTACAAAAGTCTTCTCCGCATGGGTAGTTTTGCCAATAATTACCGCGCTTAGGTGTTATATCAATCTAAAGAATCACATATAAAATGCTATAAAATAACCGATCAGTTGAATTGGCTGAAACTTTTGTTATATTATATGCATTGATTTTCGAAAATTATCTCTACTCGTGCAAAGCCGGGTCGGATCGTTAGTCAATACATGTTATAACTGAAAATATATCCTTTCAAATAAAAAAAAAAGGTTTTTTTTTAATCGGTTTATTAATGACAGAGTTCAGAGGCGTAACTAAAAACAACAAATTAAAAAAAAAAACAACTGTCAAAAACTAATAAATTTACTGCAAATGTCGTTCTTAGGTTTGTTCACCCTATATCCCTGTGGCACATTTACAAAGCAATATTGTTACGGTAAATCTTTGAGAAATATGAATGTCCTGGTCATAGACTTACAGAAAGATCCGTTATATATATTCTGGACAATTCTTTCCTGTGTTGGTGAAAGATTTATAAATAAAACATAAGTAAAACCTCGAAATTTGCCCGCCGTTCCAATTTCGATATTTGAATACCCGTTAAATTGAAAGAGATAGGTATATTAATACACACCAGCGAGACGGGGATAGACAATCGATTCATAGAACTATTGGAAATCTATTTGTTTACGACTTATTGAGTTTCGTAAACATTATGTCTATGTCACCACTGGAAATGTTGGCAAAGGAAAAAATTTACAAAACTATAAACTATATATTAAAAAAAAAATAATAATATTTTTATTCAAGAAAGATACATTTACAAATTTTACAATTTATATTTCCTCGTTGAATGTAAATTGTAAAAATTGTAAATTGTATTTTATACAACTGTATCTTTCTTGAATTTTTTTTTTTTATTTTATATTACGAATGAAATAAATTCAAATCATCTGTAGACTGGAATAAGTCAAATCACATTTTCTTTCACTGTAGAATACTGTTTTTTTTTTTTTACAACACAGGGGGCAAACGAGCATGCGGCTCACCTGATGGTAAGTGACTACCGTCGCCCATGATCACCTACAACACCTACGGCATTGCAGGTGTGCTGCCGGCCTTTTAAAAAGGAATATACTCTTTTCTCGAAGGTTATGTTGTCGTATCGGTTGTGTTTTACACTTTTCCATTTTTCTGTAATTTTTTTACTGAATTCGTCATATTTCCTTTGTGTGTGTAATATATATATATATATATATATATATATATATATATATATATATATATATATATATATATATATATATATATATATATATATATATATATATATATATATATATATATATATATATATATATATATATATATATATATATATATATATATATATATATATATATATGTTTATGTATTAGTAAATCGCTTAATAAATTATATGTATTTGATATTTTAGTGCATTATAGGTTTTTGTATTTTACGCACGAAAAAATTTTTTAATTCACTCTTGCGCCGCCAACCCACTTCTGTCAGTTCTCCTTTAACCAAAGGTTGTCTGTAAGAGATCGCCCCAGCGATAAGACCGCCTTTTGTACCTTTATGTGTATATTTCAATTTGTATTTATGTTACTGTATTTCACTTGAATTATTTAGTTGTCATTGTATATTTTTGTTTCTGGTGCAATAAAGAGACGAATAAATATTTTTTTTTTAATTTACTTATGGGTTCGGAAGGTCGTTGTCTGTTGAGAAAAGCCCGCGAGAAACTCAACAGTTACTCTTTTAAATCTCTGTTAACATTATGTGTAATTATTTAAATGCTTTATGTCTAAAATTTGATTTTTTTTATATCACAGCGGTGGCAAACAAGCATTCAGCCCATCTGAGGGTAAACTGTCATTAACTTATGGACAAATAGCTTATGGAAAATGTTATACGGCTGTATAACCCTACCAAATCCACATAAAACCTGCTCGCATACTTTCTACATAAACTGTGTCGAATATATAATCTAGTAATGTAAAATTTGTCATTGACAAATAATTGACATATCAAACATTTTCTATACACTAGCCTGCTATGAATTGAGAAAAATAGCAACTGATGGTGTATCTTTCGGCTTCTTTTTACTAATTATATTTGCATAAGAAGAAAGGAGGCGATATGAGTTACAGTTTTTATTTTATCATTTCTTCTATGTAATTCGCCGTGCTTAGTTATAACTAGTCACCATAGACAATCACAGTGCATTCTGTTATGGCCATAGTGCTGTTTATGTCTAGCGACGGTCGCCACTTTCCATACAACATTTACATCAATACATAGTTTTGAGGACGAAAATACACGGATTGATACATTCAGAACTTGTAACTCGGTCACAATACGTACAGACGGATCTATTTTTAGATTATTCTAATATGTAAATAGTAATGGTGCAGGTAGGCGCCCTTCTTTGTATTAAATGAGTTATATGTATCTTTTTTTTTTTAATGGAATGGTAACCCCGCCTGCGCTAACGGTATACGCTGGCGGGGCACCAGTGAATGATGATGAAAATGAAAAGGCAGATCAGTTAGCCAATCAGGAGAATACGCCTGGAACTCAACACAATTAGTTTCAGAGGGGACCACGTGGAGGTCGACCTGACAGGGTATATTGCTAACAATGGGACTGGTAGTCCGCGTTACTAACAATACCTTCCCTCCTAGCGTATACCGTTAGAGTTAGTTAAAAAATACCTCGAGTACCTAGTTTGCTTTAAGGTCAGTCCGCCTCTGTCCTGGATCATGCGTAAACCACAGACATGAAGGAAAGGGACTATTAGCAATGGAGTTTGACATTGCTAGCAATATGCCCTTTCAGATCGACCTCCACGTGTTTCCGCCTAGAAACCATCGTGAACAATTCTTGTTGAATTCGTCACTATGGGCTAACTGATCTGCTTCATCCTCACCTATCATCCTTCACTGGTGCCCCGCCGGTGTATATCGATAGCGCGGGTGGGGTTACCATTCCATTATCATCTATTAAAAAGAACGTAACTACGTAAAGAGGTAAATAATCCAAAATGTAAAATTACTATGTGTGATTTTACCTTGATCTATTTACTATATTTACGTTTATGTACTGTATATTTATATTATATATGTATATTTATTTAATTTAGTCTTATTTTTTATATAAATGATATTTAGAATGAGTATGCTTTCTATTGGATTATTTTTTTACTAGGTTACCAGAGGGAGACTTTGTACAAAAGTCATTTGTTTGAGCACCTCTGTCCCATTCGTGTTTCTACCGTGAAGCAGTTGTGTTTGCATGGCTGCGTTTCGGTTTGAAGGGTGCGATATGACAGTGAATTTACAGGCTACAGAGGAATAACACCTGAGTCCTCAGGAATGGCAACGTATGGGCCGGGGGGGGGGGGGTATCATGGGCGAAACAGTATACTCTGTTATGTCCATGGTACTGCTTATGTCTATAGGCGACGGTTACCACTTTCCGTTAGTTGGGCCGTCAGCTTGTTTGCAATTCTAAGTTGCATAAAAAAATCAATTAGCACAAGACGCTGAATGCTAAAAGATGAACAAGAAAGTAATGTAAAGATTGATCTTTCCCTGTTTGCCAGAATTCACATTGAAGGCTAGTTGCCATATTAAAGCGAAAAAAAATAAAATTAAACCGACAATGGCCAAATCTTAAGAAACAAATAGTAGAATAGTATTTTCTATACAATCTTTAGTTGTTTTTTTTTCTTTAAGTTGGCAGTGGGCTAGTGTTGCCCAATATTTTGTGTTTTTATTACAGAAGCGTATATTAGCGATGCGCGACTTTACTAATCGGATTATTCGAATTTCAAATTATTCGACTATTAATGTCATTCATTAGTAGTTTTTGATGTACGAGTCGACACGAACATAGCCGAGTCGATCCAATCGTTGGACTGTCTTAATTTATGAATGGATAAGAGTGTTGCCAATTTAAATTTAGTGAAAATTACCAATTTTCGATAAAAGTAAATACAGTTTTTATAGGAAATTTGATATTTCAGTACTTGGTGGGGTTTTTTTTCGTCGTCGTTTTTACTAAGATGGTAATGTAGTAGTAATGGATACAGACTGTGGAATACACTTATTCTTTATTTTATTTATTTAATTCTTTATTGTACACACCAGTTATAAGAATATGACATAGGTAATCAAATGTACAAAGGTGAGCTTAACTCCAATAGAGTTCTCTTCCTGCAACACCCAAAGTGGAAAGGAGCATCAATATCAGTGGTAAACAGTAAATATATTTCATTCATTTGTTATAATTAGTCACTAATTAGTAAAATCATTCGAATACGGAGATTAGTAAATTAATAAATTAGTAATTTACTAATTTCCGATCGAGTCGAATTATAAAATTGGTAATTACTAATTGTTCGAATAACAAAATCATTCAGATTGGCGCGTCACTAGCGTGTATTTACAGATACACGACAGACACGCCCACAGAGTCCATTGTATCTACTCGTAGACACAGATTACAAAACGGGCGCGTTCCACATCTTAGTTATTTATTTTAATGGTGCATGCATTCTATTTGTATTTTAAAAATAATAATAAAAAAAAAACATTCCTCCGCATTGATACTATGTGACACAAAGCACGTATTCCGACGTGACATGGTCCACTTTCTTATATGGAGGCCAAATGAATTTATTATAGGACAAAGAATCTGTTGTGTGTGTGTGTGTGTGTGTGTGTGTGTGTGTGTGTGTGTGTGTGTGTGTGTGTTTTTTTATTTGCGTTCAGAAACTTCTAGTGATGATCTAAAATTGTTTTTTTTTTTTTTAGTAAATGAAAATAATCCATCTTAATGAATGGTGGTTTTTCACCCGTGTGTGTTTTAAGGCATTTTCTTCTACACACATTCACGCTTTGGAATCGAATTCCAGTAGCAGTATTTCCGAACCGATACGACATCGTAACCTTTAAGAGCATATTCCTTTTTATAAGGCCGGCAGCACACCTGCAATATCGTTGGTGTTGCGGGTGATCATGGGCGGCGGTAGTCACTTACCATCAGGTGAGCCGCATGCTCGTTTGTTCCCTGTGTTTGAATAGTAACCTCCGCTGCTGCGGCGGGATCAGTCAGACCCGTAAGAGATGATCGCTGAGGATGAAAGTAGGTCAGTTAGCCCATCGTGACGAATTCCACAAGGATTAACCACGATGATCTCCAACGGAAACCAGGTAGAGGTCGACGGGGGAACCAGGTGAAGGTAGTCCTGATAGGGTGTGTTACTAGCGGTAGGGCAATTAGACCCATTACTAACAATCCCTTTCCCCCCAAAAAGGCGTATTAAGTACTCTCAGACATTCTCTGTCTTTGCGCAAAGCTAAAATCCCCGCTCGTATGTTAGGGTGGGCGTAAGATATTTCTAAGGTGGGCACGGCTCACTTATTCCCTCCCCCTAAAATACGGTTATAATCAACGCTAGAATAATTTGAATTTTCAGGAGGTGGTGAGAAGTGATTAAGGGAACAGAAGTTTTTGAAGTGTTGTTATGTTCTTTTTTTTTTTATACTACTTAGAATGGCAAACAAGCCGACGGCCCACCTGATGGAAAGTGGTAACCATCGCCTATAGACATGAGCAGTGCTATGTACATAACAGAGTATACTGTTTCGCCCATGATACCCCCCATGCGTTGCCATTCCTGAGGACTCATGTGTTATTCCTCTGTACCCTGTAAATTCACGCCATATCCCACCCTTCAAACCAAAACACAGCCATGCAAACACAACTGCTTCACGGTTGAAACACGAATGGGACAGAGGTACCCAAGCCATCGACTTTTATACAAAGTCTCCCACTGGTAAATGGAATAATATAATGGAATGGTAACCCCACCCGCGCTATCGGTATACACCGGCGGAGCACCAGTGAGAGATGATAGGTGAGGATGAAGCAGGCCAGTTAGCCCATCGTGACGAATTCAACAAGAATTGTTCACGATGGTTTCCAGGGTGGTGTTCTACCAGCAAACCCTAAGTGGAAAGGAGCGTGGAGGTCGACCTGATAGGGCATATTGCTAGCATTGGGGCTGTCAAACTCCATTGCTAAATATAAGGCAACACAAAGAGGGGGGGTGGAAGGTGTTGTTAGCAATGGAGTTTGACCCCCCCCCCCCGACCTCTTTGGGAATTCGTGAACAATTCTTGTGAAGTACAAATGTTCATCCTTATATTATCCTTCGCCGGTGTATACCGATAGCGCGGGTGGGGTTGCCATTCCATTATCACTCATAAAAAAAAATCCCAAAGAGGGTCGACGTCAGGCAGGTGGCCGGTCGTAAAACTAGAAACCAAATCTTTTTGTAATATGGATAAAATCATAAATGATTGGGATAAGGGTAGGAAGATGATGATTTGTACTTCACCTAATAGATCAGTATCTGTAAAAAAAAACAATGTTCTCGCTAATAAAGAAATCTAATCTTTACTCAAACATTTTTAACTATTTAACAAGTTTTTATAATCCTTGATTGACTTTAAGCATGATTCATTTACTGACATATTCACTTTTTTTTAATGGGTGATAATGGAATGGTAACCCCGTCTGTGCAGGGGGAAAGGGATTGTTAGTAATGGAGACTGAGAATCCCATTGCTAGCAATATACCCAACCATGTCGACCTCCTCGCGGTTCCCCCTGGAAACTATCATGGTTAATTCCTGATGAATTCATCACGATGGGCTAACTGGCCTGTTTTCATTCTCATCTATCACCCTTCACTGGTGCTCCGCCAGCGTATCCCGTTAGCGCAGGCGGGGTTACTATACCATTTTCACCCATAAAAAAAAACCCCGCCTGTGCTATCGGTATACGCTTGCAGGACACCAGTGACGGATGATAGGTGAGGATGAAAACAGGTCAGTTAGCCCATCGTGATGAATATACTTGGAATTCAGTGCGATGGTGTCTAGAGGGACCACGTGGAGGTCGACGTAACGGAGTATATTGTTAGCAATGGGACTAGTATGCGTTACTTACAATCCCTTCCTCCTGCTTTTATGCAAATTGTTAGTAATGCAGAATACCAGTCCTACTGTTATATACTCTGCCAGATCGACCTCGTGGTCCCCATTGGAAACTATTATACTGAATTCATCGTATTCATTCATCGTTCCTACTACGACTAACTTACCTGCCTACATCCTTACCTCTCATCTCTCTGAACTGCCTTTTCATCATCACCTATTATCCCTTACTGGTGCCCCGCCAGCGTATATTGTTAGCCGAGCGGGGTTACCATTGCATTATCATTTATTAAAAAAACATGCTAAGTACTAGCCTTGTTTTGACGATTATTGCAACGCACGCAAACACGCACA
The DNA here is from genome assembly GCF_026898425.1 of Galleria mellonella. NCBI lineage: Eukaryota > Metazoa > Arthropoda > Insecta > Lepidoptera > Pyralidae > Galleria > Galleria mellonella. The sequence goes on along the minus strand of NW_026442002.1, from coordinate 1,562,212 downwards.
CACACACACGCACACACACACACACACACACACACACACACACACACACACGCACCGCGCGCACACACACACACACACACACACACACACACACACACACACACACACACACACACACACACACACACACACAAGCACACACACACACACACACACACACGTTATTGCTAAACTGCTGAAATAGTTTTTTATTATTATTTTTTAGCTTTAGTCATTTTGTAACCCCTGTGTGGGTGCTGTCAAAATAAAATAGTTTCTTTTTTCTTTCTTCACCGATTTACTTTTACCATATTTGAAAATAGAATTGCAAGAGCGCACTCTTTTCGAACATTTTTTCACATGACAGTTCATCTACATAATAGATAAATATGTTTCAGATAAAGAATAATCGTTTTTAGTTAAATTTTTATGCTAGTTGTTTTTCGAATTTTGAATTTAGTCCGAAAATTTAAATATTTTTGAAATAAAACACTTGACCATTCCATCGATTCCGGCTCAATTTACGTGCAAAATTTGGCTTGGTAGGTATTACGGAGAGCTTATCTTTAATAATTTGACCCGTATTGACCCAATTTATTCGTATGGTCGTTGCAAAAAACCAGGAAACCGTGTAGAATACATAAATATCTTAAAGTGATAAGGTCACAGTAAAAAACTTATGGAATATGTATGGCCTTTTTGGCTGTTTTCCATGTACCCATTGCCAAATAAAAAAATAATACCTATTCAAATTCGAATATCGGATGCTATGGTAACTTTTTTTAAAATAAATGTAGTCAGATTTATATCAGATTTACCAACCGTTACATAAAAGGAAGGCCGTTGGAATAAATAATTATATGGTAATAAAATTAATGTTAGATAAGTGTTATTTTCTGGCATTATAGTTGAATTTCTATGCCTACCTGGAAGTTACAAAATAAACCTATTTTTGGCGGGACATTAGATACCTACAGAACATGTAATGACTACATAATTTATGAGTTGGCACTATCCTCTTAATGATGAAAGTTGAAAATAAATCCATGCAACCATCTACAAGTATCACACAATAAAATAAATGAGAACAATATTTATGTTTTTGCTTTTGATTGCGCCATTAGAAAACATTCCAATGTTCTTAATTGTTTTTAGTTTTTTACTTAACAGAAATGAACTTTGATAATTATTTTAAGGACAATGGATTAGATTTATATGGGCCCCACTTTTTTTGACGTTTAAAATCTGCATAGCAATATTTTGGCTAGGCTATAAGTTACTTTTTATCCCGGTTATACGACAAAATAACAGGCATCGCTAGTTTTGTCATAAGTACACAGAATACTAAGAAATATATGAAATGAGTTATTCGTCAATTCGTCCATACGTTAATTTGGCTTGTGTAGTTCTGAGTATGTTGCCATTACATTTGATGTAATATGGCGCCAATTTCGATATTTATTTTTAAACGGAGAAATATAAATGATTAGACAGGCATTTTTCTTTTTTATTTATTAATTCTTATAAAAATTATTGCTCATAAAGTGTCACATAATAATTTTATATTTGATAATTACAGTTAATTATGATTTTACTATATTTAACTAATTATCTAAAGCGGTTAACTATATTACTCAATATATTTAAAAATAGATAAACAAAGATAAATAGATAAAAAAATAGATCAGGATTGTTGTCACTGATGGAGTAGGCATTAATATTTTTAATCGTATTACAACAATGACACGGCCCACCTGATAGTAAGCGGTTTGACGTAACCTATGAACGTCTGCAATACCCCTGGTATTAAGCGTGCGTTACCGACCCCGAAACTACCTTTTTATATATATTCTTTATTGCACTAAAACATAGAGTAACAACAATAAGTTAATAACAATGTTAGCAAAGGTGAACTTATATCTAAAAGAGATCTCTTCCAGTCAACCTAACACAGTGGCATAGGAAGTAGTGACCTCTTTTTTAAAGAACCTCATACTGCAGTCTTTCGGAAAAAACTTGACAGGTAGCTCATTTTATAACCTGAGCGTTTTTAGGAGAAATCATTTCTGCAATTGCGCTTTACGGGACCATTCAGGCTTTTAGATATGGGGATGAATTTTGAAATTCTTGCGAACTTTTTCACCACAGATAAATACTTTCTGAACCTTGCATTAATAAAAAAATGATGTTTTAAAAGTGCTTGTAAACAAATCTATTTTAATAAAGATGATTTGAGTTTGAAGAAAACAATAAAGAATATCTATTTATTTTTTGTGCATTTATTGAAACTTTATATTTTGCATACTCCAAATAATTTACATGACTCATGGTAAGCAAGAAATGTGGTTCAAACGTCAAGGTCGCCATCGCAGCAATTAAAACTGTGTTAGATTTAAACAAAAGAGACAATTTTTTTAATAAAATTGTATTAGAATAACTAATATCATATAATATAAAAGTATGCCAAGTGTGCTATCCCTATGCAATATGGTTTAATTTTTTTTTTCAATAAACAAATCATTCTATTTCGACATAACTCTATGCAATTTTCGCGCCAACGCAAAAATACAGATTATAAAAATAAGAGTAATGCATGAAAACGAAATCACTTTCGCGGAAGTATACGAATTTACTCGATCGATACTCGAATATATCGAATCGATTTATCGACCCGCGCGACGTATTTAAATTAGGGCCTGCCGCGCCGGGGAGTCGAATTAATTGAGACAATCGGATAAATACACAATCTCTCGCTTAGTTGACCAATGAGAAATAGATATTTTTAATAGTTTTTTTTTTTTTATTGATACAAACTAAATATCAATAGTGATACTTGCGGTAGGCGAGGGGTGGGGAGTGTTAGAAAAGGTGTCTAAAATAGAGGGTATATTGTTAGCAATGTTAGCCATTTGGATTTCATCAGGTTCTGTTGCCGACCCGCCTGCCAAATATATAAGCTGGCAGAGCACCAGCGAGGAATGTTAGATATGGAAGTAGTCAGGTAGTCCATTATGACGGATTCAACAAGAATTATTTATTTATTTAATAAATAATTCTTGTTGAATTAGTCATTATAATTTCCAGGTCAACTGCGTGGAGGTCGACCTGACCCATCAACCTTCAACCCAACCCCATTGCTAGCAATATATCCTATATTGCTAGCAGTGGGGATTGAACTACCTATTATTAACAATCCCTCTTCCCTAATATATATATATATATATATATATATATATATATATATATATATATATATATATATATATATATATATATATATATATATATATATATATATATATATATATATATATATATACATTAAACGTGCGGGTGGTAGGAAGGAAAACTGGTGTCAATAAATATAATTAGAAGCATACCAGTTTCTATTTATTTCACAAAAGCGTATACCTATGTCAGTAAATTAAGAAATGAAAATGTTATAAAAAAAAACAATATTCAAAATAAAAAATGCAAAATTTAAAAAGGTAAACTTATATAAAAGGAGATCTAAACGCCTACCTAGGAATAGTGTCTTCATTTCAATATAATAAGAGTGATAGATATAAAGTTCGAGTAAAAGCAAACGCCCAAAGCCGTAAACCTATTAAAAAAAAATTGTGTTCTTTTTTTGAGAGAAACAAGAAACAATCTGAGAGTTATTTTCATTCACGATTGTATTTATTTTATCCTCAATGGCATTCCACTATGGGTATTGTGTAACGGTGAGAAATGTTTCAACATTTGTAAAAATATCCGACTCGACACACTGAAACTGCGTAGAGACGTTGCATTTCTATGCACCTTTTATCCAATTTATTTGTTAATTTATTCATTAGTACATATATGTGTGCATGGCGGACTTAATGCTAAAAGCATTCTCTCACAGTCAACTTGTGAATAAGAAGAAATTGTGAATAATATAAAGCACTTACTGCTCGGATAAAAATATAAAAAGTAGCATGAACATTTTTTTTTAAAGACGGTTTAGTCGGTAGTCTCTTAATGCCATCAGGAAGCGCGTTCCAGAGTCGTGAAGAATGTAGGAAAAAAGAGTTTGAAGCGTAACCAGTACGGTGAGAGGGGATAGATAGTTGGAGAGCACTGGAACCTAGGTTACGATCGTGAGTTTCAGAAAGGTACTGGAATTTGCTGCTTAAATAATTAAGAGACTGGGGGTTTCGAAGAAGAGTATAGAGGGTACAAAGAGTCCTAAGGTTTCTGCGTTTACGAATGGGAAGCCATTTGAACTGAGACCGATAGAGAGAAATGTGATCGAATTTCGAAGGTTGAAGATAAAGCGTATGGCTTGGATGAGGAGACGCTCCAGTTTATCAATAAATCGTGGGGAGTTTTCTGAATTGTTCGAATTGATACATGCTGTTGATTTTCACCACCGTACAACCCGCCACAAATTAGAGTTCCATCCCAACCATCTGGATGAGTGACGGTCCTCCACCGTGCGGTTTTCAAGGCACTTTCTTCCACGCACAACCACTCTTTGGAATCAACTTCCAGCAGCAGTATTTCCGAACCGATACGACAACATAACCTTCATGAAAAGAGCATATTCATTTTTAAAAGACCGGCAGCGCGCACCTGCAATGCCGTTGGTGTTGCGGGTGATCATTAGGTGAGCCGCATACTCGTTTGCCCTCTATGCTATATAAAAAAAAAAGTTATATAATTTTTGTAATATTACTGCCTGCAAACTTTTAATGAATTATCCCCCGAAGGAGTTAAATTATTATATATTATAAAAAAAATAAACGAAAACCATTGAGTTTTTTTTAAATTTATTAAGACTTTGGCTAGAAAGCTTAAGAGTGATTCGTTGGGCTTTATTATTATCAATAGACAATTTAATACTAAAAAAACTAGGTACAATATTCACCACACCTAGATAATTCATACTTATAATCCTAGAAACAAAACCGTAGACAAATGAGACGGTGTTAAAAATAACATCGTAAAAAAAATATGACTAATTCAAACATGCAAGACAAATAAAGGAGCGAATTAAACTAAATGCCATTTTTACAGACACGGGAATAAATTCACGGTCAGCGTAGGTGCGACGCATCAAAGATGTTTGTTCGAAGTTATTCGAAATTCAAAATATTTGTAAGCATTATTCAAATCTCAATGTTTGACGCACACAGTCCCATAAATATTGTATTGAGGCAATTGGTTTTAATAAATTCGTATCGTCGCGGCGCGTTCGGATATGCTTACGTAGTTTTTTTTTTTTTTCTTTTTAATGTTCACGTGGCAAAAATATTGTGCACTTTCTCAAAGATAATGTAATTTGAATATGTCAATTGTAATTCACTGTTCGTATTTGACATCTTGTTAGGTATAAGTTATTTATACTTATAAAATCTTTTTTTATTGACTAATCTATCAACGCAAAGTTATCGAAACTAAAATTTGGTTCATAGATTTATTTTAAAACTTAAGGATCCACTAAGATAAGGTTTTTATTTTTTTTTTTTTTTTTAATTAAAAGTGAAACACGATAGTACGCCTGCAAAGCCACGTGCAATAATTAGTTTAAAATGCTATTTAAAATACTCTGACTTAAGCTTTTGTTTAGTAAAAAAATCAATCAAACATTTCATTAAATACAAGTTGTAATGGTTTATATCAAAATTAATTAAGAGTTAAATTTAGGTATGCCCGACTAGTTCCTAACTCAATAGGAGCCCTTATTCATGTGCGCAATACTCCAACTTACTTCTTACATGTAAAGTTGAATGATAGTAGGATAAATTTCGAAATACTTATTTTATTTTAGATAGATAGATACACTTTATTACTTCCTCCAAAAGATTACAATAGTAAACTTATTATAAATATAAATAATTACATGAAATAATTACATATTTTATTCATTTAATAGTAGGCGAATTGAACAAAATAATTCTAATTGACTTACCAATTATTAAATTCGTTTACAACTTTATCAATATGATCTGAAAATCTTAGTTGGTTTTTCATCAGTATCCCAAGATCTTTAACATGGGGGGAAGGGATTATTAGTAATGCGGGCTACCAGTCCCATTGCTAGCAATATATCCTGTCATATCGACCTCCACGCGATTCCCCCTGGAAACTATCGTGCTGAATTCCAGATCTATTCATCACGATGGGCTAACAGACCTGCCTTTTCATTGTCCACTTATCATCCCTCACTGGTGCCCCACCAGCGTATACCGTTAGCACAGGTGGGGTTACCATTCCATTATCATTCACTAAAAGAAAAAAGATTTTTAACATTAACTTTTTTTATTCAACAAGCTGACGGCCCACCTGATGGAAAATGGTAACTGTTGCCTATAGCCATGAGCAGTACCATGGACACAGCAGAGTATACTGTTTCGCCCATGATACCCTCCATGCGTTGCCATTCTTGAGGACTCAGGTGTTATTCCTCTGTACCCAGTAAATTCAGGCCATATCCCACCCTTCAAACTGAAACACAGCCATGCAAATACAACTGCTTCACGGTTGAAACATGAATGGGACAGAGGTACCCAAGCAATCGACTTTTGTACAAAGTCTCCTTCTTGAAGTCAAATAAAATAATGTGACTGCAACTTCTCGTGCTTTCTAATTGTTAAACACTTGTTAAAGACTCTTTCACGTAAAAATCTATTCAGTAATTTTTACGTGAAAGAGTCACAAACATCCATCCATTCGTCCTTCCAGCAATCGTTGTTATCTTTCACATTTCTTAATACAATAGTTTGTCGTATGGTCCCGGCATAGAATGGGGCATTCCATTCTTTTCTGCGGATGTAATAAAAGCGACTAAGGTAACTTAAAGGTCGAAGGATAGGCAGCGGTGTCCCTTTGATACATCATCAAAACCTAACTGCGGTTGCCAACCAGCTTGGCGTGCAAGCAAGTGTGTCAACTACTGATATCGGCTACCCATAAGGAGTTTCTTTAAAAAGAAGTCATGTTTATTAGCGAAGAGCCAACGCCAACGGTTGATATAGGGGGGAAAGGGGTTGTTAGCAATTTTGTTGAGTTTGACAGCCCCATTGCTAGCAATATGCCAGGTCGATCTCCAAGTGGTTCCCCCTGGAAACCATCGTGAACAATTCTTGTTGAATTCATCACGATGGGCTAACTGACCTGTCTTCATCCTCACCTGTCGTCCTTCACTGGTGCCCCGCCGGTGTATATCGATAGCGCGGGTAGGGTTACCATTCCATTATCACTCATAAAAAAAAAGGTTCATATAATAATAATCTTTCCTAAATACTTTGATTTTAGTATACATTTAAAATATGTTTTCATTTAAAAAAAAGTCGAAAGTGGCCGCCATTTTAATTATTACATATATATTAATTAGTAAGCAATTTGCTATACCTATATATATTATATCAGAAAATATTCCTAACCTAAAATTTATAAATATCAACCAGGTTTGGTATTTTTAATTCAATTAATTATTACTCTGAAAAAAAAATATGAATTAAAAAATATATATCAATCTGAAGTGACGTTTTGCTGATTCAATTTTGTCTTGTCTCTTTTTTTTTACACGCAATGTTCTATATGTTTTATTATAATCTAGAATATGCATATTAGACAAAGGTAATGTCGGTTACAGCTTTTTTCTCGAACCCTAAAACTGTTCAACTGCAAAATAACGTTCCAACGCATATCCGAACTCGTTTCGAGAAAAACAAAATGGCGCCCGTCATTCGCTAACGGTCGCCTAAAACAGTGTCAAATCGTACATTACAATTTCACATATGTATTTATACAAAACAACGGACAAACTACAGTTACAATATAAACGTATGTGTTACTGAAGTCCTGAATTATAGATGTATGAATGACGTCAGGAGAGTATAAATTGTTATAAATAAAAAACTCTATTATAAACTACCATAAATTTAAAAGTTTTTCTATGCACCTTTAATATGTTGTTGTTTTAAAATTATTCCAAATCGGACAGGCAAAGTGTATGGTTCATACAGCCTTGTTATATATTTTAATTTCTTATTTATTTATACTTTATTGTACATAAAAATATGACAAGGATAAGTAAATGTACAAAGGCGAGCTTAACTCTACAAGAGTTCATTTCCAATAACACCCAAAGTGGAAAGGAACATCAATGTAAGGGTACAATATTGTGACAAAAAGAACTAGTCATATTTAATTGTATTTTCGTATGCAACTTAGAATGGCAAACAAAGCTGACGGAACCTCATGGAAAGTGGTAACCGTCGCCTATAGACACGAGCAGTAGCATGGACATAACAGAGTATACTGTTTCGCCCATGATACCCCCCATGCGTTGCTATTCCTGAGGACTCAGGTGTTATTCCTCTGTACCCTGTAAATTCACCAGCCATATCCCACGGCTTATGGTATGGTATGGTAAACACAGCCATGCAAACACAACTGCTTTACGGACATAAATAAAGATAATAAAGTGTTTATCTATCTATCTATCGTGAGCCACCTGCATTCAATGACTCCGTACAGAACTTTATGCGGAACACAAAAACAGACAAACAAAATTTAAAAAAAATCTTAAAATAACGTTTTTTTAGAAATATAATTAAATTGAAGGTAGACGGTGTCTATAAAAGTTATTTAAAGATAAACTTTATATGAGGGGTTCTATCAATAGGCAATATTTTTTTTAGAAAATTTGTCTGTTTGTAGATAATAATTGTAATAATTTATTTACATTACTTACAGCACGCAAATTATAATAAAAAAATACATATAATACACAGTAAAAGAGATAAAAAAATAAAGATAAAAAAGCAACAAAACAAAAAAAAAAACAAAATATATGAACCAACAATTTCCTTTCTTTTTTTTTTATACAACTGTGTGAAAACAAGCTGACGGCCCACCTGATGGAAAGTGGTAACCGTCACCTATAGACATGAATAGTGAGCACCATAGCAGAATATACTGATACCATTCATGCGTTGCTATTCCTGAGGACTGAAGTTATGACTCTGTACTTTTTTTTTAATAAGTTCACCAGATCGACGATTAACGGCTGATACAGGTCTGGTATGATCTCGTCATCATTTTATTATTATCCGTCCACTGCTGGACATAAGTATCCCCATAGACCGCCATAAACAACGTTCTAATTGTCTAGCCACCTGCATCCATGAATTATTGCATTTCTGTTAATCCATCTCGTGAAGGTCGATTTATACACTGCGTTTTTTGCTGCTGTATGGGGTCGCCATCAAGAACCTGTCTTCTGTGTATCTAGTACGGTACGGATCCATATAAAATTAACATAGTGATAAACTTGTTAGACTTCTAAAATAGGCATTCATTATTTTTTTTAAATCACGCAATGACTATTTTGCAAAAAAAAAAATATTAAGAATGAATGTAGATGGCTATAAGAACAGAGGAAGACCTAAAAAGACATTGATGGACTGTGTGAAAGACGATATGGCCAGAATGGGAGTGAATGCGGAAATGACTGGGAATAGAGAAGAATGGAAGAGGAGAACATGTTACGCCGACCGCAAATAATAATTGGGATAAGGGTAGGAAGGTAATGAAGTTGATGACGCAAGCAACTTTTTTTTTTAATGCGTAATTAAGAGATAGACAGATTCGCCTATTCACAGGTCTCCTTTGATCTTATCTATTGTTATTATTGTAAGTTGTAAAGGTCAGCTGACAATGGGTATTGACATTCTAATTGTCTACCAAAGATTATGAATTATTGGTTTCTGTTAATGTCTCAGATTAAGTATTATTTATACAGCAATTTTTTGCTGCTGTATGGAGAGTATTGTATGGAGAAATTAAAGCCCGTTACTAACAATACTTAATTATATATATATATATATATATATATATATATATATATATATATATACGAAAGCAATTTTTTGCTATATAAATAATTGTTCGGAAAAAAAATCTTATGGCTAACAAATCCCTTTCCCCCATAAACTGTATTACATATGATTATAATACAACACTTAGTTTAGACATATTTTTATGTATATCAAAGATTAAGTATTATTGGTTTCCGTTTATGTCATAGATTAAGTATTAATTAAACGACATTTTTTTTTATTGATATATCAACAGTATTTTTTTTAATGGGTGGCAATGGAATGACGGGGCACCAGTGAGGGATGATAGGTGACGATGAAAGCAGATCCATTAGCCCATCGTGATGAATTCCACTAGAATTAATCATGATAGTTTCCAGGAGTAACCGCGGAGAGTTTGACCTGATAGGGTATATTGTGAGTAATGGGGGAATTAGATCCCATTACTAACAATCCCTTTCCCCCGTATTTCAACGATGTTACATATAGTTATAATACAACATTTAATAATTCTCAGACCTACCCGATATGCACACAAAATTTCATAAAAATCGGTAAAGCCGTTTCGAAGGAGTTTGGTAACAAACATCGCGACACGAGAGTTTTATATATTCGATAATATACGAGTATAACTAGTCTGGCCATAAATACTGTTACATAAAAACTTTTTTTTATCTTTTCAATTATTTTAAATTTGGAACACGTTTATTATTTTAAAAACGTTCGATTTCGCGCCATTTCACATATATTTTCGTGTTCATTATTAAATTATCGAATTACAATATAGAATGAGGTGTTAAAGAAAACAGAATTGCAGTGATCGCCTTGCACAAAGTGGGTATGGAGCTGTCGGTCATATTCCAGACTCTTGAAAGGCTTGGTATCAGCCATATGTTCATATATCGTACTATCAACAGGTACCATAATGACACTTCCTCTATCGATGACCAGAAAAGATCGGGGCGGCCGCGTGCTGTTAGAACTACAAAGGCTGTTAATGCTATTTAAGCTAGAATTCGTCGAAACAGAAGTTCGTTAGGAAGCAAAAAATCTTATGGCTACAAATGAAGATTCCTGCTAGGACTCTGTCGCGTATTACAAAACAAGACCTGAAGCTCGGTGCTTATAGTCGATATACAGGACATGTCCTGAATCAATCTTTACAATTAAAGAGAGTGAATCGATCAAAACGCCTTCTGCCGCGACACGCGTGTGAAAGGCACAGAAATATCCTCTTCAACGAGAAATATCTATCCTAATTACCTCTTTACTCCCTCTGTTAATCGCTAGTTTAGATGTTTAGTTCCGTTTTTCTTGCCAATTTTTGTTAATATATTCTTCGTAAGATTTAAAAATGTAGATCAGCGTTTCCCAACCTTTTTTGTGCCATGCCCCACTTGAACATTTCTAAAATTTTTATGCCCCCATACATAATTTTCCCGACAAAGTTTACTTGACGACTCTAATCGCCCAGTTGATATTTTGGTAACGTCAAACGAAATTATACCTAATAAATATTTACAGCATTTTTTTTTATTTTCTTTTTTTTGTTAAATTTGGCACCGATATCTTTTTTTTTATACCACACATAAACAACTACACCCACCTGATGGTTTATAACCAAAGGGGGAATGAACGCCTGTTATAATGGTATTACGCGCGTTGCCGACCCTTAAGAAATCTCTTTACCCCCCTTTTAAAGAACCCCATGCTGTAGTTTCTTGGAAAAACCTCGGCAGGGAGCTCATTCCACAACCTGAGTGTTCGTTCCGATATCTGCTCATAATTAACTACACATAACTCTTTTATAACCAAGTGGAAAAGGCATTGTTAGTAATAGAAAGGTTAGTCCACATTGCTATCAATATACGCTATCAGATCGACCTTCACGCGGTTCCTCCTGGAAAACATCGTGGCTAATATATCGTTGAATTCTACGATGAGCTACACATACGACCTGCCTCTTCATCCTCACCTATCATCCTTCACTGGTGCCCCGGCGTATACCGATAGCGCAGGCGGGGTTACCATTCAATTATCATTCATTAAAGAAAAACCCTTTTATAGTAAGTACTAAGGAATATCTTATTAAAGATTTTGGTATTTCTCGTTCTTAGTATTTTTTTTATATACCACTGAGATGGCAAACAAGCATACGGCCCACCTGATGGTGAACTGTTACCGAAGCCAAATTTAAATAGCAATCTTGACATTTTAATTATTTTACCTCTTCGATTGATATTTACTTAGTTTTATTGTATATTGCTTTTAATTTAATTAACAGAAGAACCGGCAACCGATGGGGAAGAAAGGTTCTTGAATGGCGACCGCGTACAGGCAAACGCAGTGTGACGACCCCCCACTAGATGGAGTGACGACCTTAACTGCATTGCAGGGAGTCAGTGGATGCAGGTGGCTCGGGACCGTTCTTTATGGTGGTCTATGCGGGAGGCTTATGTCCAGCAGTGGACGGATAATGGCTGAAATGATTGATATTTTAATTATTAATTATTTTTCTTTATTCTCATTCTAAATATAAGTCATATAAGTGTAATGATATTTAAATTGTTAAGAGAGGGACTGGCTGAAAACCAGCGCTGTGCAGCTGTTCACATTGCGCTGGGACACTCGCATATATAATTATATAATATATATGTTATTTATATTTTATATTGTAATATATATAAATGTTTCTATTATATTCTATTCTAAATTCACACAACTTTAATTTCTGCACCAAATCTGTGAACAGTATTTATATATTTGTGTAGACGTTTATATGTATGTGTGTATATGTATATATATATATATTATATATGTATCACATCTCCCATATTTAGAACAAACAAAATTTTTCATCGTGCCTCCCACCAAATTGTTTATAATTACTTCTCTCCATCCAAAGGTTGCCTGCAAGAGATCGCTCTTAGCGATAAGGTCGCCCATTGTTTTCTCACTGTGATCATTTCTTGTAATTGTTTATATTTATAATAAGTTTACTATTGTAATCTTTTGCAGGAAACAATAAAGAGTATCTATCTATCTATCTATCTATCAAATCCTTTACAGTCCAAGCTGCTGGTCTCTGGAACTTCCTCCTGAATGATACCAGAACGCCGCAGACCGTCCATGCCTTCAAAGCAAAAAAAAAACTTTACAATACAATTGACAGCTGAATTGCTTATATGAATAATAGTTATTCCACGTTTATATATATTTAGCTATATTTTTTTATACAACATAGAATGGCAAACAAGCTGACCGTCCACCTGATGTAAAGTAGTAACCGTCGCCTATACACATGAGCAGCCTATAGACATGACATAGTATAGTGTTTCGCCCATGATACCCCCCATGCGTTGCCATTCCTGAGGACTCAGGTGTTATTCCTCTGTACCCAGTAAATACACGCCATATCCCACCCTTCAAACCGAAACACAACTGTTTCACAGTTGAAACACGAATGGAAAAGGAGTACCTAACAATCTCTGAAACTGTAAAACTAAAAACTAACTATAAAATAAAATAGGATACTGGGGAAGGGGATTGTTAGTAATGCGGACTACCAGTTCCATTGCTAGCAATATACCCCGTCAGGTCGACCTCCACGTTGCCCCCCCTGGAAACCATCGTGCTGAATTCCTAGTATATTCATCAGGATGGGCTAACTGATCTGCCTTTACATTCTCACCTTTCATTCCTCACTGGTGCTCCGCCAGCGTATACCGTTAGCGCAGGCGGGGTTACCATTCCATTTTTAAATATTAAAAAAAAAACAGATACTATTTATTACATGCCAATATATATATATATATTGGTAGTAATACATATGTATTCCTCTGGCGTTGATCATGCGTACATAAAACATAAATAAATTACCATTTCAAATGTTGCATCCATAAAAAAACTCTCCTCCACACAGCATAATGTCTAAATTTAAATAACACAATGAAATGAAAAAAAAAAACATTTGAAATTTATAAGGGATCGTTTTATGCAATAGTGGAGCAGTCGTCACTATTCACCTATTGACGGCCGTAGATTCGATCCTCGTACAGTTTGTATGTCTATTTGTATTGGTTTGGTGTTTTTTTTTTTATAAATTTTCTACAAAAAGTAAGTATTAATTCTCTATCAATAAGTTTTTTTTTATACAACTTAGAATGGCAAACAAGCTGACGGCCCACCTGATGGAAAGCGGTAACCGTCGCCTATACACATGAGCAGTACCGTGGACATAACAGAGTATACTGTTTCGCCCATGATACCCCCCGTGCATTGCCATTTCTGAGGACTCAATAATCTTTATCAATAATTATAAGTTCTGCTTAGTTTAGAACTAGAGGGCGCTGTGATATTTATTATATCACAGCGCCCTCTAGTATAATATCAATATCATTTATTTACAATTTTATATGTTGTAATGAATAAGTAGTAATGAAACCAAATGACAATTTAAAAATCTAAGTTTACTTAAAATATTTCTTCCTTTCGCGTGTGTATCGTAAGAGATGACCAAGTTTTTTTTTTACAACACAGGGGACAAACGAGCATGCGTCTCACCTGATGGTAAATGACTACCGCCGCCCATGATCACCCACAACACCTATGGTATTGCAGGTGTGCTGCCGGCCTTTTAAAAAGGAATATGCTCTTTTCTTGAAGGTTATGATGTAACATAAGTATATAAGTAACTAAATAATCGAGGGATAGACAGCAGCGTCCCTCTTGAAAATTACCAAAAACATAATTGCGTATGCCAACTAGTGTTGCCAGGTGTCCCGATGTGCGCGAGACGTCCCGATTCTCAGGGGTCTGGGGACGCGTCCCGATTTGTACCTGATCGGGACGCTAAATGTGCCGATTAATGAAAAATATAATATTAATAAAAAAAAATTACATAAATCCTTAGATACTTTATTCTTATATATATTCTTGTATATATATAATTATATGTAAATATTTATTTAAATTTCTGTCTTGCACTACTACTGCCCACTCACTACTTCCTATGCCACTGTAATAGGTTGACTGAAAGAAATCTCTTTTAGCGATAAGTTCGCGTTTGCTAACATTGTTATTAACTTATTGTTGTTACTGTATGTTTTAGTGCAATAAAGAATATATATATATATATATATATATATATATATATATATATATATATATATATATATATATATATATATATATATATATATATATATATATATATATATATATATATATATATATATATATATATATATATATATATATATATATATATATATATATATATATATATATATATATATATATATATATATATATATATATATATATATATATATATATATATATATATATATATATATATATATATATATATATTCTTCTGAAATGCGTCAATTACACTTAAATTACGATTTTGTTTTATAATTTCTACTAGTCTATTAGACTGATTACTTGTTATGTAAGATTAATAGTATATTCATTTATTTTAACATTTATTATATAAATAAATAAGTATTATATGTATTTATAGAGTATGTATTTATGTAATATTTTATTATATATTTTAATATTTTATTTAACTGTATATTTGTTTATGTATTAATAGTTGTAGCACTTCAGCTGCCCGTTAACGACATGCTTCCCAACTGTATCGGGTTGACTGGAAGAGATCTCTGTCAGAGATAAGTCCACCCTTGCTTGCAATATTTATAAATACATTATTTTATATGTAACTTACAAGTGCAATAAAGAATATATATATTAAATTTAGCTAATTAATATAATACTACACTCGCACTAATAGTTTAAAACGCAATAAATTGATCCCAGAGTTAAAAACCCGTTGTTTCTTGTTTACTGTCCCGATCTGCAACCCTGAATCCCGATTTTTTTTGACTTCATGTACCGATTTAAAACAAATCGGAACTAGTAACACTCCGTTACTAACAATCCCTTTCCCCCCGTAATCTTTGATTATATAGAGCATCGAATATCGAAAACAGGCCTACTTTGAGTCAGCTACACGTCAGTTTAACTGGTTGGGTTTTATTCTGGTTGGGTATTCTTTGATATAATATAAATATTGCTTACAAAATAAGATCCTTATTAAACATAATGCAATGCCCTACTTTGTTTTTTTTTATTTTATATTAATAAGTATTTTGTATCGTTTTTATTTTTTAACTGAACTTCACAATGTATGTTTTTTTTTATACAACTTAGAATGGCAAAGAAGCTGACGGTCCACCTGATGGAAAGTGGTAACCGTCGCCTATATACATGAGCAGTACCATGGACATAACAGAGTATACTGTTTCGCCCATGATACCCCCCATGTTGCCATTCCTGAGGACTCAGATGTTATTCCTCTGTACCCAGTAAATTCACTGCCATATCCCACCCTTCAAACCGAAACACAGCCATGCAAACACAACTGCTTCACGGTTGAAACACGAATGGGAATGGGACAGAGGTACCCAAGCAATCGACTTTTGTATAAAGTCTCCTTCTGGTAAAATAGTACTGTATATTTCTTCCACATTTTGAGCAACAACTGTACATTGCGGTATTCCTTTTTACGTACACATGAACAAATCAAATTGCGTTCCTCAATAAAACCGACTTAAATGTGGCATTACCAGTTATTTCAATTTCAAAACTAAACCACTGTACTAATTTTGATAGAATTTCTATGAAATCAATCTGTAAGTATATCCTTTCAGATAAAAAAAGAATTTTTCAAATCGGTTTATAATCTAAGAACAAGGAATTACATAGAGGGAGTGATAAAATTGACAATTCATAGCAGGCTAGTGTATAGAAAATGTTATACGGCCGTATAACCCTACCAAATTCAGATATAACCTGCTTGCATACTTTCTACATAAACTGTGTCGTATATATAATCTAGTAATGTAAAATTTGTCATTGACAAATAATTGACGTATCAAACGTTTTCTAGCCTGCTATGAATTGAGAAAAATTACAACTTATAGTGTATCCTTCGTCCTCTTTTTTCTAATTATATTTGCATAAGAAGAAAGGAGGTGACCATATGATTTACAGTTTTTATTTTATCATTCCTTCTATGTAATTCCTTGTTCTTAGTTATGACGTCACGTACATAAAATATTCAAATTGAAAACTTTTTTCTTTTCTACGTCGTTTGAAAAGTTGACTTATTTTTGGCAGATTATTTGTATAAAGATACAATATATACCTTATATCTTATATATATAAATAAAATTGGCAATAATTATTCTCTTCTACTTCTCGTCTTAATTTATCTGGAATTCTTAAAGAAACTAAAACGAAAATAAACTCAAAAACTACTTATATATACTTTATTGCACTTGTAAATTACATTGTTAATGCATTTATAAATATTGCGAGCATGGGTGGACTTATCTCTGACAGAGATCTCTTCCAGTCAACCCAGTACAGTGAGACAGCATGTCGTTAGCGGGCAGCTGAAGTGCTACAACTATTAATACATAAACAAATATACAGTTAAATAAAATATTAAAATATATAATAAAATATTACATAAATACATACACTATAAATACATATGATACCTGGTTACTTACATAATAAATGTTAAAATAAATGAATATACTACTTACATTAGAAATTTAGTTTAATGGTTGTAAAACTTGACAATTCAATTCGAAAAATGAAAAATTAAGATTATGACTCAAGAGAAAGAAAATGTAATTTCAACTTTTCAACCAATTTTAAAATTATTTCATTAAAGAAAATTAAATTATCAGCGATTTAGTAATATAGGATATATATTATTTTCAAAAATTGTTCATTCACGTGAATCTCGGAAAGCGCTAAACTAATTTAAATTCAATGAAATTTCGTTTACAAAATTTTATATATTTTAATGAAATCTCATTTTCAAAATTTCATTATTTATAGTATTGTTTTGCTTCATCATGAAAGAGAGGGTAGTTTTTTGTCTCAATAAAAGAAGATGCAGGCAACAGGGAACGAAACAACGTTTGCCGGGTCGTCGGGTCATACATAATATGAATGCGCGCGAAAAACATAACCTCAAATTGGCAAATTAAATAAACCTAATGCTACACTCCTGCAGAACTACGTTCTGTATATAAAGCCAAGTACACATTCAGGATACTCAGTGCAAACATTGACGCGGCCGGGTTCGGGTCATTATTGAGATTCCATAAAATAGAAACGAACTGTGATGGATTGATATTGCCGGTAAGTTTGTTTGTATACTTTTTTTTTTTCTTTACTATTTTATTAAGCCAAGGTCACGATTTTTTATTTTTTTTTATTGTAAATTAAAAAGTGAGGTTAGTTGTTTATTTGATTGTTTATATATTTTTTTTTGATTAATCAAAGATAATGTGTTTTTTTTTTTTAATATTTTAATATGAAATATTTAAGAACGTTCTTGAAAATAATATGAACCTGTGTTTGTTTATTTGTTATCTCTTTCGTTTCTACTCAAAGTTAACTTAAGCTCATCATATCAGCCATTAACTGTCTACTGAACATGGTCTCCCCCCCCATAGGGGGGTTTTACCAGTAGTTGCAACGCTTAGCAGGCGAGTTGGCAACCGCAGTTAGGCTGTGATATTGTTTTAAGAGAAACACTGCTGCCCATCCTTCGACCATGTTCCCTTAGTCGCCTATTACGACACCCACGGGAAAGGAAAAGTGTCTCAATCTACGCCGGGACCACACTACATCCATGTGACCTAGTTAAATTGATTTATTAATAAATCATAACCTAGTTATGTCTTCTGCTTATTGTTTGAAAAAAAAACAAGCTGATTCTCTTACCTGCTCTTCTCAACTGAAATTCCATTCCGAACTGGATTTATAAATAATTAAGTTTATGTTCCACAAACAAATCCTACTTCAGTTGTGGCAACACCAATAATTTTTATTTCGGGTTTTTTTTTATACAACTTAGAATGACAAACAAGCTGACGGCCCACCTGATGGAAAGTGGTAACCGTCGCCTATAGACATGTGCAGTACCGTGGACATAACAGAGTGTACTGTTTCGCCCATGATACCCCCCATGCGTTGCCATTCCTGAGGACTCAAGTGTTATTCCTCTGTACCCAGTAAATTCACGCCATATCCCACCTTCAAACCGAAACACTGCCATGCAAACACAACTGCTTCACGGTTGAAACACGAATGGGACAGAGGTACCCAAGCAATCGACTTTTGTACAAAGTCTCCCTCTGGTGCTGCGGCAGTGACAGCGGAAACAATAAAGAGGCGTAAATACTCACATCTGGAGGGGTCTTATTGTTTTCTGCCATTTGCTGTAGAGACGATGGGCCCGTGGGGCCAGATGCCAATGCAAAGAATTTTTTCTGCACGACAAACAGCGCGCCTCATCGAGGTTACTGGTGACCCGAGAGCTGGTAGCTACTTTTCGTAAAAGATAAGTTTAGATATCCAAAGAGATAATGCTGCCAGTATCTAGGGTACGCTGCCTCGGTGTGGTGCGTTGGGAGATTACTTATAATTTTTTTTTATGGGTAAAAATGGAATGGTAACCCCGCCTGCGCTAACGGGATACGCTGACGGAGCACCAGTAAAGGGTGATACATGAGAATGAAAACAGGCCAGTTAGCCCATCATGATGAATTCATCAGGAATTAGTCATGATAGTTTCCAGGGGGAACCGCGAGGATGTCGACCTGGTTGGATATATTGCTAGCAATGGGATTCTTAGTCTCCATTATTAACAATCCCTTTCCCCCCTGATTACTTATAATTAGTATTAGTATTTAAGGAATCGTATATTAACATTAATTTATTGATGTATTGTACAATTGAATAAATTTTACAATTACCCAACAGATTTCGATAACATTTCTATGGAACTAATTTGAAAATGTATCCTTTCGGATAAAAAAAAAAAACAATTTCCCAAATCGGTTAACAACTGAGAAGTTGTGAGGTTACTTCGTAACTCTGTCAGTCAAACGAAAAAAAAAAAACACAATTGTATTGAGAACATGCCTATTTTTAAAATTGGTTTCTTATTTATTTATTTATTCATTCAGGCACAGCAACAGTAATACAATTCACATTACATTGACTATAATAAACTTTATTAGTTATAAAGTTTTAAAATTGTACACCGTTAATTGCTATGCACAGCGTTTTTTTTTTTTTTGATGGGTGAAAATGGTATGGTAACCCCGCCTGCACTAACGGGATACGCTGGCGGAGCACCTTCACTGGTTCGTAGCACGTTCTCTGGCATCGTAATCAAGATTTTGTAAATATCGTTGTACCCTATGTTTAGCTTCCGCATTGGTAAGACCATCCAGTTTGCAGAGATTATTAAGTAATCTATTAATATAAATTTAAGTAATATATATATATATATATATATATATATATATATATATATATATATATATATAATATTTAATATATAATTGTTCTCATTTTATATTGTTATTGTATATAATATTGGAACTAGTATAAGCTAACGCTGTGCGTATGGGGGGAAAGGGATTGTTAGTAATGGACACTGAGAATCCCATTGCTAGCAATATACCCAACCAGGTCGCCCTCCTCGCGGTTCCCCCTGGAAACTATCATGGTTAATTCCTGATGAATTCATCATGATGGGCTAACTGGTCTGTTTTCATCCTCATCTATCACCCTTCACCGGTGCTCTGCCAGCGTATCCCGTTACCATACCATTTTCACCATAAAAAAAAAGAACTTTATTCATATATACTTTATTGCACTTGTAAATTACATTGTTAATGCATTTATAAATGTTGTGAGCAAGGCTGGACTTATCTCTGACAGAGATCTCTTCCAGTCAACCCGATACTTTTTACATGTGCAAAAATTTTAAAATCAGTTAAATAGTTTATCCACTACAAACAAACAATCGAACATTTCCTTCTTATAATATTAGTAGGCGACGTGCTGAAGATGGGCCAAATTAAAAGTACCCGTAACCGGCGAGCGTGTATGAAAAGATTGATGAATGTGGAGGAAGCGAAAGAGGTCTGTTTGAATCGAAGCATTTGGCGTTCCATTGTTTCTGCCTACCCTAATGGGAGGCAGGCGTGACAGATATGTATGTATGTATGTATGTAATATTAGTATCTATAGATGAATGTTGCCGTGTGGTCCCGGCATCGAATGGAACACCTTTTCCTTTCCCGCGGATGTCGTAAGAGACGACTAAGGAACGGCAAAGGATGGGCAGCGGCGTCTCTTTTAAAACATTAAAACCTATCTACGGTTGCCAACCCGCCTCCCAATAGTTAACGGCTGATATCATCGACATCATATCAGCTCTTTTTTTTTTTTTTTGTTTGCGGTGCAATATTTAAGGCCGTCCTTTGCTGCATGTAGCCTCCCCCCTCCCTGTAGAGGGTTGTGCCAGTAGTTGCCACGTTTGGCAGGCGGGTTGGCAACCGCAGTTAGGTTTTAGAGATATTTTAAGAGGGACACTGCTGCCCATCCCTCGCCCTCCCGTAGTCGCTTACGACACCCACGGGAAAGGAAGCGGTGGTCTATTCTATGCCGGGACCACACGGCCAACGGCTGATATGGTAATAATGATGAAATCCTTCTTCACCCCATAAAGCACGTGTATGAACTTCATAATGATTCATTAAGCCATTAAAACAGTATACGGTAACAACCAAACTTTCACATTTAAAAGTAGAAGGATTAAAAAAAAAAGTTCAACTATGACATGGCGCCAAAACACAAGCATTATTATATTCGTAAGATTTGTTTTTCGTATCAACCTTGTTCGCGTGCACACACTATGTTACATTATCTAGGTCATACACACATAGCAACTGATCATACTGCGTTTTGACACTGACATTGAATTTATTGTCAACTTTTAGGGTTCCGTATCGAAAGGTTTTAGACAACTCGATAAATTTGTATGGAAATCATAGCAGCGCCACTAGCGGACGGTTTTGGAAACTCAAATGTTTGTCATTGTCTTTTTAGCTACTGCATAACATAGGCCTCACCTATTGGGGAGTTTTGCCAGTATTTGCCACGCTTGGCAGGCGGGTTGGCAACCACAGTTAGGTTTCAATGTTTTAAGATATACACTGATGCCAATCTCACGACCATTTCCTTTAGTTACTTCTTACGATACTAACAGGAAACGGGTGGTCCATTCTATGCCGGGACCACACGACAGATGTCGATACAGAATGAATATCTTTGTACAACTCACAGTTAACGTTGCGATACAAAGAATAAATAAACGGCGCAGGCATGACTCTAATGCCTCGATTACACAATAAGCTAAGATTTTGTTCCACAAAAGGTCGGCAATACGCGTCTAATGCCCCTGGCATTGCAGGAGTTCATAGGCTACGGTAACTGCTTTCCATAAGGTGGGCCGTATGCTACCTATTATTATTAACATCGACTTCAGTCGTGAATCAATTATTTTGATTTAAAATTTCATTTTTGAACTGATTTTGATTAAATTTCTACGAAAGCAATCTGAAAGTAAATCATTAAAAAAAAAACTTTCCTAATTGCTTTGTAAATGACAGAATTCTAATGATAACAAATATATAAAAAAAATCTGTCTGTATATTTGTTTCTTCATGAAAAAAACTACTGCACCAATTTAGATGCGGCTTTCACTGTTGTATTCCTGATGATCTAATTTAAAATCTAGTACATGTTTCGTCTTAAAACGTCATCTATAAGTGGTTTGTGTCATTAGTTTTCCTACTTCTGAAATCCACGTGAACGAAGTAGCGGGTTAAAAGCTAGTATCATGTAATTTTACCGATACGATGTATGCAAAATGTATGCAATTGTATGGAGATTCTTTTAAATTTCCTTGCTCGTTCACGATACTATTCGTAGATTTTTTATAATCCCAATACTATATTTAAGACATCCCGTCCTCGCTATTGGATACGAGTGACGGGATGCCTATAATAGTAGGTAAATCAATATTTTAAGTGCGTTATTTGAGGAGCATGAGGAAGGTGGATGGAAGGCCGGAGACTGCAACAAACGATCGGCCTCCGAACTGGCGACCTCCGCCGTCTATCGGTCCCCAATTCAAGAGACAACCGATCGCCGGCTTTAATATACATATAACGCAGGGCGCCTTTTGAAGGTTGTTGTGCCTTCAAAATTCTGTGGTTGTGTTTCAAATATTGCGTTAAAAAGATTCGCTTTATATTAAACGAGTCTCCATTCAACCCCATACATTTTCTCTGATCTAATCTTTCCTCTGCAATTTATAAAAGCGCCCTCTACAATTCGTAATAAAATTAAAACAAAACTTTTATATTATACGGAACCTTGTTTTATTTATACTGAACAATCCAATTATTCAACTAGGTAAAGGTATTTAATTTGATTTTGACAGTTCAGTGTATTAGAAGTTTTACCTATTACGTTTTATCTGTGTACTAAGATTGTAAATAATTAAAATAATAATTAATAATAGTTTGTAATTGTAAAATAGGATTAATTTACACAAAAGAAGTTTACGTACCGGCAACGTGAGTACATTATGTTAAGTCTGTAGTTCGAGCACATATAATCTAACCTAAAAATTGCATTTATATTTTTTTTAAATTTTAGCCAGATACCATCGGCGAATGAGCATAGATAGATACAATAATAATACCAGAGACATAAAGTGAGAATGATGCATATCTTTTTCTGTGGTTTGTGACGTAACGACGATACTAAACACAAATAATTTTAGCGGGAATAATAGTTTTTTTTTTTTTTAATAGTGCATGCAAAATGCTGGTTAAGACAATACACTTAAATATTGACACATTTAATTCTCTATGATATTAGTTGAGTTTTTATTTGTATTTTTTTTTACATAAATACTGTCCACCAGAGGGACATTTTGTGCAAAAATTGATTGCTTGGGTACCTCTGTCTTATTTGTGTTTCTACCATGGAGCAATTGTGGTTGCATAGCTATGTTTCGGTTTGAACAATGGTATATGGCAGTGAATTTATAGGATATGAGGAAGAACACCTGAGTCCTCAGGAATGGCAACGCGTGGGGGGTATCATGGGCGAAACAGTATACTCTGTTATGTCCATGGTACTATAGGTGACGGTTACCACTTTCCATCAGGTGGGCCGTCAGCCTGTTTGCCATTCTAAGTTACATAAATAAAACCCTTCTATTCATAAAAAATAAAACCAAATATATTTTAATAATTAAATACAAAGAAAGATTTCATGTTTTAATAATAATAATAATATACTTTATTATTCCGACTACAATTTGGTCCTTTTTGTTAGCAACAGTTTTCTTACAAACTATGTTAGCAAAAAAGACAAGCAAATTAATTAAAGCAGTTCACTCTGTTGTGAGCCAGCCGACTAGAACAGCATCTGAATGAAATGTCCAATTATAGGCGAGTTATATTTCCCGCCTATTACTTTTAGAATGCTGTCGGTGCTTGTCCTAACTCTGTGCAGCAATGATGCAGTCCTCTTTCTCCTTATAGCGTAGTAATCATTTACGCGAGATTGAGCAAACATGCTGGAGGCGCTACAAAAGCAAACTAGCCCCAACAGCACTCTAAAACTATTATTGTACTGGATTCGTAGGGCACTGAGTGAGGCCTGTGTACAGTTGACCCGCAGGCTGCTCGTGTAGAATGTTTGGCAGTAAAAAAATTTTTTATCCTTTTATTTCAGATACAATAAACAAACGATATGACGTGTGCAACAACATCAGAAGTGAAACAGTTTCCGGAAGAGTTCACGTTGTCGAAATGTCACGACGCCATCTTCAATTCGGAATTTAAAAATGACATTTTACTTTTTTATTTGAACACAACGTACAGAGCGTTGGTTACAGCTGCCGAGTTGCTGCGACAAAATACTATATTTGTATTTATTTCTGTGATATTAGTATTAATAATATATATAATTTATAAATCTTTTTGGAATCCAATACTGTATACAAAGGTATGTTTCATCATCAAGATCAGCCTTTAACTGTCCACTGCTGGACGTAAGCCTCCCTCTTAGGGGGTTTTGCCAGTAGTTGCCATACTTGGCAGGCGGATTGGCAATCGCAGTTAGCCTTTAAAGATGTTTTAAGAGGGATACTGCTGCCCATTGCCCTCTTACGACACCTACAGGAAAGGAAGGGGTGGCCTATTCTATGCCGGGACCACATAGCTTAATATCATTATAATATCGACGTTTAACTGTCCCCTACTGAATATAAGCCTTCGTTTTTTTTTTGGGGGGGGGGGGGATTTGAATTAATTTAAAAGTAGTGTAGTTATTTTAGTTTCTATTAGTTAGTAAATTATTTGTTTATTACAATAAATGCTACAAATATTATAATAGTGAAATTATGTAAATATGTTTTTATGTTTGTTACACTTAAACGGCTGAACAGATTTTAATGAAATTTACTATACGAGTTGGTTATATTCCAACTTAGCACATAGCATACTTTATATACTAATGCACACGAACAAAGTCACGGGAGAAAGCTAATTACAAAAGTCAGAATGTAAATTGATGTTAAAGATGGAAGAAAAAAAGAAGGGGCCAGTGTTCTTACTACTAGCATGATTTAGTGTTGCCATATAAAATTCTGCATGTGGTGATTTTCTTCTTTTTTTTTTCTCAATGGCAATCGGTCGCCATTATTACGGCCATTTCTGCCAGTGTCTAGAACTCCAGAGTCTAAGAGGCTCGTAACTTGAAAATAATTATATTTCCATAAGTAATATTCAAAACACAGTATAATCATAATAAACATGTTAGAAATTAAAGAAAACATTTTTCTGCCAGCCATTTCCCGCCATAACGCTCCACAATATCTGTGGTGTTGCCAACTATGAAATTAAAATGGTGTTGCCACATATATAATGATTTGTTTCTCTTTTAGGAACTGACGGAAATAGGCTTCGAACACATAAAATCTGGTCCCGACAGGGCCCTGCGTATCGCTCGAGCTCAGAATGCCAGGCGTCTGGGGTCTAAAGTACCACCTCCATACCCCAACGGCTGGTTTGCGATCGTCGAGAGCTCAAACTTACAGATTGGCGGGGTCACTCCTGTCGATGCTTTAGGTAAGGTTTTTTTTATACCACTGATGTGGCAAACAAGCATACGGCCCACCTGATGGTAAGCGGTTACCGTAGCCTATGAACGCCTGCAATACCAGAGGTATTACGCATGCGTTGCCGACCCAGAAGAAACCTCTTACCCCCTTAAGGTTTTTTTTTTATAGTATTTTACAAGTAATGGTAAATAAATGTTTTGTAAACATATATTTTAATTAATATTTACCAGAGGGAGACTTTGTACAAAAGTCGATTGCTTGGGTACCTCTGTCCCATTCGTGTTTCAACCGTGAAGCAGTTGTGTTTGCATGGCTGTGTTTCGGTTTGAAGGGTGGGATATGGCAGTGAATTTACTGGGTACAGAGGTATAACACCTGAGTCCTCGGGAATGGCAGCGCATGGCGGGTATCATGGGCGAAACAGTATACTCTGTTATGTCCACGATACTGCTCATGTCTATAGGTGACGATTACCACTTTCCATCAGGTGGGCCGGCAGCTTGTTTGCCATTCTAAGTATATATATAGGAGAGAGAAAAAATCGGTCCAAGCATTTTTTAAGATTATTTATAACATACAAACATTCAAATATTTCTTATTTCTAATATTAATATAAATAACAGGAAAACTTACAGCTAATTTGAGAAATACATTCCATATAAAGTTGAAAGTAAATTTCAAGTTTTTATAAAGGGCGAGAGATGGGCAGCAGCGTCCCTCTTAAAACATCTCTAAAAGCCTAACTGCGCCTGCCAAGCGTAGCAACTACTGATATTCCCTTATGGTTATATTAGATATTTCATCATCGTCATCATCATGCCAGCCTTTAACTGTCCACTGTTGGACATAAGCCTCCCCCTAGATTTTGCCAGTTGATGCTACGCTTGGCAGGTGGATTGGCAATCGCAGTTAAGCTTTCGATAGATAGATAGATACTCTTTATCGTTTCCTCCAAAAGATTACAATAGTAAACTTATTATAAATATAAACAATTACAAGAAATAATCACAGTGAGAAAACAATGGGCGACCTTATGAGATGTTTTAAGACAGACGCTGATGTCTATCCCTCGCTATCCTTTAGTCGCCTCTTACGACACCCACGGGAAAGGAAGGAATGGCTTATTCTATGCCGGGACCACACGGCCAGTGAATTTGTTTCATTATACTATATTATATTAATTAATGTAAATTTAATTCTAGGTCAAAATCTATGCGTTTACCGCGGTGAAGACGGGGTTGCCAGATGTGTGGACGCGTACTGTCCCCACTTGGGGGCGAATCTCGCTGTGGGGGGCAACGTTTGTGGGAACTGCATAGAATGCCCATTCCACAAGTGGAGGTTTGGAGAAGATGGCTCGTGCGTTAGTGTACCAGGCCTTGAACATGGTAAATGGACAGAAAAATAATTATATGCATATTTGTTTATTTAAACTTTAATGTACAATTTTTTTTTTTATACAACTTAGAATGGCAAACAAGCTGACGGCCCACCTGATGGAAAGTGGTCACCGTCGCCTATAGACATGAGCAGTACCATGGACATAACAGAGTATACTGTTTCGCCCATGATACCCCCCATGCGTTGCCATTCCTGAGGACTCAGGTGTTATTCCTCTGTACCCTGTAAATTCACGCCATATCCCACCCTTCAAACCCAAACACAGCCATGCAAACACAACTGCTTCACGGTAGAAACACGAATGGAACAGAGGTGTCTAAGTAAACGACTTTTGTACAAAGTCCCTCTAGTGAGTTATTTGATGGGTGATAATGGTATGGTAACCCCGCCTGCGCTAACGGGATACGCTGGCGGAGCACCAGTGAAGGGTGATAGATGAGAATGAAAACAGGCCAGTTAGCGCATCATGATGAATTCATCAGGAATTAACCATGATAGTTTCTAGGAGGAACCGCGGGGAGGTGGACCTGGTTGGGTATATTGCTAGTAATGGGATTCTCAGTCTCCATTACTAACAATCCCTTTCCTCCATCCCTCCCCCCCTCTGGTGAGTCTTACTAATTAGTAGTACGGTTAATTCCTTTTGAATTCATATCTATCTGTTTATCCATCCAAAGGTTGGCTGCAAGAGATCGCTCTTAGCGATAAGGTCGCCCATTGTTTTCTCACTGTGATCATTTCTTGTAATTGTTTATATTTATAATAGGTTTACTATTGTAATCATTTGGAGGAAACAATAAAGAGTATCTATCTATCGACTGACCAGCTTTCATCCTCACCAATCACTGGTTACCATTTTTTCACCCATTCAAAAATACCTTCTTAGCTCCTCGAGGGATCTCCATCAAGACCTGGCCAACAGTGGAAGCTGACGGCGCTGTGTGGATCTGGCATGATGCCGAGGGCCGGGAGCCGCTCTGGGGACTGGAAGATGCACCGGAAGTGAAGAAATGGGGATATAGGGGGAGGAACGAATTCATCATCAGTGCTCATATACAGGTTGGTCGTTAGCTAATCATCCTAAGCCAGCTGAGGACATTTTAGCCACTTTTCAACCGACGTTAAAGAGAGCATATTCCTTTTTAAAAGGCCGGCAACACGCCTGCAATGCCTCTGGTAGGGGGGAAAGGGATTGTTAGTAATGGAGACTGAGAATTCCATTGCTAGTAATGTACTCTATCAGGTACATACACACAAAAATACAAATGTTTCCTCTATATAATATTAGTATATATATATATATATATATATATATATATATATATATATATATATATATATATATATATATATATATATATATATATATATATATATATATATATATATATATATATATATATATATATATATATATATATATATATATATATATATATATATATATATATATAAATAATATAATTATTCTCCAAACAAAGTCTCTTATAGAAAGACGTCAAGTCCCAGCAGTGGAACGTTAATTAAATGCCGTGATGATGCTCCAATTCGCAGGAGATTCCAGAGAACGGTGCCGACGTGGCCCACCTCAATGCTGTCCACGCGCCGTCACTCTTGTCGCAGTTGGGCGAGAAGTATCCAATCCTTCTCAACTTCATAGGTACATGTCTCAGTTTGTTCTTAATTAATTTATTTATCACTAGCGGCCCGTCCCGGCGTCGCACGGGTGGACATTTTTAACATTTCCCTTCACTGCTCTGCTCCTATTGATCGTAGCGTGATGAAAAGTATACATAGAATAGATAGAAAGTGGTAACCGTCGCCTATAGACATGAGCAGTACCAAGCACATAACAGAGTATACTGTTTAGCTCATGACCATCTATGCGTTGCCATTCCTGAGGACTCAGGTATTATTCCTATGAACCCTGTAAATTCACTGCCGTATTTCATCATTTAAACCAAAACACAGCTATACAAACACAACTGCTTCTCGCCAAAAACACGAATGGAACAGAGGTGCCCAAGCAAACGACGTTTGTACAAAGTCTCCGTCTGGTAAATATTCCCTTATGATACCCAAGAGAAAGGAAGGTGTGGCCTATTCTATGCCGGGACCACACGGCACGGTTAAGTTATACCTACTGTAAAACAGAAATATTATCCAGGCAGGCACGTGTGGGCCGCAGACTGGTCCAGAAACGATGACCATACCGCAACCATGAGTTTGACGCACGACTACAAGATAATGAAGCTGAACTTGTTTCACGTGGGCGTGTCTGTGACTCAGGTAAATATAATTATTATTATTCCAGCCGTTAACTGTCCACTGTTGGACATAAGCCTTCCCCATAAAGGGAGTTTTGCCAGTAGCTGCCACGCTTGGCTGGCGGTTTGCTAGTTAGGCCTTTGTAATGTTTTAAGGGGGACGCTACTGCCTATTCCTCGCCTTCTCTTAGTCGACTCTTACGACGCCCACGGGAAAAAAGGAGTGGCTTATTTTATGCCGGCACACACACGGCGCAGGTAAATATAAATTGGCTATTAATTTCTAATTAAATTGTGGACAATACCAAGTAAAAAACAAAATTTTGACAATCTTCGTTGCACAGTGGTGGACAAATTGCCTTATGAGATCTTAGGTCGGTCAAATTTGGAATACGAGCTTTTCTGAATTGTCTCGGGTCTGGTAACCCCGCCTGCCCTATCAGTATACGCTAGCAAGGTACCAGTATAAGATAATAGGTGAGGACTTCCTTTAAATAACACTTGATTCAGTAAAAGAGATTCAGCGCCATCTATCTGTGAATAGTTATATTAATAAAACGAATTGATATTTTATTATTCCTTTACAGATCGGTCCAGGTCACGTCCGTCTATATTTACAGACGCCGGGAGGACCTATCTTGGTGTCACAGTCAGTGACGCCCATAGGTCCTCTACTTCAAAAGGTGGTGCATAGACTGTATTCGCCAACCTACAACGCGCCCGTAGGGGGCATGTTCGTGAAAATCGAAAGTTACATGGTTAGTAGTGCCATCTTTTGTTAAGTAGTTGTGTAAGTTTCGTTATAAAATAGCTAGAACTTTTTTGTTTCGGCGCGAAAATGCTGTTTTGAGTTTATTTATACTTAGCTTATTATTTAAATAACAATCTTGGTATATTTTGTCCAAAATAATGAGTGAAATTATACATTTGGCGTTCCATTGTTTCTGCCTACCTTAATGGGAGACAGGCGTGACAGATATGTATGTAAATCATACAAGTTTTGTGCTAATACACAATTATTGTAGATTATTTTTTATTTTTATATATCTTTCAATAGTTATTTTATTTAAACACAATTGTATATTGTGTAAAGTCTCTAATATAATCTCTGCTTATTTTTTTTTCCAGTTCGAACGCGACGTTGCCATTTGGAATAATAAGCGGTTTGTTAGCTCACCAACATACGTACGGACGGACAAACAGATAAAGGCGTTCCGCAGTTGGTTCTCGCAGTTTTACAGTGAGCGCAGTTTGACATTTAGAGATGCCATTCAAAATAAACTGGATTGGTGAAATTGTGATAGTATTGAAATTTCGTTATTTTTAACGAGGAGTTAAAAAATAACAAAAAAATATTGTAATAATAAAATTTGTGAGAAATATACGTGTATGTATTCATAAAGACAAATGTGCCTTAGTTCTAGATATATCATTATTACAGCCGTTTACTGTCCACTGCTGGACATAAACCTTCCCGGTAGGGGAATTTTTCCAGTAGTTGCTACGCTTGGCAGGCGAATTGGCAACTGTAGTTAGGTTTATAGAGATATTTTAAGAGAGACGCTGCTGCCCGTCTCTCGCCCTCCCTCAGTCGCCTCTTACGACACCCACGGGAAAGGAAGGGGTGGCCTATTCTATGCTGGAACCACACGGACGTTAGATATATAGTATATACATATTATTAGTATAAAAAGCCATTTCCTACGAGTTAAGTATCTTTTTTATTATTTCTGAAAATGTCGCGACTTCATTTGTAATTACAAATAATTTATTGTTTTTAATTAATAAAAATTGTTCTCTATCGTAATTTTTATGTACTAATTTGGTAAAATTGATTTATGTATTTTTTTTAAGAAAAATTTAATGTAAGTTATGTGTCGTATCAAATGAAATGAAAATGACTAAATTTTACAAACTTTTAACTTAGAAATTAGAAATAAATTAATAATTTTAAATCTTATATTCAATGTATAAATTTAAAAGAAAAATACAGGTTAAACTTTTCCTATTAGTATTTAATTTTGCGGAAAGTACGTGTGTAATTGATTATTAAATAGCTATTTTAAGATATGTGTAATTATTGATTTAACTGTGGTAAAAACAATAAAACAAGTTTTTGTTTTATAATATTTACTTTTATTTCCCCATTGACTAGAAAATGTTAATTTACCCCTGATAACCAATTAACAAAAAATACAAAAATTCTTACAAAAAAACCAATTGATAATTGAGAGCGCGCTCAGTCCACTTTTCACAAGTTCCGACATCATTAATCTTTAATATTTACAGCGCCATCTATCCTTGAGTAGTCTCATTAGTATACAAAAGTTTAAACAATCTCACTTGAATGTATTTGAATATTTACATAGGTGTCTCAAATTATTGTCAGGAAACTCCATTTCAATGCTTTTATAAGCAACGTTATAGAATTTTAATAAATACAAACACAAAATCATAAAATATATCAAATTTAATAAGTGTTGCCGAATGTAATATTCTAAGGCTAGATCCACACTATAATGCTGGTGTCAGTTTGCTGTTGGTCTTACTTCAGTCTAGTAAAATTTTATTACTTGAGAAACTATGTATCCACACTACAATCCAGTCTCATTTTGATCAATCTCAAACCGTTTGTATTGACTATACCGAGAGCGAACAGAGGCCAACATTATAGTCCGAATCGATGGTTACAATAATTCAGTACAGCGCCATCTATTATTGAGCAGCTATTGCATTATTTAACAGATTCAATAATAAGATTTAAGACAAAAATATTTGTAAATTGCATACATTTCTTATAATTAGGAATTATAATTGGATTCCGCAAGAAAGCGACTTAAATTATAAGATAAAACAGTCATTTTGATAGTAATCGGTTGTTATACAGAGTTGAATACAGTGTTAAATTTTTTTTTTCGTTACATAATTGTTTTCCGAGCGTACGGAGTAGGCGTTTTATTTAAAAAAAAAAATCGTAAACAAAAATAGTATGTAATTTATTTTTAACCAACTAAAAAAAAAACAAAGTAGTTCAGATAAAAATTTTCCAAATCGGTTTACAACTGACGGAGTCATGAGGTACCCAAGATTAGAAAAAAACCAACTCGTTTAAGAACTACCTCTTTTTGAAATCGGTTGAAAATACATTTTTTTTTTATACAACTTAGAATGGCAAACAAGCTGACAGCCCACCTGATGGAAAGTGGTAACCGTCGCCTATACACATGAGCAGTACCGTGGACATAACAGAGTATACTGTTTCGCCCACGATACCCCCCATGCGTTGCCATTCCTGAGGACTCAGGTGTTATTCCTCTGTACCCTGTAAATTCACGCCATCCACAAATAAATTCACAAATTAACAATAACAAATTCCTATTAATCTAATTCATGCCGGCTGATTTAAATTCGACGTAATCGATAAAACCATCTTTATTCACATCCGCCTGTTTCAGCGCCCCCTCGACGATCTCCTCCAAATCCGCGTCCTTGTATATGACTGCTGAATCTATTTCCACACCATTGGAACCTAGAAATACAATAAAATTTATAATAATACATTTTTTTTTATTGGATGAAAATTGAATGGTAACCATGTTGCGCTAACGGTTGGGTATATTGCTAGCAATGGGATTTTTAGTCTCCATTACTTACAATCCCTTTCCCCCTATAATAATACATTTTTTTCATGGATGATAATGGACTGGTAAAATTTACATTTACATATGTTCACGATGGTTTCCAATAATGTGGCAAACAAGCTGACGGCCCAACTGATGTAAAGTGGTAACCATGATACCCCCCATGCGTTGCCATTCCTGAGGACTCAGGTGTTATTCCTCTGTACCCAGTAAATTCACGCCACATCCCACCCTTCAAACCCACAGCCATGCAAACATAACTACATTATGAATAATAATTGTTCCTGAAGAAAAAGAGTTAATTTGACTAGATTTTAATTATATGTTAAATTTTACGTTCAATTGTTTCTTTAATTAATTTTATTGTAGTTTTTAGTTAACTATAATGAAACTGCATCTCATTCATGTTGTCTTAACACGTTTTAGGATATTAATCTTGTCTTATGACCATAACTAAGAACAAGGAATTACAATATTATTAAACTGTAAATCATATGGTCGCCTCCTTTCTTCTTATGCAAATATAATTAGTCTCAAAAGATACACCGTCAGTTGCTATTTTCTCAATTCATAGCAGGCTAGTGTAGAGAGAATGTGTCAATTATTTGCATGACAAATATTACATTACTAGATTATATATACGACACAGTTTATGTAGTAAGTGTGCAAGCAGGTTGTATCTGAATTTGGTAGGGTTATACGGCCGTATAACATTTTCTATGTTTCCTTGTTCTTAAGTATATGTAAGTACATTTTTTAATGTAATTTATAGTTTTTTTTTTCAAATAAATAAAATGTATAAACACACCGACTACAATGGTCACTAAAAGAGTTAATTTGATTTAAAAACTAAACTATTGAAGCGATTTTAATAAAATTTCTACGAGACCAATCTTGTAAGTATATATTTTCAGATAAAAAAAATCCGAATTCGGTTTACAACTGACGGAGTTAACAGGTAACAGACATAAAAAAAAAGAAAAAAAAATAAAACCAATTTAGAAACCTTTTAGAGTAGTGTGAGTTACTAAAGCTAATTGCGGTTGCCGGGGGAAAGGGATTGTTATTAATGGAGACAGTATTGCCATATTATACATATTAGTATAGAAATATAATATAATTCCTGATGAATTCATAGTTCTACGGGCTAATCATGGCGATGATTCTCATCTATCACCCTTCACTGGTGTCCGTATTAACAGGCGAAGGTTAAAGATTTTCAAGAAAAAACTGCGGCGCCACTGTAACTTCCAAATAAAACTTTAATAGCTTTTTTTTGTCCATATACAACTTAGAATGACAAACAATGATGATTTTTCTTGTCTAATCTATCATACTGATTAATAAACTTGAATAATTATTAAATAAATAAGTGATAACTTGGCAATATATCGTCATAGTCGTAGAATACTGACGGATCTGACAAATATTACGTATAAAGATCCGTCAGTATTCTACCACTATGACGATATTAGCCAATTCGAAACCAATTTTGACTCATATATCTCAAGCATTAGACATTTTAACATTCTATAAGATTTACTTGTGTATTTTTATTCAAATATTTGGTAATCTGTGCTTAAAGTTTTATAATAATAAAAAAAAAACTATAAACTCACCGTTTACTTCCGTTTCCTGTAATGGCTCAAAGATATATGTAAATTAGAAACAAATGTCGTTTTTATAATTTTATTTAAACAGGAAATAATAAAACAATAACATAATTATTTACTTTAACTTAAAAGATATTCATTAATAAATGACACACAATACATACGGGAGGCAGATGTAATAAAAAAAAAAAAAATTATATAAAACTTATAGATAATTTATTTTTTTTTTTTACTTACAACATAAATAACAACAGCTGACGGCACAGTAATGGAAAGTGGTAACCGTTTGCCATTCTAAGTAATAAAAGAGATAAAAGAAATAAAAGCATATACAAAAAAAAAAGAAACCTATATAAAACAAGTAACAAATTTTTTTTTCATGCATGTGCCATTCACAAAATGGTCACTCAGGTGTTATTCCTTTGTACCCTGTAAATTCACTGATATATCCCACATATTTAGTCTGATAGCTTACTATCCAAAGTATTAATAAATTAAAAAGTTGTTCTTTATATACATATATTAAAAGAAAAAAAAACATTGTACGGTTGCCCTGGTTAATTAATAACAATAATCTATTTTTTTTTTTAAATTTTGTTGGTGGATAAATATTTTTTTTATAACACGAGTATGCGGCTCACCTGATGGTAAGTGACTACCGCCGCCCATGATCACCCACAACACCAGTAGCATTGCAGGTGTGCTGCCGGCCTTTTAAAAAGGAATATGCTCTTTTCTTGAAGGTTATGTTGTCGTATCGATTCGGAAATACTGTTGCTGGAAGTTGATTCCAAAGAGTGGTTGTGCGTGGGAGAGAGTGCCTTGAAAAACGCACGGTGGAGGACCGCCACTCGTCCAGATGGTTGGGATGGAACTTTGATATTATAATAATAACGAAGTAGTTGCTTACTGATTGTTCATGCAACAAAAAATATATAGGAATGGAAGGAGTTCATGTTTAAATAAACGCATAGATATTACGTACGTACCTCAAGATGGAGCATTCAGTATTAAAAAACGCAATAAAAATATAATCATTCACACTCTACAGTAATTTTTGGCTGACGCATATTTTTTTAAATAACACTAAACGTAAATTTTTTATATATTGCAAGTTTTGTTTTTTAATTTCTTTATTTTCCATAATTTATGATCGATACATACAAAATTTAATCTAAAAATGTACCAAGTAGATCTTTACTGTTAAATAAGTTATTTTAGCGTTTAATCTTCTGTCAGATATAAACGTGATTATATTGTCATTGATTTATTTTTCAAATTAATATAGTTATTATAATTCTAAATCTTTGAAACATGCAGACAAGGGATTGAACATTTAAACACTATGGTGAAGCAACTTATTTTGAGCCGGGTCGCCGGCTTGCTTTTACCTCGCTTTTCGTAATTTGAAAATAGGATAGGTACTCACCTGCGAACAATTCCAGCAGCTCTCTACAGGATCCGGTGTTCTGATGGTCAGAAAGATGACACGAAAGACAGCAGAAATATATTTTTCATTAATTAATTTGTAGGAGAGCGGCCAGTCGCGGTCACTCATACTAAGCTCGAAACAGAAGGGGCGATCGGCGCGAGAGGGCAGCACCGACAAAGATCGGACACAAATAGTCCATAGCCCACAGATAACTTCTAAAATTGCGAGCATGCAAAGTACCTATCCCTTATATATAACGAAAAACGAGTAGGCATAAATATTAATACAAATTATGTTTTAATTTCACTAAGTTATAATTTTTAAATTATGTTTTAATAACACTAAGTATGAAAATAAGACGTGTCACAATTGCCTGAGCGTTTTTGGGACGTTTATTAACACTCTCCGCTCCATCTATATGTACAAATGACCAATGGTATTAATTATTAACGAACATTGTCATCTTTAATAGCTTTTTTAGCTTTGAAATCACTAATTCTATACTCCATATAATCGACATATCCATCCTTGTTTAAGTCTGTATGTCTCATCGCATGTTCTAGAACTTCTTCCAGCTGCTGGTCGGTGTACGCTTTGTGATTCTTGTCGACTTTGCCTGAAAATGTCGGATGAAAAAAAATTAATTTTTAAATGAATCTAAACAGTGTCCTCGATTCGTCTGTATGTCTTTTCGTAACTATAAAAAATAAACTTGCCATAAACGGGTGTTCAATACATGTTTAAATGTCATACTACAAAAGCGTGCCTAACATCAATTTATATTTAAACAAAAGAGAGTATATATTATTAAAAAAAAATAAAAAGTATTTAATTAAGTTAATATAATAATCTATATTTAATTAAATTAATTTTTATTTATATTTTTAATAGTGTTGCCATACCTAATTGTAATAACCACTAAATGATAAAGGGATACCATATATGCAACAAATAATACCAACAAACCTGTTTCGTTATTCGACCTCATTTGTATTAAGAGGAAACAAAAAAATTATATATATATATATATATATATATATATATATATATATATTGCAATTTTGAATTGTTTTCGATAATTTCATTTGCCATTAATAAGGCTGACTCCAATTGGCTCCATCTTGTAATTATTTTGTGATAATTATAAATCATTACCGAAAGGTCCCCGCATATAATGGGCCATCCCTTCCTTTCCTGAGAGTGACGTAAGAGGCAGCTAGGAGAACATAATGGTCTAAGGATGCGCAGTAGCGTCCCTCTTAAAATATCACAAAAGCCTAACAACGGTTGCCAATCCGCTTGTCAAATATGGCACCTACTGGCAAAACTTATCGGGAAGGCCTATTTTCAGCAGAGGACAGTTATCCGCTGATATGACGATATGTCACCACTGTTTACATATATCTTAAGTTTTACTCATGTAACCTTAATTATACAACTTAGAATGGCATACAAGCTGACGGCCCACCTGATGGAAAGTGGTAACCGTCGCCTACAGACATGAGCAGTACCATGGACATAACAGAGTGTACTGTTTCGCCCATGACACCCCCCCCCCCATGCGTTGCCGTTCTTCTATACCCAGTAAATTCACTGCCATATCCCACCCTTCAAACCGAAACACAGCCATGCAAACACGACTGCTTCACGGTTGAAACACGAATGGGACGGAGGTGCCCAAGCAAACGACTTTTATACAAAGTCTTCCTCTAGTGACTTTATATAATTTCTCTTAATGCAGTTATGAAATATAGCTCTTTATATAATTAACTTTATCGAGGCAAATGAAAACACTACTGCAGTTTTTTTTTTTAATACAAGAATTGACAGTTACGTTGACATATGTCAACGATAATTGAAAGATAGGTAATAAAAAAAGGCGCGAAATTTTTCTAATATTGTTAAGTAATAATTTATAAATAAAACATGCAATAAAAGTGACAAGCAATATGTAATTGTAAAATTACGATAAAAAAATATAATGAAAGTACTTACCCTGACATAGTTAGGGAGTTTATCATAGTACGTACACAACACGGTGAATGCACGGCCTAGTCAAAATGGCCGGTTTATATTATGACATTTTTTTTTATGAAACTGGAAATGGCGTTTTTATTGATTCTTCACGGAAATCTTCGATTATTAAATGCAAGACGTATTTAATATTATATTTAAAATATTCATACGAACAATGAGATCGATTCTGAAGCGCTATTACTTTATATCTATCACTTAAGTTAATATTCTAATTTGATAGTTTTACTACACAAATTAAATTTATAATATTTAAATCTATTACAATTTTAGTTCATGTTGGTCCTTAGAATAAGGATTTTCAATGTGGTATCAGATTTAAATTTAAATTTTAAAGTAGGTTTAGAGAAATGACGAATCAGAATCGACCTTAAAGTGGTTGATCACTAAACAAAATTTGACGGGGGAAAAGGGATTGTTAGCAATGGAGTTTAACAGCCTCATTGATAGCAATATACCCTATCAGGTCAACCTGCACGTGGGACGCCCTGGAAACCATCGTGAATAATTTTTGTTGAATTCGTCACGATGGGCTAACTGACCTACTTCGTCCTCATCTATCATTCTTCACTGGTGTCACCACTACTGGTGTTACCATTCCATTATTACCCATTAAAAAAAAATTGACACGATGTTCTAGATGGCGCTAAAATCGAGTTTTAACCTAATATTTATTTATTTAGTAATTTATTCATTGGTTCGTTCGTTGATTCATTTATTTATTTTATATTTGCAAGCATATGTTTTTTACAAAGTTGTACAATACAAGAGAATAAAGACAAAAAATATGATAAATTATTACTACTTATATCGGTAAAAAATAAATAAAACTACTCGCCAATTTGGAAATTTCACTTCTAATTATCTTTAATTATAAAATAATCAACAAAAAAAAAAAACACAAGTGTCGATTCCAGCGCTATCTAGTAATTCTTGTCTAATTTTCTTTAGTAACCAACAACCTTAATATTCATAGTGACAATAAATCTGTAGGTTTATTCTCTTTTTATAAATACTTAATTAAAATATTACTTACTTTATCACCTTCACCAGTCCATCACCAAACCAAATGATCACAATTTTCGTAGACAATATGGTGAAATCGAAGTTGCTAGCATGTTTTTAAAGGAATGCCAAAACCAGCAAAAAAGTGAAAGCTTTTTCATAGAAACGAGCCAAAAAGACGACAAACAATTGATACAAAATGACAAATCAAGCCAAATCAATGTTATAAACCTAGTGTGCTGACATACAAAATTATAATAAAGGTATTTAACTCGAGTCCAGATATTTGTGAGCCGCTTCCAATATCTTTGGCAGGCTGCTACTAAATATATCAATGATGTTTGTAATATTATTTAATAAACGTACTGCGTGAGTTAAGGGAGCGCGCTGAAGTAGGTTAGTTCTGACATACTAGTATAGTATTATCTGTGGTTCTGACAATATTTAGTTATAATTTTTTTTTTAGTACGTTTGTTCCGTTGTGGAACAGGCTAAGGTCGGAGACCATGCTGCCTAGTCTTCAATATGATAAATCGTCTGGTATTAAAGAATTTAGTTCTAAGTACTTACCTAATGTATTTTTTTTTTCTCTATTCCTTCACCAGCCAATGCCTTGCACAATACAGCCAAACGAAGCATTGTCAAACACACATGAATGAAGTATGTATAAATCACACTAAATTAGGCATGAGTAATATGGATACCGATCCTTTATCTATATATTGGGTTTCGCCAGACATTGATGGCGGGAAAAAGTTCATCAGCCATTTCGATATCGTCCATATCGATCTGATATCTATTTTCGAATAAGTTAAAAGTCTGTTATCTAATATTATTTTCTCAAACATGCTTGGAAATGTGAGCATTATCTTCTTCGACATAGATCAAAATTGCCGTACTGGCCAGATACATGCGGGCAGCGGCCGGCAAAATTTGTATGTAAATCCATATCTGTCGTGTTTTGCGGCCAGATAAATTACTATGTAAACTCATATCTGTCCTGTAATTTAAAAATGAAATGACCTTTTACTTCGAAACATGACTACCAAGGAGGTAACTAATAAAAGGTTTTATTTAAATTTCGAACTGGCTTACAAATAGAAAACTGTTTAATGCAAAAAAAAAACAAAGGAACATTATGGCGCGTGAAAAATTATTATTGTTCGTTATTCGTCATTGAACTTAAAAAGTAGTGTTTTTAATTTCCGCGCATTATTTGAGAAAAGTACTATACAAGCCTTGGCCACAACTAGGCATTGATGGACTCACGTATGTGTGCCTCGGCAACGCCTCGGCCCACATTTGCACGTTCGTCCATCAATGCCTCAGTTGCTGGCCGCTGCAATAATGTACTATTTTTAAATAACAGACTTTTAACATATTCGTTATAGGACCAATGTATAGATATTGTAACTAAAATATATTGATATTGGTATATATTACCCAACTCTGGAATAAAGGAGAAAGGGAGAAGAGGGAGGGAGAGACATCTCGCCAAATCTCACTAAAGGAGACAGAGAGTTAAGAGCGTTTATAACTAGTTTGTCGAGGTGTGAAAATGTCGCAAATATTTGTCTATTTTCAAAAACAATTGAAGGAGTTTTTTTTTTTACAACACAGCGGGCAAACGAGCATGCGGCTCACCTGATGGTAAGTGTCCATGTTTCCGATCGATTAATTAAAAAAATCGCCGTAGTCCCGGCATAGAATGGGCCACCCCTTCCTTTCCCGTGAGTGTCGCAAGAAGCGATTAAGGAAACTTAATGGTGGAGGGATGGACAGCAGCGTCCCTCTGGAGGGAAAGGGATTGTTAGTAATGGGGTCTAACTGACCCATTGCCAGCAATACACCCTATCAGGTCGACCACCACGTGGTTCCCCCTGGAAACCCTTGTTGGTAATTCTAGTGGAATTCGTCACAATGGGCTAACTGCCCGCCAGCGTATACTGATAGGGCAGGTGGGGTTACCATTCCATTATCAGCCATTAAAAAAAAACAGCGTCCCTCTTTACTCATGACTAAATAGCTAATTGCTGTTGCCAAACCGTCTGCCAAGCGTAGCAATTATTGGCAAAACCGCCTAATATAGAAAGGCCTATATTCACCAATGGACAGATAACGTCTGATAATTATTCATTAGTACAAATATGTGTACATGGCGGACTTAATGCTAAAAGCATTCTCTCCCAGTCAACCATAGGCAAGTGTCAGAATACACGAATGCGGTACTAGTAATTATTGATATACATACATACTAAAATTACATATATAAACGAATAAATATATATAAATAACAAATATACTTACACATATATGACATATACTATATTATACACGAATTTGAGAATAATATAAAGCACTTACTACTCGGATAAAGTAAAAAAGTGAGCGTGAACGCTTTTTTTTAAAAGGTGATGATGATGATGATGAATCTATAAAGAAAACAAAACATCGCTCCGTATATTTCATTAACCATTTAAATACAATTATAACCCTGTTGGATAATTTTCAATTTTTTTTTATACCACTGAGGTGGCAAACAAGCATACGGCCCGCCTGATGGTAAGCGGTTACCGTAGCCTATGAACGCCTGCAATACCAGGGGCATTACGCGCGCGTTGCCGACCCTGAAGAAACCTCTTTACCGCCTTTTGAAAATTTCGAAATTTCCAGCATCTTTTAAATTCTGTATACGATATATACCCGTTTTTGTTGACGTCAATCCTGTTTAACCCTTTTAGTGCCATTCATTTCTTCTCATATCTACTTAAAAATGCCAAAGAAATCTTTGTCGTGTTGATGTCATTTACCCTTGTCTCTAAAAAAACTGTATCTCCTCCAAAAATTATCCAATTTTAATATTTTTTTTTTACAGCAAGCTAAACAGCGACTGATTTCACGAGCGCTAATGACGCTCGTGGCACTTTCAGTTGCAATGCGCACGAACGCGACGGCGCTCGTCGGCACTCAAAGGGTTAAAAACATATCAGTAACAACATTCGACTTCATCCAAATCGTTGCCAGTAGCCACGCTTGGCAGGCGGATTGGCAACCGCAGTTAGGCTTTGGAAATATTTTATATATTTTTTTTATTTTTATACAACTTAGAATGGCAAACAAGCTTACGGTCCACCTGATGGAAAGTGGTAACCGTCGCCTATAGACATGAGCAGTACCATGGAGATAACAGAGTATACTGTTTCGCCCATGATACCCCCCATGCGTTGCCATTCCTGAGGACTCAGGTGTTATTCCTCTGTACCCAGTAAATTCACGCCAAATATTTTAAGAGGAACGTTGCTGTTCATCCCTCGCCTACCCTTAATCGATTACGACACCCACGGAAAAGGAAGGGGTGGCCCATTCTATATAATAATATTCATTTATTATCAGGTACTTAACCTATAGAGGTACAATGCCGGGACCGCATGGCATTATATAATATATTTAAAAAAAAAACGATTTAATCGCCGAAATATATAATTACAATAAAAGAGGATTATTTTGTAGAAATTTATTAATTCCCAACAGTCACTCTCATCTTGTAACATTACGACACAACCGTGGAACAGAAATAATAAAGAAAAAAAGTCAATGCATGTCTTAAAAATAAACTGTGACCATAGACAACTTTCTTTTTTAATTTCCATTGGCGGTAAAAAAGATACAGCACAGGCATAGTCGATAACTCTAATTTGTCATTGTAATAAAATTATTGAAGATAATAAATATCTTTTTACAACCGTAACTATTTTATATTAATATATAAACCACCAATGTAAAAAAATTAAAAACAAAATTCGAGATGAAAAATAAACATAGTTAAATAAGTAATTATAACTCTAAAACAGTAAGATTTTATGTTTTTTTTTACATATGTAAACTCTTACAAATGTAAACAATTCAAATATCTATATTTCGAAAGCATAACAAACATTGGAACAAAAAAAAAATACAAAAATACAAGCAGTCATTATTGGCGCCAATTTTTTTTTTTTCGTAACCAAAGAACTAATCACATTCAGCCATATTTCTCTATATGGATACTTAATTGAAACTATGCATTCTTATTAGCGCTAACAGAAATTTAATTTTATAATGAAAACTATTTTTAAATTAAACAATTAAGAATTATATGGTGTTATTGTCTGAAAAAAGAATGTAAACTACCCACAGTTCCCACAAATAAACAATGACTGACCTGAAATATACGAAAAACTAATGTACAATATATACAGACAATTTCTTATAAATTAATATTTCTCCAGGAAGAGATATATACAAAAAAAAAAAACCAATGTAGACACCATTCAATAATTTATACTCACAAGAAAAGACTTAAGTCCCTTGTGCATAGACTTTTCTTGGTGTCTGAGACTTTTTTTACTCCTAGCAAGAATATTTATTTAATAAATATCTTTAATTGGGCTTTTTAGCCGTATAAAAATTCTAAATTCGATATTTATAAATAAAAAATTATTCTAGATTTAAAATCTAGATCTAGTCTCTTTCCACAAATATTTCGATGAAATAGCTTACATTTTTTTTTTAATCTTAACATCTTCACGCCATATCCGTTTCGTGGTAGGCAGAGAAAACTGTCATAAAAGCAATTTTGAATGTCAGAATATTTTTTTTTATTATTACTTAAGTATACTTGATTAGTTATATATATATATTCGTATATAAATTCCAAATGTACATGTAATAGTTAAATAACTTTTCATAAGTATACTTTTTAATTTGTTTTTTATTAGATGTAAAAACAAAACGCATCTGTCAAATTTAAATTTGTGACTTTTTTTATCATTACCATTATCTACGTTATCTAAAATTCATATACTGCGCTCATGATGTTATAAAAAAAAAAGAATAATACAATAAAAAAAAAAAAGAAATGCATAGTGGAGGTAAACAGTGTAATACTTACGAGAAAAAATAATTATTTTGATACAAGATCAAAATACTCTTTACTCTGTGGAAGCACATTATTTGAGCACAAAAAAAAAACAATATTAATAAACTAAAAATACTTCAAGATTGAGTTTATTTATAATACATATATTTATGTATTGTCAGTAATTATAGTTTACACTCGACGGGAACGGCAAAGGTGCAAAGCTAAACAGCCGATTTTTTTTATTACATATTAAAAAAATACACTCTTATTCATGCCACAGATAAAAATATAC
This sequence comes from Galleria mellonella, assembly GCF_026898425.1. Lineage (NCBI taxonomy): Eukaryota > Metazoa > Arthropoda > Insecta > Lepidoptera > Pyralidae > Galleria > Galleria mellonella. Next base: position 1,517,698 of record NW_026442002.1, on the reverse strand, counting down.
ATTACACAAAAATATTACCATTAAGTATTTAAAACACTTATCTAGTGGAAAATATGCAGAAATATATTAGAAAATGACGCTAAATATGTAATTTTTTTTTTTTATACAACTTAGAATGGCAAACAAGCTGACGGCCCACCTGATGGAAAGTGGTAACCGTCGCCTATAGACACGAGCAGTACCGTGGACATAACAGAGTATACTGTTTCGCCCACGATACCCCCCATGCGTTGCCATTCCTGAGTACTCGGGTGTTATTCCTCTGTACCCTGTAAATTTACGCCATAATTACTAATTTATACGTAGAATATTTTTTTTTATATATATAAATAACAGTTGATTTCACATTAATGATTTACCGCCAAATTAATTTATTTATTTGATAGACAATATATTGCATAGAATAATAATCGATCGATATTCATTATTTTTAGACACAAATAATCTGATATTTTATTGGGTAATCATGAATACGATACAATCGATCAAACATTAAATCGATTATAATTGATTAAGATAATAATAATAATAAACTCTTTATTGTGCACACAAGAGATGTACACAGGGAGTATTTATACAGAATGTGCATATACAAAGATCGATCAATATAATACTATTACATTACGAATATATCGATACGATACAATCGATTATACATGATTTAGTTTTACCATGACATATTCTAATCAATTATATTTCATAGGTCGTAGTATATAATATAAATATTCTTTATTCGAGTAAATTTAAACATTTTTGAACAGTAAGTAGTTTTTTTTTTTTATAGAACCTTTATATCGATACGACTGATTTAATTAATTGTATCGATTCTATTTACTAACCTAATCGATATCTATATTATTTTGAATAAACAAAATCTTCTATAGACCATGCAAACTGATTTGATAAATATTATATTTAGAATATAAATAAAGTAAAATATTTTTAATAGTATTTTTGTTAAATAAGTAGTTACAGGGAATTTTCAGTTAAGATTTCAGATTTCAAAGAAAAGTGGTCATTTTGGGGGCATATTTAATATATATAGGTATGTAATGTGAATCCAACTGTTACATTTTTATAAACATTTGCGACAAATTAAATATTGGCACTTTCCTTTCAATATAAACATTTCAAAATATATTTCAGTGAATTGACAAGACCTATCTATAGATTAAATACAACGAAGTGTTCGTATAAAATTGAACTTAGGTCCCATTGTAATAAGGTCCAATTTTAAATGACAAAGTTTGTTGATTTACAAAATGGACCCCTAAGCTGATGTAATTAAGTGCAATTTCTAAATAAGAACATTCAAAAATATTGTTATGATACTGACAATTCTATGAAAGACCTGTGGGCTCGATTCCATAACGATTTTAAAGCCGTAAGAAAAAACAGACTGCATAGAAGTGACACTTCTATGCTTTTGACCCTTCTTCTTCAAATCCTCCATAGATTGGGAGGGTAGTAAAAAAAATCCGCATTTTACAAATAGTTGCACTCTATTCATAATATCATGCAACCAACCATAGAAGTTAAAATAGATGACATAGATATTTCCAAATTCAAATTACTTTTATTAAAATAGACTTGTTTACAAGCATTTTTAAATCGTCCTTTTTTTTAATCTACTGCAGGGTCCTGATTGTTGAGAAGAGCCCGAAAGAAACTCAACAGTTACTCTTTTAAATCTCTGTTAACATAGTTGAGCGTTACGCACAACGGCCCAAATGAGAGGCAAAGCGCGGAAAAAGAGTCCAATTTACATTATTTGAGCGTTTTGTATAGGAAACGGTTGTCACCGCTCATCTGTCAAATGACAGATGTCAACTTGGCGTAATGCCTCAGTCAAGGGATTAGATATAATTGACATCAATCTACAACTTTATATCGATGTACATTGGCTACAAATTCCCGCGCAATTGTAATGACTACAAAATTAATATCAGGTTTAGGTGGGCTCTGTGTCTAACTTCAGATATACTTTAATATCGAAACAATCTGATTCGAACTTCAATATCGATATATATATCGAACGTTACTACTTCGTCGAACGTTATACTAGAATAATTTTGACATTTAAATATGAAATACTTTTAAAAAGCAATTAAAAATCGAAACTAGAGTAAGATTTTGATATTTCGGTAGTATAGAATTTAATTTTGTTTTATAAGTTTCATATAGAAGCAAGTTTGAGCACACTGTGCTCATTTCAAAATAATTTGATGACTACTCTACATTTTTGATATTTAGGATTCGAGCGAAGTTTTTAAATATGCAGAAATATATGTTTGAATTGAAAATACATAACAATATTTAAAAATATTTTTAAATACATCTTAAATATAATATTATTATCCGGGGTAACGTGGCTGGTTTCTGCATAACTAGCTCCAGTTTACATTATCGATATACACGATATCTTACGATTGTACCGTTACGATATAAAAGAAAAGCACTGCACGCAGCTCTATAGAAATACGTTTAATATAGCGCGACGATATCGTGGACGTACATAGTAACTTAAAAACTTTTCATACAATTGCATACATTTTCCTCTTCGATTATATCGTGACGGTACAATCGCACGGTATCATACTACGCTACGGCATATAACCGCCAGTATTCCATAGAAGAGTAAACTAATATAATGTGAAAGAGAAAATACAAAGTTTTTCTCTTATTGTACGTATTATTTTTCTTGCACGTTATAGAAATTAGCATTTTTTATAGTTTAAAAATAGAAAAGTGTTGTAAAATAATAATAAAAAATTGAATCTCATTAAAATACTTTTTTTTTAATTTGATTAAAAAACAGGTTTAATTAAAAATTTAAAAAAATCAGTTGTCTATACTTATAGAACAATATATATATATGTATATATATGTATATATATATATATATATATATATATATATATATATATATATATATATATATATTAGAGTATTCCCATAAAGAAATTACATTTCAACTAAAAAAAAAAGCTTCTAATAATGGGGTCGTCATTTTGAAATCAATATATTATCGACATTCCAAATTGAACCTTATCGTGAACTAATAAAGTGCATTATATATTTCATATAATTTGTTCAAAAAAAATTTTTTTTCATGTACCGCACTTTATACAGACAGCACTTTTCGTTTTTTAAATCTTCAAAAAAGTCCGTATTCTATTGGCGAGGCTAAGGAATGTCCTACGTTCTGCCGTCTTTGTTCTGGCTCTTTTGTTGCGCTCTAATAAATTCCGGATAATCAATGTAACCATCTTTGTTATGATCGTCCATGTTTAGAATGGGATCTATGAGGTTTATGAGCTCGTCGTCGGCGAATATCTTCTCGCCGACAGGTGGGTTGCCGGGTTGCGGTGTCTGTTTGTGGCCTTGCTCTATACCGTTGCCATGGTAACCGCACATATGGGGGGGGAGAGACAAACACGAATGTAAGTGATGTACCAGCGCGATGTGATTATTGGCATATATAACGTAATAAAGTTCGTTTTATGAAAATAAAAAAAAAATCTTATTTGCTTAACAAAATTGAACTTAGTAACTGTTGTAATAAAGTACAATTTTAAAAATTAGAAGCTAATTTGACTATTAGCTGACAAAAAGTTGACGCGTTTTTGAGACTCAAAGCTCTATCTATATAATCCAATTTAAAGATCCTAAAATAACATATATGTATGTCTATATATATATATATATATATATATATATATATATATATATATATATATATATATATATATATATATAGACATACATATATATATATATGCCAATAACCATATACCACAATGACTTCCAATCACGCAGTCTGTCCTTATACTTTATACACTTTATAGAAATAATGTACAGAAAAAAAAAATACAAAGAAAAAAAAGAAAAAAGTATAAATGACAGAGAACGTGACACACAACAAAAGCATTTCCCGCCAAAAGTTGCCAAATACTTTTGTTAGCCATGAACATAAACACTTATTGCAATAAAACATTGTAATATACAAAGCTTTAAAAAAAAAACAAACAATTCCATAAAAAAAAATTGTAAACAATTAATGTAAATTTAATAAATACGAGAACATTTAAAATTTAATCACTTTAATAAAATAAAAAATATTAATAATATTTAATTAAAAAAAAAACAACAATTGCAATTATGAAAATTCAAAAAGTAATCTATAATTCTATGCATATATTAATCGTTTACAATTTTAAATTTAAAAACATTTGACAAATACCCTTATCTTATAACAATTATTAAAAAAAAAAACACTCAACGAATGAACCGAAGCACAAAAACAATATTTTAAAATAACATCAAAATAAAATTTTAAATACCAATAATAATAAAAAAGTTGTAACGTATTAAACGTTCACATTTTAATAAATCACTTTCGTTGTCAAAGAGTAATATATGAAAAGCTAATTATAAAAAAAAATTAACAAAAGTTCTCAGGAAAAAATAAACAAAAGAAAAATAAAGTCGTAACCCGTCTGAGCCAGAATGAAGGGTACTTCATTTTATTTATTAAAAAAAAATAAACAACCCGCGAAAAATAACTAGTTTAAACGGGAAAACAATTAGCTTAATTAAAAAAAAAACAACCCGCTTCGGCTTCGCACGGGTGAAATGCTAAAAAATGTGTTTATTTACGACATCACATTAGAAAAATCTAAAATTATCAGTGTTCCTCTACAATATTATGCATGTATTATACATATAAAGCTTCCTCTTGAATCACTCTATCTATTAAAAGAAACCGCATCAAAATCCGTTGCGTAGTTTTAAAGATCTAAGCATACATAAGGATACAGCAGGAATCGATTTTGTTTTTTACTATGTAGTGATAGTGATAAAGTAATGAAAATTTTTTCATGAAAAAAGTATGCGCAGACGGGGTTTTTTTTCTATTTAGGATTTAGGGTACTAAGTAATTTTTAGGGGTACCAAGTAATTAATGGGGTACCAAGTAATTTTTAGGGTACCAAGTAATTTTTAGGGTACCAAGTAATTTTTGGGGTACCAAGTAATTTTTGGGGTACCAAGTGATTTTTAGGGTCCATATCACTATTAGGGTATTAATTTACTTTAGGGTACTAAATTACTTTTTATTGCTCAAAGTACTAAATTATCGTTTAGCGTACTAGATTTTGACTCACCATGCCAATGTATGAGCGACTTGATCAGTTCGCATCCGTCCAGCTTGTTATTGTTGTCGGCATCGTGCATTTTGAAGTAGTGGAACTGTAGTTCTTGCTCGGACATTTTGGATGTGTCTATGGGCACCTCCATGTGCTCCTGGATATGGCTGTGGAATGGATTGATAAATGAATACCAGCTCTTCGAGCTAGAATACCCTGATAGGGAACCTAGATAATGAACATGGGTAAAAAGTAGATTTCATATAAAAAACATGGACTTTAACAACTTTACTGAAGCAACCATCACCAAACATAGGGAAGCTCTCGACTGAAATAACATTCCATGGTGCATAACATTCCTAAATGGGTACAGGGTACGGAGGCAAAAAGGCCTTAGTCTCCTAGTACGTGAATTTACAGGGTACAGAGGAATAACACCTGAGTCCCCAGGAATGGCAACGCATGGGGGGTATCGTGGGCGAAACATTATACTCTGTTATGTCCATGGTACTGCTCGGTTACGGACGGTTACCACTTTCCATCAAGTGGACCATCAGCTTGTTTGCCATTCTAAGTTGTATAATAAAAAAAAAAACATGAGGCATGGTCATCGCAATATTGCAGTATCCACGATGCTGTTTAAGTGTATATACGACGGTAGCCATTTAAGATCAAGTGGACCGTCAGTTGTTTGCCTTGTTTAGTTTTTATTTTGCTGATGAGGGAGGGCATTTACATTTTTTGAGGGAAAAGGAGGAGAGACATAGTTACTCTTGCGAGTAGGAGGAAGGAGTATAGATAATTTTACGGGTGGGGGAAGTGGGTTATTGATATTTTTGAGGGCGAGGAAACGGGTACAAATAATTTTGTGAATGGAGGAGGGAACAATGATAATTTTACGAACAAGAGGAGGGCACTTTGATTATTTTGAAATTGGGGGAGGGCACATTGATAATTTTCAGGCCGGGGAGGGCACAATGATAATTTTACAACTAGGAAAGGGCATTCTGATAATTTTGCGGCCGGGGAAGGGCACATTGATAATTTTGTAATCGGGGAAGGGCACAATGATAATTTGCGACCAAGAAAGGGCACATTGATAATTTTGCGGCCGGGGAAGGACACATTGATAATTTTGTAATCGGGGAAGGGCACAATGATAATTTGCGACCAGGAAAGGGCACACTGATAATTTTCAGACCGGTAGGAGGGCATATTGATAATTTAGCGGCCGAAGGAGGGCACATTAATAATTTTGCGGGCGTTAATGGATTATGGCAATGGTAACAATCAACTCTACTCACTCTCTTTCCTGTGCTATGTTCGCCGTGTTCAATAGTTGTGGATCTGAAAGAAAATTTAAGCCGATCAAGGACAAGCCAATCAAAAAAAAAAATAAGCATAATAATAAATAATAGAATACGTTGCATATAAAATCTATCATTAAAAACTTGGCACCAACTGGGAGGAAAAAGATTGTTAGTAATGGAGACTGAGAATCCCATTGCTAGCAATATACCCAACCAGGTCGACCTCCTCGCGGTTCCCCCTGGAAACTATCATGGTTAATTCCTGATGAATTCATCATAATGAGCTAACTGGCCTGTTTTCATTCTCATCTATTACCCTTCACTGGTTCTCCGCCAGCGTATCCCGTTAGCGCAGGCGGGGTTACTATACCATTTTCACCCATAAAAAAAAACTTGGCACCAATTTCATATTTTGTTACAGAATTTTTAGGAGGGAGACTTTGTACAAAGGGTACCTCTGTCCCATTCGTGTTTCAACCGTGAATCAATTGTGTTTGCATGGCTGTGTTTCGGTTTGAAGGGTGGGATATGGCGTGAATTTACTGGGTACAGAGGAATAACACCCGAGTCCTCAGGAATGGCAACGCATGGGGAGTGTCATGGGCGAAACGTCCCGTTCGTTCGTCCGTTCCGTTGCGTGCGCTGCGTAAACGTTTCCAATTACCCAAAAAATTGATCTAAAAAATGTCCGCAAGAGTATATATCTAACTTTTAAGACTGACTCATTATAACATATATGACGCAGACGAAGTCGCGTGCAACAGCTAGTTAAGTATATAGTTAAACACCGCATCAGATCAGCCGTCAACTGTCCACTGGTGAATATAGGGCTCCGCCTTGAAGGATTTTACCAGTAGTTGCCACGCTAGGCAGGCGGGTTGGCAGCCGCAGTAAGGTTTTGGTAATATTTTAAGAGGGACACTGCTGGCTATTCCTCGACTGTTAAGTGCCCTTACTCGCCTCTAACGACACCCGCGAGAAAGGAAGGGGTGACCCATTCTATGCCGGGATTCATAAAAAAGCGAGTATGGTGTGAAACTCACCACCGTGGTGTGCGTGGCCGTGTTGCTGTTGTTGTTGTACGGGCACCTGTTGTACAGGCACTTGCTGTTGTACCGGCTGCTGGTACTGTTGTTGAGGGGGTGGCTGATACTGTTGTTGTTGTTGGTACTGTTGTTGCGGCGGCTAAGATATAATTTATTTAATTTAGACATGCTTGTTGCACATAATGGAACTTTGATTGACTAGTATTGTTGTTGAGGGGGTGGCTGATACTGTTATTGTTGTTGGTACTGTTATTGCGGCAGCTAAGATGTAATTTATAAAGTTAAAACATGATTGATGCACATGGTGGAATTCCGATTGACTAGTATTGTTGTTGAGGGGGTGGCTGATACTGTTATTATTGTTGGTACTGTTGTTGCGGCGGCTAAGATATAATTCATAAAGTTAAAACATGATTGATGCACATGGTGGACCTTTGATTAACTAGTACTGTTGTTGGGGGAGGGAGAGGGTGGCTGATACTGTTGCTATTATTGGTACTGTTGTTACGGCGGCTATGATATAATTTATTAAGTTAAAACATGATAGTTACACATGTTGGAACTTTGAATAACCAGGATTGTTGTTGAGGTGGTGATCTTTGTTGCTGAGGTGGCTGATATTGTTGTTGTTACTTTTTTTAATGGATAAAACTGGAATAACCTTACTTGCACTATTGGTCAATATTTATGGTGTACTATCAATGAGGAATAACAAGAGAGGATGAAGTCAAGTCAGTCGGTTCACTGAGACAAAATAGGGATTAATCACAAGTCTCCAGAGAGTAGAGTGTGAAGGTTAAACTAACAGGGCACCTAACACCAGAGGGAGACTGTACAAAAGTCATTTGCTTGGCAGCCTCTGTCTCATTCGTGTTTCTACCGTGAAGCAGTTGTGTTTGCATGGCTGTGTTTCGGTTTGAAGGGTGGGATATGGCGTGAATTTACAGGGTACAGAGAAATAACACTTGAGTCCTCAGGAATGGCAACGCATGGGGGGTATCATGGGCGAAACAGTATACTCTGTTATGTCCATGGTACTGCACATGTCTATAGGCGACGGTTACCACTTTCCATCAAGTGGGCCCTCAGCTTGTTTGCCATTTTAAGTTGCATAAAAAAAGGTCATATTAGTAGCCATGGTCATTCTATTTTCAAGCTATTTATATATATATATATATATATATATATATATATATATATATATATATATATATATATATATATATATATTTTTATGTAAAAAGAAACCAGCATGCCTGTCACCTGATGGTAAAAGTTTACCGCAACCACGAGAGTCGCTGATGCGTTGCTGGTCTTTTAAAAATTTATAAGTTCGTTTCTTGAAGGTGCCCATGTCGTATTTATTAGGAAATGCCGCTGTAGGTAATTTATTCCACTTTTACAGTAAGAGGCAAGAAGTGAAACGCACATAACATACAGTAGTTGGGGGGAAAGGGATTGTTAGTAATGGGGTCAAATAGCCCCACTACTAGTAATATATCCTGTCAGCTCGACCTCCACGTGGTTCCTTCTGGAAACCATCGTGGCTAATTCTAGTTTTTTTTTTTATACAACTTAGAATGGCAAACAAGCTGACGGCCCACCTGATGGAAAGTGGTAACCGTCGCCTATAGACATGAGCAGTACCATGGACATAACAGAGTATACTGTTTCGCCCATGATACCCCCCATGCATTGCTCATTATTCCTCTGTACCCTGTAAATTCACGCCATATCCCATCGTTCAAACCGAAACACAGCCATGCAAACACAACTGCTTCACGGTAGAAACACGAATGGGACAGAGGTACCCAAGCAATCGACTTTTGTACAAAGTCTACCTCTGGTGATTCTAATAGAATTCGTCAGGATGGGCTAACCTGCATTCATCCTCATTAGTCATCTATCACTGGTGCCTGGCCAGTGTATACTGATAGCGCAGACGGGGTCACCATACCATTATCACCCATTAAAAAAAACAGTAGTGGACCACCATTTTTAAGGGGATATTAATGGAAATTTTATTTATTGTTTAATTTAATTATATCGTTTTAATTTACCGGTTGATGCTGTGGAGGCGGCGGTGGTGGCGGTTGTTGGTAGTTCTGTAACAACATGTTTATTACAATTAGAATACATTTATTTACTTGAATCATCTTCTTTTCATAGTCGGTTAATATTTTCAGTTCATATTCATCATTTCAGCTACTATCCGTCCCCTGCTGGACATAAGCCTCCCCCATAGACTGCCATAAAGAACGGCCCTGAGCCACCTGCATCCACTGACTCCCTGCAATGCATTGCAGGTCGTCCATCTAGTGGGGGGTTATCCTATACTGCATTTACCCGTACGTGGTCGCCATTCAAGAACCTTTCTTCCCCATTGGTTGTCGGTCCTTCGAGCTATGTGACCAGCCTATTGCCACTTCAGCCGAGTGTGTCTTCTGTAGTTTTCTTTATTAGTTATTTTCCTTTAAACCCATTGTTTAATTATACTAAATATAGCAACATATGGTCCATAATATTGCCCACATTTTTTTATATCCTAACATAGAACATATAATTGTTTATATACTAATTCACATGGACAAAACCGTGTGAAACGGCTAGTTCATAATATTAGTAACTACTATTTAATATTAAGTTTGTTTGTTTGTATGTTTGTAATACTTTATTGTACAGTAAAGTTTTAAATTATAACATACAGAGTTCTTAAGAAAATAAATAGTACAATGATGGGCTTATCCCATAAAAGGGATCTTTTCCCGACAACCTATGAATGTTAGATTATAATTGTGAATTGGAGGACATAAAAAAAAATTATAGTTAATAAAAATATAAAAATAATAAGTATCTTATGCAATGTTTAAAATAAAACATAATTAAATACACATAGTCTCCCAACGCACCACATCAAGGCAGCATGACCAAGATACTGGCAGCAACCTTTTTGGATTGGTAAACTTATCTTTTACTTAAAGCAGCTGCCAGCTCTTGGGTCAACAGTAACTTCGACGAGATTGTCCGTTAATAATATAAATATTACAATTTAATGATACATTTGTTGTTTGTTTGTTTATTTCTCAAACTGTTACCTGATAATTCTGCGGAGGAACGCCCGGAGCTACTTTCTGTTGATATTGTTGTGATATCGTACACTGCAGCATCGCAGCGAAAAATATTACACGCAGCATTTTTTTTAATCTGCAATTTTTTTTTTTAATATTTAAATAAGCGACCAAGAAATAGTACAGATAAGTAGGTATATATATATATTTTTTTTATTTCAACTTTTTTAAACGAGTAGAGCAACAGCGTGGAAAAGGAATTCAAAAATGTTCAAAGTAATAAACCAGTTTCATTTCAATTCTACAATTTTTAAAGCGTGAAAGTGTAAAAACTTTGATTTTACCTGTTTAGGTAGACTCGCTACGTGGACATATGAGCGATAATGGCTTATCGAATCGATGTATTGATAAAACAAACGTAAGCAATGTTTCACAAACGTTTTCAAAAACTATTGGGAAATTAGAAAATTAAACACGTCAGACGACTTTGACGTTTTGCGTTTCGTTACTCGATGCGTTAGTGCCACGTTTAATTACGTTTATGTATATGTTTAATTTAACAGTTATGTACCTATAAATAAAATGCATTTGTTTATTTCGAATAAAATACCTATATATATATATTTTGATTAACTTATCATTTCTGTGTTTTAAAATTAGTTTCATATTTAAATTAAGTGCATAGATCAAATTAATAATCAATATTATTATTATAGGTGTCAACTTGAAAAAATAAAACTTATTTCAAGTTAATCGAGGTGCTTCAATGCTTAATAGGTACCTTACACAATTATAAAAACCTATTATCCCTTGGTTATATACTATTTGATTTAAACAATCCATCATTTAGTAATATAATCCATTTATACAGTAAATTTTATATCAATGTAAGAAACAAACGATATCGAGATCGTGTTCTACATTTTTATGATTTTGTTTACTAACTCGACTATTTTTTTTTTTGATGAGTGAAAATGGTATGGTAACCCCGCCTGCGCTAACGGGATACGCTGGCGGAGCTCCAGTGAAGGGTGATAGATGAGGATGAAAACAGGCCAGTTAGCTCATCATGATGAATTCATCAGGAATTAACCATGATAGTAGTTTCCAGGGGGGACCGCGAGGAGGTCGACCTGGTTGGGTATATTGCTAGCAATGGGATTCTCAGTCTCCATTACTAACAATCCCTTTCCCCCCAACTCGACTATTCCGTCAACCACAATTATTTATGACCTATGGCCAACTTTCGAAATAAATCGTACAGATTAGAGATACTATAAACTGCTTCGGGGGAAAAGATTGTTAGATATGGAGACTAAGGGACCCCATTGCTATAAATATACCCAATCAAATCGACCTCAACATTGTCACTACTGGAAATCGTATTGAATTCCAGGCCTATTCATCACGATGAACTGACCTACCTTTTAAGGGAGGGGGAAGGGATTGTTAGTAATGCAGGCTACCAGTCCAATTGCTAGCGATATACCCTTACAGATTGAACTTCACGTGGTTGTGGGGAAAGGGATTGTTAGCAATGGAGTTTGACAGCCCCATTGCTAGCAGTATCAGCCCTGTCAGGTCAGCCTCCACGTGGTTCCTCCTGGAAACCATCGTGAACAATTCTTGTTGAATTCATCACGATGGACTGACTGACCTGCTTCATCCTCACCTATGATCCTTCGGTTTCTAGGGTGAACCACGTGGAGATCGACCTAATAAGGCATATTGCTAACAATGGGGCTGTCAAACTCCATTGCTAACAATCCCTTTTCCCCCCAGGGAGGCCTATGTTCAAAAGCGAACAGTTAAGGCTGATATGATGATACCGAGGATTTTTTAGTAGTTACACAACTGTATTATATAGGGAGGAAGGGTTTGTTAGTAACGGGGAGGTTAGTCCCCATTGCTATCAATATACCCTATCAGGCCGACCTCCATGCGGTTCCCTTTAAAAATAATCGTGACTAATTTGTCATTGAATTCATCACGATGGACCAATTGACCTGTCTTCATCCTCACCTATCATCCTTCACTGGTGCCTCACCAGCATAGTATACCGATAGCGTAGGCAAGGTTACCATTCCATTATCACCCATTAAAAAACTGTATGTTACATACTCATAGTGGATTCAATATTAAATGCACTAGAGAGCGCTGGTTAAGGTTGCTGGTAAATTTAAGCGTGCGTACACGAGAGATATTTTGTGCTTTTTTATAGGATTAAAAAGTACAATCTTAAAAAAGAATATAAAGTATTTATTTCTTAATAAAAAATCACACATTTGAATATTTACAATATTTATATTAATGGCACAAAGACACTTTACGACGCGTCGATAAGTTTGTATGGAAATGTGAGCTTCCGAAACTATCCGCTAGAGGCGCTACTAATGTTTCAATACAAACATAGCGAGTGAACGCGACCGCAATATAAAACTCTGAACAACTCATACAATTATGATAAAAATATGGCAATAAAATGAACATGGGCAGAATGTTACAACAAAATATATTCATTTACATTCATACAAATTTAATTCGATATTTTAGGACACCAAACAAGTACTGTGCACATCATAATGTCTATGGTCCTGTTTTTTTTTTCTTCTTTAGTGGCATTGACCATTTGACACCATAACAAAGTTAACAAAGGCGAACTTATCTCTAAAAATGCTTGAGTACCTCTGTCCCATTCGTATTTCTACCGTGAAGCAGTTGTGTTTGCATGACTGTGTATCGGTTTGAAGGGTGGGATATGGCAGTGAATTTACTGGGTACAGAGGAATAACACATGAGTCCTCAGGAATGGCAACGCATAGGGGGTATCATGGGCAAAACAGTATACTCTGTTGTCTATGGTACTGCTCATGTCTATAGGCGACGATTACCACTTTACACCAGGTGGACCGTCAGCTTGTTTGCCATTCTAAGTTGTATAAAAAAGAGATCTCTTCCAGTCAACCTAACACAGTGGCGTAGGAAGTAGTGAGTGGGCAGTAGTAGTGCTAAACAGAAATTAAAATAAATATTTACATAAATTACAAATCATGAAATATGTAGTTACAAAAGTGTATACATATATATGTAGTCATACAATGTAACTAAACTGTAATATTGTTTATGAATAATAGTTAGTGGAAGGTCGTTGTCGTATAGGCAGGTCAAGGATATGGCCTGCGATAGAACTGGCTGGAGGAAGATGCATGAACTAGTTGCACTGACAAGAGGAAACTGTTAAATGAGAAGAAGAAGTCAGTTTAAGAAAGTAGGGTAAGAATAGAAGTTGGGAAGGAGATATGGATGGATTGAAGTAGGTATTAAAAAGGGAGAGTGATGTATCTGCTACCCTCTTTTAATAATAATGAGCATAATTATATCTACCTACATATATATTAGTAATGGGAGACTTGATGCGCTGTCAGTAATAAACCAGTATTCTTGCATACCAGTTGTTATCACTTCGCGAACCATCCTTAATACATATCAGTGGCGACGAGGACGATCCTACCTACAATAAAAATGTCTTTTATAGGAAATATACCTATTTTTGACTATAAAAACTGTGAATATTACGGTCTATTTTTAAAGGTCGACTAATTCAATTTTTAAAAGTGAATAATGTGAAAGATGACTGTAAATGTGCAATATTGATTACGCATTTATCGGACAACTCATACCGTCTAGTGCGTAACCTAGCCTATCCTGAAGAACTGGAGACGCAAAGTTTTGAAAACCTGGTGTTATTACTCGACAGCCATTTTAAGCCGAAACAGTGTTCATTCGCCGACAGAGCAAAATTTTATTCCGCAACAAGAAACTGCGGGGAGTCACTAGGAGACTGGGCGGCACGACTAAGAGGTTTAGCAAGTTACTGTGACTTTGGTGTTGCCTTGGATACAAATCTCACGGACCGTTTCGTCCTAGGTCTGGGTCCAGGTCCTGAACGCGATAAATTGTTTGAACAAAACGTTTCCGAGTTAAAGTTAGCACGTGCCATTGAAATCGCGGAAAAGGCAGAATGTGCTAGGGATGCAAAGGCATTCGTATCAGACTCAGTGGCTGTGAAGGAAGAAGCGATATATAAGTTATCGTACGGATCTGCAAGGAGAAATTACGGCGGTAATGGCGGTGGCGGCAGTAAAAATGGCGGTGGCGGCAGTAAAAATGGCGGCGTCGCGAATTCACGTGCGGCGTGGACGTCGCAGGCTAGCCGCGATCAATGTAAATATAATCACGAAATACAGTGTTTAGTATGTGGTATGAAAAATCACAGTGAAGATAAGTGCCGTTATAAAAATTACAAATGTCAAAAGTGCGGTATTAAAGGGCATTTAAAAAAGATGTGTAACAAAAAAAATAAAAACGAACATGTTTACGTAAATCAAATCGGAAAAAATGATTCGGATAGCGACACCGGATGTGACGAGTGCCAAAACTTTAATTTAAGATATGTAATTAATAATAAGCCGATACGTATAGATTTGATGTTAAGTAATAAGTTCGTGACCATGGAATTAGACTCTGGATCAGGTGCATCAGTCATTTCAAAAAATATGTATAACGACATGTTCTCAATGCATAAATTAATGTATAGCAATATTAAAATGTGTTTGTATAATGGACATAAAATTTCACCTTTAGGGTATTTTGTAACTAAGGCCATATTTAATAAGAAAACAAAAACGTTGAAAATATTCGTAGTAGATTCGACCGGCCCTCCTCTACTGGGTCGTGATTTTATGTCCACCTTCGATCTTGTGTTAACTACAAATATTAATACCTTGAGTTATGATATTGATGTAAACACATTACTGGAACGTTACCCTAACCTATGGCGAGATAAGCTCGGCAGCTTTAACAAGTTTAAAGTTCATCTACAATTAAGGGAAAACGCGGTTCCAAAATTTTTCAAGGCTCGCCCTATACCCTTTGCCCTAAAAGATAAGGTAGTATTGGAATTAAATAGACTGGTAAATCTAGGTATATTGATTCCAGTTAGTAATTCGCGTTACGCAACGCCTATTGTACCGGTGTTAAAAAAAGATGGTACAGTAAAAATTGCCGGCGATTACTCTGTTACATTGAATAAGGATTTATTAATTGATAAATATCCTTTACCAAGGATCGAGGAGGTATTTGCAAAACTTGGTGGAGGTGAACAATTCTCCAAAATTGATTTAAAAAATGCATATAATCAGTTTTTACTATCAGACGATTCACAAGAACTTACGACAATAAATACACCGAAAGGGCTATTTAAATATACGCGACTTGTTTACGGCCTCGCTAACGCACCAGCTGTATTTCAAAAATCGATCGAAATAGTGTTGTTGTTAGATGACATCTGTATAACAGCTTCCACAAAAGATAAACATTTAGAAAGGCTAGAACAAGTACTGAGCAGATTAGACGACGCCGGTTTACGATTACAAAAAGATAAGTGTGAGTTTTTGAAAGAAAACGTTACATACCTAGGGTACGTAATTGATAAAAATGGTTTACGTACAAGTCCAGAGAAAGTAAAAGCTATAATGAATTCTCCCGAACCTACGAATGTTACTGAAGTAAAAAGATTCTTAGGTGTAATTAATTATTATAGAAATTTTATACGGAATGCGTCGAGTATTATGAGCCCGCTTCACGAGTTGTTACGGGACGGCGCTAAGTGGGAGTGGGGCGAGCGGCAGCGGCTCGCTGTGCGCCGCGTGCGCGCCGAGCTCGCCTCGGAACGGGTGCTGGCGCACTTCGACCCGGCGGCGCAGCTAGTGCTCACCGTGGACGCGGGGCCACTGGCCTCGGGGCGGTCTTATCACAGCTTGACAGTGAAGGTCGCGAGCGTCCGCTGGCTTTCGGTTCTCGTTCACTCTCGAACAACGAACGGAATTACAGCCAAATACAGAAAGAGGCTACGGCAATAATATTCGGAGTGAAACATTTTCATCAATATTTGTATGGCCGAAGTGAGCCGTTCATTCTTAAGACAGATCATCGACCGCTAGTCTCGATATTTAATGTTAAAACGGGAATTCCGACTACGACCGCGCTACGACTGCAAAGGTATGCTATTATTTTGTCGGCATACAATTATGTTGTTCATTATATTAGTAGTGAAAAAAATGTAGTTGCGGATTATTTTTCTCGTGCACCGGTTTCGGAAACAATATGTGAAAGCGACAAAGAGTATGACGCATACTGCGCCATAAATTTTTTAGACGCGGCTTCATCGGCGGTACTGTTTAACAATGTAAAAGAGGCGACTAAGAAAGATAAGACATTACAAACTGTAATCAAGTACATGAAAGTGGGGTGGCCGCGTAAAATAAAATGTAAATCAATTATTCCATTTTTTCAATGTAGGACTGATTTACAATTTGAAAATGAGGTTATAATGCGTGGTCATAAAGTTATAATTCCGTCAGCATTGCGTGAACGGATGTTACATGAACTGCACAGTACACACTTAGGTATAGTTAGAATGAAGTGTAACGCGCGCGGTAGAATGTGGTGGGGAGGTATAGACGGCGACATCGAGCGTTGGTGCGGCGCGTGCGAGCAGTGCGCCAGCGTACGTACCTCACCGGCGCGCGCCGCGCCCGCGCCCTGGCAGCGTCCACACGCACCTTGGCATCGAGTTCACATTGACTACCTGTCTGTAGGGCAACGGGTGTACCTAGTAGTTATTGACTCGTTCTCAAAATGGCTAGAGTGTATTCACATGAGCGCCGGCCTCACCACTCAAGCACTTATAACTAAATTAAAACAATTTTTTTCAGTTTTCGGTATACCTAACACATTAGTTTCAGATAACGACGTCAAAATAAATTGTAAAGAATTTAATGAATTTTGTTCCAGTAATGGTATTAAATATATTACTTCTCCAATTTACCACCCATGTAGCAATGGGCAAGCGGAAAACTCTGTCCGTACATGTAAAAAAATGTTAAAAATAGTTTTAAAAGAGACCTCAAACCAGTGTTCGCTCAATGAAAAATTAATGGGTTATCTATTTGAGTACAGAAACACCATACACTGTTCTACAGGTCAATCACCCGCAAAATTAATGTTTGGTAGAAATCTAAGATCTCGACTTGATTTAGTACTGCCTACAAAACATAAATATTCGTATAGTGAAAACAGCGACAGGAATAAAGCAAAACCCAGTAGATTTTTTAAAAATGGTGACAGGGTATTGGCGCGCTGGTACAGTGCTAGAAAGAAATATTGGAAATTAGGTGTAATTGTAAACACTATTGGTAATAGATTATTTAAGGTATACATTGATGATCTAAATACTACATGTGTTAGACACTTAGATCAAATAATACACTACAAGTGCGGAAAAACCATTGATAATGGGAGAAGTAAGCCACAAAACATCCACCCTTGTCCTGTGTACGGCCAGGGGACTCCGTCATTTTCACCACCCCCTACGGTATCAGTATTACCACAACAACTGAATGAGCAAAACCTGGTTAACACATCTTCGGTGGGGGGTGCGGAAGATAACGAAGTGCCAGCCACTGAATGAAAAATTAATGGGTTATCTATTTGAGTACAGAAACACCATACACTGTTCTACAGGTCAATCACCCGCAAAATTAATGTTTGGTAGAAATCTAAGATCTCGACTTGATTTAGTACTGCCTACAAAACATAAATATTCGTATAGTGAAAACAGCGACAGGAATAAAGCAAAACCCAGTAGATTTTTTAAAAATGGTGACAGGGTATTGGCGCGCTGGTACAGTGCTAGAAAGAAATATTGGAAATTAGGTGTAATTGTAAACACTATTGGTAATAGATTATTTAAGGTATACATTGATGATCTAAATACTACATGTGTTAGACACTTAGATCAAATAATACACTACAAGTGCGGAAAAACCATTGATAATGGGAGAAGTAAGCCACAAAACATCCACCCTTGTCCTGTGTACGGCCAGGGGACTCCGTCATTTTCACCACCCCCTACGGTATCAGTATTACCACAACAACTGAATGAGCAAAACCTGGTTAACACATCTTCGGTGGGGGGTGCGGAAGATAACGAAGTGCCAGCCACAAACGTAGCAGATTGTATTGTTCATTCTGATGGTAATGTCTGTAGAGTGGTGGAACGTGAGGGCGAGGATTTGGTGGGACAGGAACCGGAGGTTCAGATACCTCAAACTACATCTACCATTCAGAATCCAGTCACCATACAATCGTCACCCGGACGTTCCAAACGGCCTAGAAAGAAAGTAGATTATACAGTTTTCTTTAAGTGAAGGCCTAGTTTATTTTGTTTAGTATTAAGATATTTTTAGATGTAAAATGTACTTATTAGGCATGGACAGGCACCCTAATAAAGTATTGTTTGTTTTTCCAACAGGTTTCAAAATTAGGGTGGAAAGATGATGTATCTGCTACCCTCTTTTAATAATAATGAGCATAATTATATCTACCTACATATATATTAGTAATGGGAGACTTGATGCGCTGTCAGTAATAAACCAGTATTCTTGCATACCAGTTGTTATCACTTCGCGAACCATCCTTAATACATATCAGAGAGAGTTTTGGTAAAATTTTGGACATGAGAAGACAATGTGATTCAAGTCCGACGCTTCAGTACTGCAAGTACACAAGTGCATACTTAACTTAGACGTATATGAGTTAAAATGTTTGTTTTTACATTTTAATAACCTTTTGTGTACAATAAAGAATAAAGAAAGAAAGAAAGAAAATGGTAGTCGAAACGAGAACGGCTTCCTACCCCTTAAATATGGGTCTTTAAATCAGCTTTTGCATTCTAAGTTTAATAAAAAAAAAGCAAAGTGAGAGATTTCGACACTGCCACACTTCGATATGAATGTTTTTGTATATAAAATTGTTTACATAAAACATAACTATGCCATTTTCTTCACTATGCTAACTTTCTTCCTCTTCCCCTCGCCATCTTCTAAAACGACAAGCCCTTCAAAATCACTCGCCAAAGATTTGATACAATCAACCTCATCTTTCGTCATGCCGGTTGGCAAATCGAATTTACTGTACTCATTTCTTCCCGCCAAATCTTGACACATATCGCGGACGCCATTTTGAAAATCCTCGTCCACGTTGTAAACTTTTTCTTTTTTTTCCACAGGCGCAGACCCAAGAGCATTCTGCCACATTTCTTTTTCCTTCACGGCCGACCTTTTTAAATAATCGTCTAATTCAGCCAACGTTTTGCCTATTTCTTTATTTTTCGGCTCTAATTTTAATGCCCTCTTATAGTATATTAACGCGTCTTCGTTTTTACCTAACATCTGATGTGCTTTACCATAATAATACAGAGCTTTGCAATGTTTATCTAAATCGCTTATCCTATCTAAGTTTTCACACATAATCAATGTATACTTTGGTTTATTTATTTTATAGTAACAAATAGCTAAGTTGACATAGACAATAATTTTTAACTTTTTAATTTGCTGCTCCTCCGCTTCGTTTTTCGGTTGGGACAAGCCTAATACTGACATAGATTGTTGATAGTTCCTTATGGCTTTTTTATATTTTTTCTTTGCAAATATGTCCTTTGCTTGGGAATGTAACGCATCTACGATTTTGACGGTGACCTCGAATTTCCTCTGCTCCTCCATGGGAAGGTCATTAAATCTGTAATCAAAATAATATTAGAAATAAATAAATAAGTAAATAAATAGTCATAGATATATTACAAAATATAGGAATTTATATAAAACAATTATAAATAAATGGCCACGTGGTCCTGGCATAGAAAAGGCTATCCATTCCTTTCTCGTGAGCGTCATTAGAGCTAACTAAGGGAGGGCGGGGGGAAAAGGGATTGTTAGTAATGGAGACTGAGAATCCCATTGCTAGCAATATATCCAACCAGGTCGACTTCCTCGCAGTTTCCCCAGGAAACTATTATGATTAATTCCTGATGAATTCATCATGATAGGCCCTGGCATCATGATGAATTCATTAGGAATCACCTGGCATCGCTGGTGCCCCGCCAGCGTATCCCGTTAGCGCAGGCGGGGTTACCACTCCATTTTCATCCAATAAAAACTAAGGGAGGGCGAGGGACGGGCAGCAGTCTCTCTTCAAACATCTCTAAAGCCTGACTGCGGTTGCCAATCCTACCAAGCGTGGCAACTACTGGCAAAACCCCCCAAGCTGGCTTATATCCAGCAGTGGACGGTTAAAGGCTGGTATAATGATGACGAATATTATAAAAGAAAAATATTTTGTTCATTGTAATCCCTTGCTTTATGATTTTTTGCTTTTGGGGTCTAAGGACAATAAGCGTCCTTAGTTATTTGACCTCAAAGTGTGACGCAATCGATATCCCGTTTGCGTCAGTGTTTCCCAGCCTTGTTTGTGCCATGCCCCACTTGAACATTTCTAAAATTTTTATGCCCCTATACATAATTTTCCCCGAAAAAGTTTACTTGACGACTCTAATCGCCCAGTTGATATTTTGGTAACGTCAAACGAAATTATACCCAATAAGTATTTTTTTTTTGTTAAATTTGACACCGATATGAACTCGTAGCATTGCATTTAAATGGTCCAGAGCAAGGGGGTTAAAATCACTTCTAGTCCATTTTTTATTGCTCCCTCCCCCCTTAACTATCAAATTGGCCCTACGTTGGGAAACACCAGGATAAATCCTACTGTTCTGTAATTAGTAAAATTAATATACTCACCGCGCCGTAGCATACATATCCCTGACCGAATACAAAGATATGATGAACAGGGCCGGCTCAGGGCGGACCCGGGGCGGCGCCCCGCGCGGGCCCCAGGCGGCGGCCGGCTGTAGCAGCAGGTGGAACCGGGCGGTCGGGCCGTGCACTGTAGTCAGGCCCACCTCCAACCCTGGCAGGATACGGCCGGCGCCCAGGCGAATCGTCTGTGAGAGAGCATTAGTTATAAATGTATTAATAGCTTGATTTTTTTTATACAACTTAGAATGGCAAACAAGCTGACAGCCCACCTGTTGGAAAGTGGTAACCGTCGCCTATAGACATGAGCTGTACCGTGGACATAACAGAGTATACTGTTTCGCCCATGATACCTCCCATGCGTTGCCATTCCTGAGGACTCAGGTGTTATTCCTCTGTACCCAGTAAATTCACGCCGTATCCCACCCTTCAAACCGAACACAGCCATGCAAACATAGCAGCTTCACGGTTGAAACATAAATGGGACAGAGGTACTCAAGCAATCGACTTTTGTACAAAGTCTCTCTCTGGTGTGAAAATAATGACAAAAAGCATTTTTTAGAGCATTATTTAGGTGTGTTAAAGTTTAATAAATAAATAGATATACAATAGCGTAACTAACAATGTACATACCATGGGTGCACCAGAATTCATGGTGAGGGTCGAATCAAAGGGTATCTTAGTCTTCTCCCAATAGGCAGCGTAATGCAGGGTTACCTCAGCGTCCACTGGCACCAAGGGACCATCACCTGCAAATAATGAATGAATGAAAACTATTTATTGTCCCCTTCAAAGAATGATACTGTATCACTTTTAAAGGTGAAGAAAGCAAGATGAAGAGGCAACAATGGCTAGCCAGGCAACCTTAGGATAGAGAGGAATAATTAAAAATGTGTCAGGTCGAGGCGTAACAGAAAAATAAGATTAAAAAAAGAGAAATAAAGCATAAAAAAAAAAATATACTTATAATAATAAAATACTTACATAAATAGATACCAATAAATTATACATAAATATATATGAATATACATATATAAACTTATATAAAGACTTTTTTTTATGGATGATATTGGAATGGTAACCCTGCCTGCGCTATCGGTATTGCCATTCTAAGTGGCATAAAAATAATACAACATTTTTTAAATATTTTTTTAGGGACTACCCTTTAGTTTCTTGATGTTGTGATATTTTAAACATTTTCCGTAAGAATAATAATTATTAAATAATATATTATTAAATAATAATATTTCATACCTTCTTCCAGGATCAGTATTTTAACATCCCCACTAGGTACGCAGTCCACCATCTTGGCCGAGAGCTCGCTGAAGGACAGGTACTCCGGGGACGCGAGCATCAATTTGTCTGTTGAGTCCTCAATATTTTTTAGCACATCTTCAACATCACTGTCAAGAAAAATTAAAATTAAAGGGTGTGAAGAGCTCTTTACAAAGGACTTCAAATAGAAGGAAGCTCTCAATTTGATTCCATTTTTTTTACGTTTGTTACCTCATAACTCAGTCAGTTGTAAACCAATTTGGAAAATTATCAGAAATATAAAAAAAGAATTTTCTAGAGTGGTCTAGAACTACCCGCTACTGATTGCAGACAATCAAAATTGGCCATGCCAATGTTGAGTCGAGGACTATCAAAACGTCTATTATATCTAGACAGGAAAAACCTTGAAACAATAATAGGGACAATAATCAACCATTGTCCATTAAACAAACATTTATACACAATAGGAGCCACATACAGCCCTCTATGTCGATGCTGTTTTGATGCACACGAAACAGTTGCTCATAATCTTGGAATATGAAACAATGACCCATTAACATTTAGAAATCCTCAGAACGGTGAGTTCGCTCTGTGAGGCCTGTGAATACCAGGAAGCTTTTGTGCTTCTGGATGGAGCTGGGCTGCCTGTACTAACCATAACTCTGTCACACAGTGACCCAAATGACAGGCTTAGCACAGAAAATAGAGTTCAATTTACATTATATTATATTACATAGTTTAGAACTAAACAAATTTGAAATGTATATATAATAATAATAAATTTGAACTATGTTTCAGTACTAAGCCTAATCTGCCTTGTCAATACAAGAGGCTCAATATTGTTTGCTCTTTTTCCATTCATGTTCCTTCCATAAAAATACTGTGTTTTACTGGTACAACACTTCTTTCAAAGGATGCTACCAATTACAAATTTTCCATAAAGATAAAAAAATTAGAATTTAAGAAACCAACCTGTCCTCTCCATCGTCTAAGTCTGGATATAGATCTTCGTCCATGTTTAAACACATCTCGCTTTGTTTCTTTTTAAAATCCATGTCAATGTGAAACTCTGTTGCCGATGTCATCAGTTCCCTGAAATAAATAGATTTTTTATCTTTTCCGCTGCTAGGAGGAATCAGTGTGACATCAAATTTATTAATATTTTAATAAGTTAAAAAAAAAATTTGTTTGTTCTTAAAACTTGAAGTATCCTGTTAAAAAAGTTAATAGAACTTTTATGGGAATGAGTGTTAAATGTTATAATAAGATACCGAAGGATATTTTAGATCTACCTTTTAATAAGTTTGTTCTTAAAACTTGAATAAAGTATCCTGTTAAAAAAGTTAATAGAACTTTTATGGGAATGAGTGTTAAATGTTATAATAAGATACCAAAGGATATTTTAGATCTGCCTTTTAATAAGTTTAAAACTGTTATTAAAAAACACTAATTGAATAAAGCCTATTTATTACACATTAAATGATCACTTGAATGGCAAGTGTCCATGGTGTTAATTTTCTAAAATTGTCTACATAGTCATTTAAATATATATATATATATATATATATATATCCTGAGTCACCTGTATCCACTGACTCCCTGCAATGCAATTCAGGTCATCCATCTAGTGAGGCAGCGTGCTACACTGCATTTATCCATATGTGGTCACTACTTAAGAATCTTTCTTCCCCAGGCCTCCGGCTATTAGGAAATTTTGCCAGTAGTTGCCACACTTAGAAGGCGGTTTGGAAACTACAGTTAGATATTGATCATGTTTTAAAAGAGACACTGCTGCCAATCCCTCGACCCTTAAGTTCCATTAGTCACTTCTTTGGACACCCACACCCATTTTATGTCAGGGCACAAGGGAACATTTTTTAACAAAGACCTTTTAGAAACCAGCTTATTCCTTCTTAAAAGGCCGGCAAGACACATGCATTTTCTCTGATATTACGAGTGCATATAGGTAGCGGTGTTTACCATTAAGGCGCAATTTAGAAATTAGTGAAACGCGAAAACTTAATTTTATTTGATAAACAATTTTAATGTTGTTTTTTTACTCACCTCAAATTTATACCTTTCGAAAGTTGAACGGGATCTTGAAATACTTTTTCCATTTTATCTTCCTGTGAAAGTGTTTTTAAAATTGAAATACGTATTAAATATTAATAATATTATATTATTAATTTAAAAACATATAATAAATAAAAATTAAAATTGAAAAAAGTTACATTCATTTTCAGTTTAGATAAGTCAATGTCAGTAACTCACTATAGATAGTAATGTCAATCTAAATCGGTTCTGTATCTATGGTCTAGACTGAAGCAACTGCTATCTGAGAACAAGATTAGACTGCTGTATAGACCAAAGAGAACAAATGGTAGGTAGTTGAAACCAATGTGACCATTTGTGGTAAATTTATGCCGCTTTGGCAAATTTCGCTCCCAAATTATGTCCGTGGCAGATCATACTAATGATTTACAAAAACGGCAAATTTTGACAGATTTGAAAGATTCCAAGAAAATTCACATTACTTAATTTGAATTTTCAATAAATTCATCTTTTTACAAATAATTACATTAGTTATATAATTACAGTATAAATTATTTATTATTTAGTCAGATTATACGAGAATATCACGCTTGTTCTGTTTTTAAACAAGTGCGTCATTTGATTATGAACTGTAAAGAAACTGCAATAGTGTTTCTAATCTCCTTTATTGATTTGGTTACTAATCAAATTATGATTTTACCTCATTCTCTTTTGGTGTATATTGTGTTCGATTTTATGTAATGAATCATCAATTATGAAAAGAAAATAGAAACGTTTTTATCGACCTGAGTGGGTCCAAGATCCCATGCTTTCTTCCTGATTATCGAGGGCTAAGAAGAAGGCCAGTACGTTGCATTCTATAAAGCTTGCAACTGTAAATTAATTACTAGACTATCTTGTTTAAAAAAGCAAAGATCATCTTAAAAACATTTTTGAACATGTAATCAGATTCTTCAGAGATTTTTCAAAAATAATTATTTTATTAAACTGTTTCACGTTGTACAGTTATTTTTTTAAGAAATCTTCATTAAAAGAAGAAGTAAAAACGCTGGAACTAAATTTTCGTGGTATGCTAGTGTAACACAATTTACCTTTACCGAAAAACATAAAATAGGAGGGAGACTTTGTACAAAAGTCGATTGCTTGGGTACCTCTGTCCCATTCGTGTTTCTACCGTGAAACAGTTGTGTTTGAATATCTGTGTTTCGGTTTAAAGGGTGGGATATGGCAGTGAATTTACAGAGTATAGAGGAATAACATCTGAGTCCTCAGGAATGGCAACGTATGAGTGGTATCATGGGCGAAACAGTATATTCTGTTATGTCCATGGTACTGCTTATGTCTATAGACGACGGTTACCACTTTCCATCAGGTAGGCCGTCAGCTTATTTGCCAATCTAAGTTGTATAAAAGGAATTAAGGTATTACAAAATTCGCAGGCTTTGTTTTGACGTTTGCATCAAAAGAATTTTAGAGCAATGAGACACCTTTAAACAATTTTTTCAGTCGTCAGTTTTTGGAAGACTAAATATTTAATCAGAAAAATGAATTAAATGACAAATATATAACATGCTTTTTTATGCACGTTTATATTGCATCAAAAACTAAACATTATATTTCAAGCAAGATTGACACCTTTAAACATTTTTTCACGCAGTTTTTAAAGACAAATATTTAATCGGAAGTTTGTTCAGTAGTTTGAATGACAAGATATATAAACTGTGTTTTTATGCACTAGATTGTATATTGTAGACAACACACTAAACAACAGTTCACACAGCATTTAAAGACATATTCAGTCGTTCAAAGAATGTAAACATTGTGAGTAGTTATATTTAAAATAATTGGGAAACTTAACATTATGTCTTTAAATAAAGAATGATTCAACATACGTTAACCACGTATTTTTAAATATTGCGACGATTGATTCACAACATAGTAGACGAAAATAACATTCAAAAAGTTGATGACGAACTTCAGCAAATGAAATTTGATAAATGTCTAAGAGATTTGTTAAAATCTATATAGTAAATAGACTATCTAAATATTATATAACAAATTTCGCGAAAACTTTATTATGTTTGCCCATGTCGAAGGCTTCGTGCAAAAGAATTTTTTCTCAGATGAATCTAAATAAAACAAAAATAAGGGATAGATTCCTAAACCAACATGTTTCAGCTACAATTACCACAAAAAGGAGATAAAAGAATACGGAAATTAACTAAAAACAATAATATATATAATAAGAAAAAATACTTGAAAAATGAAGACGAAAATTTAGAGGCAAATATTGACATGTAGAGTAAATATTTTTATTGAGTAAAGAAATTTTATTGAATTCATTTTGTATTTTTTTTTTCATCCCCTTGTAAGTATATTTATAACGGCAAATGTAGCAGATTTTAGAATTTTTTTTTATTATTTTGTCTGTGGCACATTTTCTATTAATGAGATGGTCACATTAGTTCGAATCATAAATTAGAGGCTCGTAAAGACAAGTTTCCAGAGCCGTAAACATCTTGTTAAAAAAAAAATCGTAGATTAGAAAAAAATTGTCGCGGTTAGTTACGACCGTTCTTAGACTTACATTGCATTTTGTGCAAATTTTTTTCCGCGTCCACACTCTGTTTTTGTTGTTACATTACGTGCGTAGCAAATTATATGTGATTATTGTACAAACTGATTAAATTGTACTGAATGTATATCGTTAGTTTTAACGGGTATTGTAATTTTTAGAAGAAATCTGTTACCTACATAAATACAGGTACCTACATAAAATTAGCCGCCAAAGAAAGTTTCTTACAACGAAACTCCTATCCCATATAAATCCTTTCAAATTATATTTCTTTTTTATCTATCTATTAATTATTTTTATAAATCTATTGTTTATCGCAGTACCTACTAATTTATTTTTCGAACATTTCATGAAATTTAATAAAAAAAAATTCTAATACCTTCTTTTTTTTATCAGAATTATGGCGGATCCTCAGCCCAACCAAATGATGTCGTGTCCATACAACATGGCGCACCAAGTGGAGCACTACAGAATGCATATCCACCTGCAAAAGTGCAGGAAGCAATACCCAGGTTGCAAGAAAGTGACGTGTCCTTTTGACGCCACTCACATTGTCAACGATGTTGAACTAGATGTAAGAAAACCTTGGATAGTCATCATATCAGCCTTTAACCGTCCACTGCTGGACATAAGCCTTCCTCTCGGGGGGGTTTTGCTAGTAGTTTTAAAAGGGATACTGCTGCTCATCCCTCGCCCTCCCTTAGCTCTTACGACACTCGAGTATAAAGAAGGGATGGCCTATTCTATCCCAGGACCAAGGGCATAAATATACCGTCTTCCCTTTTTATGGGTGCGGGTTTGGTCCCCGTCAATATCACATCAGCTTTTAACTATCCACTGCTGAACATAAGGCTCTCCCATAAGGCAGTTTTGCCAGTAATTGCTATGCTTGGTACTGCCCATCTCTGGACCATTAAATTCTGTTGTGTAAAGTGGGTAGTTTATAAAAAAAAATATTATTCAGATATTATCCTAGTGAAAGTGATTAAGTTTTACAAAAATAAATATTTTTGTTATAATAATAATAGAAGATAAGCCTTTATTCAGACAATAATTTTTTTTTATAACAACATATTATTTATTTAATTGCTGTTGTCCCTTTGCTTATTAGGAAAGGCGAAATATTTTAATTAGTAAATATATAATAGTGACATATGCTCCTTTGCCCCCTACAGTGTTATAAAAAAAAAAAAGAAATAATGGATAAATTATATACAGTGATATTTTTTAATAAAGAATATGTAATTGTAAATTTATTATATTAATTATATTATGACATTTATATGCATGTAATCTGTAGTCAATGTTGTGTACGCCTGCTATAGGTATGTATATCAGCATGCTACACAAAAAATGTTATTTAATTTATGTATAATATGTATACTGGTGTGGCTAATTCGAAATAAATAAAAAAATAAAAAAAAAGTGATTATTGTCCAAAATAAACATATAAATAATAACAATGGGTATAAAATTTAATCACTTTAACATTTTTTTTTGCATATATTTTTTGTTGTTATTTGTGTGCTTCAGTCTCTTCTTTATATACTATATAATAATATAATATAATATATGGCCCATTCTCTCACAAACAACCACACTGTTTGGTCTCTTCACAGTTCAATAGTAACAATTTTTTCCAGTACCATGTGTCATGCTGCCGTAAACGGTACATGCTGGATTCTCAAATATACGTGGTGGACGATGATTACCGGCCCACTGTGGAGGTCCAACCACCTCCCGCCATCATACCAAGTGAAGAGAACTGGGATGATGTGAGTAAATAGATTTTAATTCTTACAAGAACATCATGATCAGAAGAAGGTCATTACATATCACAGTCAAAACTCGAATTTTCATTTATTATAAATAATAATAAATAAATAAATTTTGTTCAAATATTTTTTTATTTTAACTTGTTACATCTATAAAATTTCTTTATTAAATTTTTTTTTAAAACTGGCATACCTACAAAATAAAAAATTATGTTACTTCTTTTATCTAATAATATAATATTTTTTTTTGTGTATATATCTATGTGTGTTGTTATTTGTGTGCTGTAAGTAATGTAAATAAATTATATACATATATAATAATATAATATAATATATTTATTTATTCATCGTGCCTCCAATCAAACTGTTTATAATTACTCCTCTCCATCCAAAGGTTGCCTGCAAGAGATCGCTCTTAGTGATAAGGTCGCCCATTGTTCTCTCATTGTGATTATTTCTTGTAATTGTTTGTATCTATAATAAGTTTACTATTGTAATCTTTTGGAGGCAACAATAAAGAGTATCTATCTATCTATATAATAGTAGGAGATAAAAGGAAAAATATATAATATATAATTTAATTTGCCCAGGAGGCGACCACATCGTACAAACCGGACCTATCCAAGAAAGGAGCTCACATCATTACCAAAATAAAGGGCGCCACGCCCTCCGAGAGGCGGAGGGCGCGTATGGAAGGTATCAAAAACTATAAGCCGCCTGAGAATTAGTCAGATAAGTTAGTTAGTTAGTTAGGTAGACTAAACCGACCTCTATTACCTATCAAATTAAATTTACAATATTTGTTTGATTTTGCAATTCATATAGAGTGTAAACTTATAGTTTAGAAGTTACATGGTTATATTACTATGGTAATTTAAAAAAAACAATGAAAAAATGACAGGGCTTATTAACTTTTATGGTAAATCTAAAATACAAAACAAGATGCCTGGTTATACAGGAAATAACATCTGTGATTGAAACAAACTGTATATTGTGACCTACTCTGTGTATATAACCAAATACATTTGAGGCGTGAAGTATGTATAAGAATCCAAAGGCATGATAAATTGAAGGAATTTTTCTCTTAAAAAGGGATATTATAGTTTTTTTAGGTTCGGCAACACACTGGTGACACCCCTAGTGTTGCAGGCGTCCATAGGCTACAGTGACCGTTTACCATCAGACGGGCTGTATGCATGTTGCCACCTTCATGATATAAATACAAAATTGAATTGTTATTTTTAAATTACCATTGGAATATGTATAATTTATTTATTTCTTAATTAAATTAAATGGTTTGACTTCAAATTTGATATTTAATACAGAGGTCAGTTTTACGTTAAAAGTTTTTATCGTCAACGAGACGATATATATATATATATATATATATATATATATATATATATATATATATATATATATATATATATATATATATATATATATATATATATATATATATATATATATATATATATATATATATGAAAGAAAGAAAACTCTTTAAATATTATGATAAAGAAATAATATTTATAAATGACAGTTGTCATTTATAATTCATAGTATAATAAAATGTATATATTTTTGTATGGAATTAATTTAAAACAATTAGGTGCTTTACTATTGCTATTTAGTATACACACTGGCATATGGCTGGCCGTAATGTTAACAACGACAGAAGTGTCCTAATTCGAGATATTACATTTTTTGATGGTGACCCCACTTGCACTATCGGTTAGTGCTGATGGGGCACCAGTGGGGGGTGATAGGAGAGAAAGATCACTACCGTGATAGTTCACCGTATTATATAGGAAGACCGTACGATGGTCGACCTAATATATTGGTGGGAATAGGACTGCCAGTCCCCATTGTCACAGTGTAAAGAGTCTTCATACAGTGATTTGTCGTCTAATTTGTCTGTTGTCATGCCACATTCGTCACGAAAGGGTTGACAATTTTTCATTTATTTTCTTAGGGAATAATATTTATGCAAAATACCTTTGATTTTTCTAAACTCTCGACTCTTAACTCTATAAACTCTGAACTCTATGGACTACTAAAATCTATGATCTTTAAACTCTACAATCTATAATTTCTAAACTTTTTAAATTTGAATTTCGAATAAATTCTAAATTTAAAATTTTACTCGACTCGACCAAATCGGTAATTCAGGTTAATTAGGTTCAATCGAGTGTCGACTCTTGTCGTATTTAAGTAACTTTGGACAAATTTGACTTAATTTTGCCAGTTTATTCAATTTTAACCAAGTTTGAGCTAATTTGATTAAGTTTGGTCAAATTTAACTGTAATTTGGCGAGTTAATATTTATTTTAAATTTAAAAATTTTATGTAATTCTAAATTAAAAAATTAAGTCGTGTTTCGTATAGTTTCGCTACTTTGACCCAGTATGTCAAAATTTTGTCAAAATTATCAAAAACTTATTCGAAAATTAAAAATATTGCCATCCGCCATTAATAATCTACGTCCCTTTAAAAGTTAACCCTTTCGTGAAACTCCTGTATGAAATGTAATTCTTTACGCTGTATCATTACTAATAACCCCCCTTCCGCCCCACATATTATCACTAGTAAGGACGCCGGCAAATAATTGGAATTCACAATTTTACCCACAGATCCAGATTAAATATAATGATTTTACAAAAAAGTTAAAATGATAAAAAAAAAAAAACAATTAATAATTGAATAAATGGTTCGAACACCGACAGTATACACATGTAGGCACTTTACCACGCTGTTATATAATTAAAAAAGGGATAGAGCGATTGAAGCAATAAGAAAGAATGAGACGGCTAGAGATGGCCATTTGCGCACGAGTGTATTTAAATATTGAACGGTGCTAATCTTCAGGTTTCATATTCGACATACTAGTTAAGTACAATAGGTACCTACTATTTTTTTAATATAATATTATTGTTGATGTACTAATTATTGTATTGTGTTGTAAAATCTTTATTATGACTGGCCACATACAAAAAAGTGCCCCCTTATTCATAAAAAACAAACTAAAACCTACTTATTTTAGTTTACTACTGGTTTGTCACTTTCTTTCAAATTAGGAATTTTGTGTAAAAGAAAGAGACAAAAGATTTTAATAGCTAAAATAGGTTTGCGAGAATTTTGAGTGTTTTTTATGTATTAGGAGGTTAATATACATATATATACTGACTTATACCAAAGAGGAATTGTTTTACAGTCTATATTTGAGAAGCAGAACTTAAAATTTAGAATTTACCATGACTATAAGGTGTTATCTTTTAGGACTTTTTTTTTTGTTATATAATTAAATATATAATAAATTTCATAGTGTGTTGACATATAATAGATATATATATATTTTATATGAAAAATTCTATATTGTTTTAAGCACGTTAGTCCCTTAAAGGTACGTTTCTATTCTCAGACATATTTTTCCACATAGCTGCAAGTTATTGTATCGTGAGGTGGGCACCAGAGAATTCTGAAGTGTCGTTCATGTCGTCGTCGTCGTCCCCCCCCCCCCCTCCTAAATAGTATTACTAGTTTTAGACCTAAGTCACAACCAACTGTAATATTTTACTATATAAATGTAAAAAAAAAAAATGTTAAATAAGAAATCTTGTAGTAACTGTGTATATGATTTTTCGGATAAAATAAAATGTTTTTTTTTTTTTTTTTTTATTGCACTTCTCTGTCTATAATTTTTGTCTGGTTTAAACAGAGAAGATAGTGCCCCTAGTCACAGATCGCACTCGTGTGACCCCCGGCTCTAATGCAACTTTATATTTTGCAGTGTTCATTTTTGAAACGCCACTTTAAATGTCTAATTTTTGTCCAAAAAAAGGAATCATTTTTGTAGACAGTGCAAATACTATCTTGTCAGTTAGTGTCTACATCAGGGCCGGATTATCCATTGGACAAAAAATTGATCAAAATAAAAAAATCAACAATTTTTAGAAACTATTTCGAGTGCATATTACATTTAAAGAACTACCCTCAAATATAATTTATTTGTTCTTTTTTATATTACCTAACGTATTTTAAGTTTATAGTCATATTTAAGACAGTGGTACAGTAGTTCTTGTTTTAGAAGCAACACGTGCGTCGCCTAGGGGCTCCAACACGGTTAATCCGGCTAAGAGGACCAACTGTGAAATGTTTTTCGAAATGTCGCGACTGAATAAAACACAAATTTCACGATAAAGTTACACGATGCACTTCCATTAGACTTTTATCGTAGGATTTGTTACGAACGACTTGTTAATCTCCGATTACTAGGTCGATGTCGTTGTGAATTCGTCACGGTTGAGTCCGAAAATTCGGAATAACGTTTCATGGTAGACTCCCCCTGGTGTAGATTACATTATTAGAAATATACCTGTAAATATTATAACATAAATGTTATGTGTATCTGTCGATTATTGTGGGAAATATTAATGGGGGATTAATTCCATAAATATGCCATATACGTCTATAAATTTGTCAGTACCGAATTAAATATGTTTCAAGACCATACACGAGATGTAAAATAGTTATTATCTAATTTATTATTGGAATAATAAATAATTGAATTAATATCATGACTTTTTAATTTTTTTTTTATACAACTTAGAATTGCAAACAAGCTGACGGCCCACCCGATGGAAAGTGGTAACCGTCGCCTGTACATGAGCAGTACCATGGACATAATTGAGTATACTGTTTCGCCCATGATACCCCCCCATGCGTTGCCATTCCTGAGGACTCAGGTGTTATTCCTCTGTACCCAGTAAATTCACTGCCATATCCTACCCTTCAAACCGAAACACAGTCATGCAAACACAACTGTTTCACGGTTGAAACACGAATGGGACAGAGGTACCCAAGCAATCGACTTTTGTACAAGTCTCCCTCTGTTCTACCCCAGTCGCTTTATTCGATTAATTGTTTGCATGTTTTTTTTTCTATTCTCTAATTAAATAAAATTAGAGACACATTTGTCTATGAGTCACTTTGGATCTTTAGATACGTGACTTACGGACAAATTTAGGGCCAATTGAAAATGGACGTTATGGATTCGGAGATAGACAATGTATTATATTGTCTATCTCCGAACCACAACGTTCATTTTCAATTGGCCCTAAATATTATTCAAATATGAAACCACGATACGTGCCTATTAGATTCATTGCACAAACGCTATTTGAAAGCAGTGCAATGCTGATATTGCAAAATAGCGACTACCTACTTTTAATTTAATTTATTATATTAATTAATTAATGTTAAGCTTGTGTCATTAAATGTTTTTTTTTAATGGATGATAATGGAATGGTAACCCCGCCCGCGCTATCGGTGGCACCGACGAGGCACCAGTGGAAGATGATAGGTGAGAATGAATGCAGGTCAGTTGGCCCGCCATGATGAATTCGACAGGAATTAACCAAGACGGTTTCCAGGGGGAACCGCGTGGAGGTCGAGCCTATATACACTATATTGCTAGCAATGTGGCTATTAGACCTCATTACTAACAATCCCTTTACCCCCCTGTCATTAAATGTTGAATTTTTTTATTTAACTAGTATTGCAATCAAGCAGATGGCATTCCTGATGGAAAGTGGAACCATCGCCTATAGACATGACAGCGTATACTATTTCGCCAATGATATCCCTCATGTATTGCCATTCCTTAGGACTAAGATGACAAACATATTACTAATTTCATCATCATCATGATATGAGTATCAATCTGTATAATGCGGGTGGAAAGGGATTGTTAGTAATGGAGACTGAGAATCCCATTGCTAGCAATATACCCAACCAGGTCGACCACCTCGCGGCTTCCCCTGGAAACTATCATGATTAATTCCTGATGAATTCATCATGATGCGCTAACTGGCCTGTTTTCATTCTCATCTATCACCCTTCACTGGTGCTCCGCCAGCATATCCCGTTAGCGCAGGCGGGGTCACCATACTATTTTCACTCATTAAAAAAAATCTGTACAATGCTGAATATAAGCCTACTCTGTAACAATTGATTTTGTATATAGTTGCCACACTGCCACACAGGCAGATTGGCAACAGGAAATAGGCTTTTGTAATATTTTAAGAGGGATGCTGCTGCCCATTCCTCAACCATAAAACTCCCCTTACGACGCCCATAGGAAAGGAAGAGTTGGCTTATACTATCCCAGGACCACACATCAAATAAAATACAATGTTAAAAATAAAGTAGTTTAACAAAAAATCATTATCTGTTATTGGCTTTTTATGTGGATGAATTATTGTTATTTTAAACTATAAATTGTAAACTGTTGGTTTTCCAATAAATAAAATATATTAATACAACATAATTTATTCAACATTCTTTAAATAATCTTCATCCATCTTCTGAAACTTCTCCACCATATCATCAGGTACGTTAACTGTAGACAAATCTTCTGCGCCCACTTCTTCCTCCTTCTGTATTAATATATCAACAACATTTTCGCATGTTAATAACACCTTAGGATCTTTCTCCCACTTGTGGTATTCCCGTAAAACATAATACACCCCATTCTCCCTCAATATCTCTCTACCGTGCCTCTTACTACATAATTTATTCAATGTCTCCAACACAATTTTACGTATATCAACATCGGTTTCACGTTTCTTTTCTTTCGGTAAATATTGAAGTGCTATTGGCAACATATCCATTTCTTCATCAGGATAATCTTCGTTGCCCATCAACGGACTCAATAAGTAAGTTAACAAGTCAAGTTCTGTGCTTAGTAGGAATGTATGATACTCTGTATCTAATGATAAGTTACGTATAGTGCTTAAAGCACCACCTCTTCGAATAACTGACTGATCAAAGTTACAAAACGGCAATAATTTTATTAATGGTACATGTGGACTCTCCTCGGTCAGCCATTTCCTTATTCTACTACTACAACTTAAGTTACTAAACATTGGCGCCAAATAATTGAGGTTAGATCCTTTTTTGTTAAATTCTATGTTGACAAATGCATTTAAGATATCATTTAAATGCGGTAAAAATGTGTCTATACATATTTCCAATTGATTTTCCAGTCTAGTAACGTTGGAAAGTATCATACACGCCGCATCGGCGTTTCTCTTCTGTGGATTCAGAACATAACCTATAAGTAATTCTAATATGTTTTTATGTGTATTTGGTTTGTATTTTAACAATTCTGCCGCCCCCTTAGCGGTTGCTGTGATGTTTACAAGAAGAAGTAGAGCATTTTTAGCGATTTCCTCCACTTTGTCGTCACTTAATTCTATTACATTACGAATTATTTGTTCATTTTGTAACAATGTGCAGATACCTTCTTCAGTACCGGACAATCCAACCAAGTGGTCCAATGATATATGTTTTAAATCTATCCTAGCCTCTGGCTTTAAAAATTCTAATATTTCGTTAAGCGGGTCATTAGACATTTTATAAATTTATTAATAAAATATATGGAAATAGAAAACAAAGCATTAGGAAATGTATTTTTTAGATCGAATGTGAAACGTGACGTTGACGTTAGCAGCTGTCAATGTGACATATGCAAATGAAAAAACTTCAGCTATGGTTCGAGTGTAAGTTTTTTACCGCATAGTTAAATATGACTTAGATTAAGAAATACGTACCTAATAAAGATTTTTTTAAATAAAAAAAAAACTGTACACCTCTGTCTAAGAATAAAGAATAATCGAAATGTTTGACCTTTGTACTCTCTATATAAATAAAAAAATAGTTTATAGGATACATTTTGTCGAGACCCAATTTTTTCTCTATAGAATTAAAATTATTACATATTTTTTCATTTTACAGTCATCTTTTCTGATATAAATATTTACAAACGTAACAAAATTTTAAATAATTTTTAATTTTCAATCAAAATACAAATAATATTTTTATACATATATTTAAAAGCTAATATGTCAAATTACAATCAATCATCATTCATATCATCATCATTATTTCAACCGTTAATTGCTGAATATAATCCTTCCTCTTATAGGGGGTTTGCCAGAAGTGGCCACGTTTGTGCAGGCGGATTGGCGGGACTACACGGCCTTAATTCTATTCAAGTAAATTTAAATTGATATATAAAGATTTTGGTATCGATATTTAAATAATAAATCAAACAAATTACCAATCTTAAGTAATTGAAAAATAATGTATTGATTACAGCAAAACACGTTACACACCGTATGCGCTCCTCGTGAGTTGGCCAACGAAAAAGATGAACTACCCGGTTTTTATAGGCTTGGCTCCCCACTCCATGTTTGTATGTATATATATATATATATATATATATATATATATATATATATTGTCAGACTGTTTAGCTGTGTGTTTATGTTTGATCATACTGTGAACGTATATTTTTGGAGGGTTAGCTTGAACAAAACATTATTATACCGTATAAATTAATATAACATTGTTAATTCACTGTAATATTTACCTATTGAAATAAAATAAAATAAACAGTAATAAAAGACATTCAAAGCGTTTTAATATTTATTCTGAAAACTGTGCTTTTAATACAATAATATAGAAAACAAAATATTTACAATTGTTACATTTAATATAGTGGACGTTATATTTTAATTATAGGCACTTGAAATGTGACTACATCTATTCTATTTAGCAAAAACATGTAGATATTGATTTGTATAATCTAGATGGAGCGTCGTATATTAAAAAAAGTCTCAATAACAAATCAACGAACTGCTAATACTCTGCTCACTAATAAAATATTTTATTTTTTGTCTTCTTCTTCCTCTAGTTGTATGAAAGGTTAATAATTGTGACCTCTGGGATTTTTATAATGGGCTATTAAAAATATGATACACTGTTTTCGACTATGTGTAGTAATTCTGTCTATGGTAATTTGTTAATACATAAATATAGTATATATTAATTTTAAATTGATATAACCATAGATTAAGAATAGTCTTTCTGCAAAGATGTCGTAAGGATATTATAAAGAGTGTGTGTATGTGAAGTTTTTTGAAAATATCTGCTTATATGCTTTGTTTGGTAGCCTGCTCAAAAAGATTACTTTGTAGCCTGTTAATTTACAATGCAACATTTCTACCTACAAATTTGATTTACTAATTTATAATTTCACATTTTTATATTCTTGCTGTGAATTTTTTTATAAAAAAAAAGTAAATACTTAAATATATATCAGCTTCATATATAGGAACCCATGTGTGTTAAATTTAAATAACATTATACTATAAATGGTTATAAACTATTTTTTCATATACAACGAGTGTAACAATTAAGCATACGGCTAGACTAATAGCATATGACTATTGCAGCCTATAAATACTTGCAACACTAGAGTGATTGATGATGATCTTAAATAATAAGTAGGCAGTAATATCAGCAGTTTTATAATAAGTGTTTACTTCTGATAATTTTGAACATTTAAAACGACAAATAACTTTATTACGATTATTATTCATTTAAATTGTTGTCTGTGCAAATACTATGTTATTACAACTGTGCTTAAAATACATTTTAAAAAGTCTATTATACATTTATTCTTACGTTTGAAGATTAAAAAAATATACAATAAATTTAGTAATGCATATTCTAGTATTTATTCCGACAGAGATCTATTGTGAAGGAATATTGATGAATAAATTCTAATAGTCATTAAAAATATAATAATAATTAAGCGTAATTAAATTACGATGAATGGATTAATATAATCTATGTAATTTTTATTTTTTTAATTACACTGTGTAAAGATTGATTCAAAATATTATACAGTGTAATTATATTCATTCCATGATGATATTATAGTCAATTAAACATAAATGGCATAGATTTTAACAGTTTCTCTGAGGTGTTAGTATTTTTTTTATTCGAACAAATATAAATGGAAGGACACCCAGGAACTACTTTTAAACAATCTTTACCCATATAGTCATAGTTTAAAATGTTTGTTTTTCATTTCCTCAACAACAACGAGTTACTAAAGTACAAAGTAATTCATGGTTGATAGAAGAGAATCCTGGTCACGGCACCGAATTGTAAACTCTATTTACCAGGAGAGTAGATAATTGAAAACATACTCGACAATATCGCCACGTATATTTTACTGTTATAATAACAAGTATTGTTGAATCAATACTACCTGAAGCAGATTTTATTATAAATATTTTATGAGAGTATACTCATATTTAACTAAAAATGTTGTATCCAAACTATCTTAGACACTGCAAATTTGAGTGTGTTTATATTCGATATTGTAACGTCTTTTATAAATATTTAAGTCAAAGGAAGTTATTTAACTATCCACTGAGATACACGGTCGGCCTAGTTCGGTGGCTATTAGATCTAACTAAATATAATATATTATTCAATAAAAACAGTAATTATTATTATTATTAAAAATACCGTAGTTGAATTGAAAAGTATTCTGCCTCGTCTTTGGAAGAAGCAACTATCACTTACAGATACAAACAAAACTAGGATGCGTTACCATACCTGTGAATTATAGTGTTATGCCCTTAGTGTCAGAGAATGCACTATCTACGAATGTTGGGTGATGTCATATGAAATCTATAAATGCTTCTACAAACATTTTACTACTGTTTTTGTTTTTTTTTTCTTTATCTAAATAATAATACGAATTTGTACCAATCATTGAACATATTATTTTATTACGTATTGATTATAAATCCTAATTAGTGATTTATTGTTACTACACGTATTTATTGTTTTTATTGTATTAAAGTACATTTATTTCGAATCAATAATGTCTTTCAGCTTAATTTAATATTATAATTTAATATTCGAAATTATATAGCTCAATAAATCTTCTCTAAAATATCATATTAACAAAAAAAAAAGTGTGCACGTCTCTAGAGTAACTAATAATTTTGGGCAACTTTAAATCTTTGATTAAATCTTCTCCATTTAATAAAAGATTATAAAAACCCATTTATTTAAAGTTACCCAAAAGCAGCGTACATATCAGTTGATGCTATTTCGTAATTGTCATTTACTAATTATTAATAATAAAATGATATGTATAATTTACAAGGTAGGAAAGGTGTTTTAATACGCTACTATTTTTCTTAAGCACGTCACGACAATTATAGCGAATAGGGAGGTCTTCAAAATGTCTGCGTCTGGAACAAAGTTCATATTGTTATTAAATTTCTATTATAAAACAAAGACAATCAGGATAATCCATCTTTTATCTAATAATCTTTTGGGTAAGTTACGTCGTGCTATTATTGAAACAGTTGTCATTAAAGACAAATTATAAGTATGAATCGTCGATAATCAAAACAAGTGGTGGCGTATGGGAATCTTGCATTAAAATCGATAAATACCACTGCAAGTGTGTTCTCTCTCGACGAAGCCGTTCTCCTTATCGCACAGGCAAATCTTGTCTTGCGGCGTGTAGACCCGGTAGTGAGGAGGTGAGGCGCTGGTGATGTTCGGGCTGGCGCAGATGAGGCCGTCGTTACACTCTTCGCTCCCGGTGCACACGTGATACAGGGCTGGAACGGAATTTTATTTCATCACTACTTGTTGTCTCAACTTTTTTTGAATCAGTATTAGCAACTTGTCATCATCATCATCATATCAGCCATATACTGTCTATTGCTCCCAAAAGGAGGGTTTTGCCAGTAGTTGCCACGCTTGGCAAGTGGGTTGGCAACCGTAGTTAGTCTTTGGTGATATTTTAAGGGGGACGCTGCTGCTCATCCCTCGACAATTAACTTCCCTTTGTCGTTTCTAACATTCTATGCTGGGGCCACACGGCAAACAAGTATCTTAGCCTAGGCAAACACCGAAATGTTTTACGAACATTCATTCATTTATTTTGTACCATTTCAAGTACAGTTTTAAGTTCACACAGGCTATCCTGGAAATTATTGTAGTCAAGTACTCTATTATTGTCAACAATGGGGTTGCTAGACTCCATTATTTACAATACTCTCCCCACAGTAATTATCCTTGCATGATTGTATTTCAGTTTGAAGAGGCAGGCATTGAAATTACAAGATGTATTCAAACAAGAATGACAAAACGAGAAGAAAGATATATTTATTTATTTAAAAAAATACCTAATATACGATGTAAGTATTATGAAAAAATCAAATTTAAAAATAGAATGAGAATAACATAATATTCAGTAGTTTTACAATTCGTATATGGCAACTTACGTACGTTTCGTTTCACGAGATCCGTATCAAAGTTTTAAATAATTAAAAATATACAAATTATATTTCATGGCTACACACCACACATAGTTAACTATTAAACTTCTTTGTAACACGAAACCTAGAGTTAGTCTTAATTACTATAAATTACACGAAGGTTGTTTCAGTACGGAGTGGGGTGGTGATCTGGGTGGTTAAAGAAACGGAAAGTACACGTAAAAGTTTAACTGTCCACTGCTGAACTTAAGCCTCCTTCTTAGGGGAATTTGCCAGTAGTTGCCACGCTTGGCAGGCGGATTGGCAATCGCAGTTAGGCTTTGGAGATGTTTGAAGAGGAACGCTGCTGCCAATTTCTCGCTTTCCCTTAGTCGCTTATGATATCCACGGGAAACGAAAGGGTGGCTCATTCTATGCCGGGACCACATGGCCAAAGCTGTAAAAACGTAAAAATTTGCCTATTTTTTTTTGATGGGTGAAAATGGTATGGTAATCCCGCCTGCGCTAACGGGATACGCTGGCGAGGCACCAGTGAGTGATGATAGATGAGAATGAAAGCAGGTCAGTTAGCCAGCCCATCGTAACGAATTCCACTAGAATTAACCACGATGGTTTCCAGGGGAACCGGATGGAGGTCGACCTGATAGGGTATACTACTAGTAATGGGTTCATTACACCCCATAACTGACAATCCCTTCCCCCCAAAATTTGCCTATTATCATCTTCACCATTATTGTTCTTGTAGCCTTTTCCTATTTTTTGCGAAGATAAGCCAACACCAGTATGAGTTGACGAAGGGGTAAGGGATTGTTCGTAGTGGGATCTAACAGGGTCACTGCCAGCAATATACCCATCAGGTTGACTTTAATGTGGGTCACCCTAGGAACCTGTGCGCTTCGTATGTTTCATTCTCATCTATCATCCATCACACCAGTGATGTATACATGGTTACGGGGTTAGTACCCCGCCAGCAGGGGGAAAAGGATTGTCAGTGATGGGGTCTGATGAACCCATTGCCAACCCACCCTATCAGGTCGACCTCCATGTGGTTCCACTTAGAAACCATCGTGGTTAATTCTAGTGAAGTTCGTCACCTATCATCCTTCACTGGTGCCTTGCCAATCTATACCAATAGCGCAGGCAGGGTTACCATTCTATTATCACCCATTAAAAAAAAACCGCCAGCGTATATTAATAGCGCAGGCAGGGTTACCATTCCATTATCTTCCATTAGAAGAAACACATAGGACATAACTAGTAGCATAATAAGTCTTAAGAATCATAATACGCGAAAGGGGTTTAATTGACCGGCCATTTTTAATTAATGTTATATACATCTTGATAAGGAATAAAATAGGAATATTTCATATGAAAAGGCCACAAAAACCATTATTAGTTCGTGTTAAACTATGGCCGCACGCAAAACCGAAAACATCGCGTTACAACCCTAGCTTTAAGGTCAACCGTTCGTCCCGCTCGAACACGTGGTAATTAGGCATCCGTCTCTGTCTAGTGCCGGAAATTAGATAGCGCCTAGTGAGGTAACAAGGGTTGAACGTTTTATACATTTGATAAGATTAATATCTTGATATTTATTTGTGAAATACGTATAGAAGAGAAAAAAGGTCACATTTTTTAACTTGCTTCTGGCTGGCTAACAGCTGTGCTAAGCGTGACTGTGTTTCAGTTTGAAGGGTAAGATATGGTAGTGAAGTTACTGGGTACAGAGTAGAGAATCTTAGTCTTCAGGAATGGCAAAGCATCAGAGGTATTCATCTGATTTAAAAAAAAATGACGGTATTTTGTCTATGAAAGACTCACTTTTCGACTGCGCCTCGCATTGGCCGTTGACCGGTGAGGAGTTGTCACCGCAGAGACATCTAGTGACCGAGTCGTAGTGGGTCCTCACGCAGGAACTGCTGCTTATTCCCGCGCAGTCGGGCTGTCGTGAGCAGATACGGGCTGGAAGGAGATATAATAAACACTATTAGTAATAATAAAACATGGCTTAACACAACTTTTTGAATTTAGAATATATTTTTTAAAAAGTAGAACTCCGTGCGTAGAACCTTCTTACTTATTTAGAAAAAAAAAATTGGCGGGAAAGTTGACAATGATTTTTTGTGACACATTGAAGCTTACCAACTAGTGAAAATGTAAATAAAGCGAAAAAATTTTAGAGCAATGATTTTCAATGATTTTAAAAGTGATTTTTCTCCTCAAAATGGTACCGTTCGGCTTCAAAAGGCTTTTAGAAGGTAAGTACCACATTTAAATGCTGTAAAGAGATAGTACGCCGAAGTCCAACTTGGACGGGCTTCTCAGAATGACGAAATTCGTGAAGATCGTCCTTTAAAAGCGACTAACGAGGGAATCTTGACCACTGTAATGCAATAAAATGAATAAATCCGGCGTATTACCTATGTATGTAACGATTCGGGGATATTTAGGGATATTTAGGATATGTCAGTAAAACTGGGTACAGAGGAATAACACCTGAGTCCTCAGGAATGGCAACGCATGGGGGAGGGGGTATCATGGGCGAAACAGTATACTCTGTTATGTCCACGGTACTGCTCATGTCTATAGGCGACGGTTACCACTTTCCA
Organism: Galleria mellonella; assembly: GCF_026898425.1. NCBI lineage: Eukaryota > Metazoa > Arthropoda > Insecta > Lepidoptera > Pyralidae > Galleria > Galleria mellonella. Next base: position 1,473,965 of record NW_026442002.1, on the reverse strand, counting down.
TCAGGTGGGCCGTCAGCTTGTTTGCCATTCTAAGTTGTATAAGAAAGTAATACAAATCCAGTAACGACTTTTAGTTTTCTTACATTGAAGTAAACATACATGTGTGTACGTAGAAATATTTCACGATCAACTTTGATAAACGATAAATTTGATTGACAAAATAATGGATGGTAAATCTATGGTGTAATCTGTTATATAAAGTGATATATTATAATATTGTGAACAATGGCTGTTTATACAATTTATCGTAGCATCGTAGTACGGTTATTGTAGAGAAATAAGTTAAATTAACTGACAATAAATAACAAACAAATGAAATAACTCCGCCAGTGTATTCATATTTTCCTTAAGAACTCTGTATTCTATAATTTTTTTTATACAACTTAGAATGGCAAACAAGCTGACGGCCCACCTGATGGAAAGTGGTTATCGTCGCCTATAGACATGGGGGGGAAAGGGATTGTTAGCGATTAGGTCTAACAGTCCCAATGCTAGCAATGTTACTAATCATGTCGACCTCCACGTGGTTCCCCCTGGAAACCATCGTGGATACTTTTTGTGGAATTCTTCACGTTGGGCTAACTGACCTGCTTTCATCGTCATCTATCATCTATATCCTATCACTGGTACACCGCCACCGTATATCATTAGCGCAGGCAGGGTTACTATCATCCATTAAAAAAAAGCCTATAAATATGAGCAGTACCATGGACATAACAGAGTATACTGTTTCGCCTATGATACCGCCCATGCGTTGCCATTCCTGAGGACTCAGGTGTTATTCCTCTGTACCCAGTAAATTCACTGCCATATCCCACCCTTCAAACCGAAACACAGCGATGCAAACACAACTGCTTCACGGTTGAAACACGAATGGGACAGAGGTGGCCAAGCAAACGACTTTTGTACAAAGTCTCCCTCTGGTAATTTAAGACTTTCATCATCATCATCATACCAGCCTTTAACTGTCCACTGCTGAACATAAGCCTCCCCTTGGGGGGGTTTTGCTAGTAGTCGCCACGCTTGGCTGGCGGATCGACAACCGCAGTTAGGTTTTAGAGATGTTTAAAGAGGGACGCCGCTGCCTATTTTTTGACCTCCCTTAGTCACCTCTTGCGATTCACACGGGAAAGGAGAAGGTGGCCTATTCTTTAAGACTTAGAAATTTAAGACTTTACTGTACAATAAAGTGTCATAAATAAAATAAATATTACGTAGTAAATAAACAAAGATATTTTCTTGTTTTGCTTCATAAAAAATTACTTCTATTGCAGCAAAACCAGTTGTTTAAATTTAAAAACTTAACTACTCGATCGATTTTGTTAAAATTTTGTATGGGATCAATCGGTTAATATATCCTTTAATTTATATAATAAATAAATATTTCAAATCAGTTTGTAACTGACGGAGTTATTAGGTAATAAATATGAAAAAGAGCAGATTAATAGAGCATCTTCTGTCCTCATAAACTTATTATGTCTATGCATGTATATGTACGTATTTTGTATGTGAACAGATATTTTATGTTTATATATATATATGTGTATGTATTATTGTATACAGACATGTATGATATGATATGATAGTATGATAGTATAATTAAGAAAGTTAACAGCGTAAAACATTAAGGAAAATAAATATAAGTACCTTTATCAAATTTAAAAAAATAATAACTATATACAATATATGAGTATAAACCTATACATATATGTTACTAGCCGTTGCCCGCTTCTAACTAAGTAGTTCCTGGGGAGAAAAGGGATTGTTAGTAATGGAGACTGAGAGTCCTATTGCTGGCAATATACCCAACCAGGTCGACCTCCTCGCGGTTCCCCCTGGAAACTATCATGGTTAATTCCTGATGAATTCATCATGATGGGCTAACTGGCCTGTTTTCATTCTCATCTATCACCCTTCACTGGTGCTCCGCCAGCGTATCCCGTCAGCGCAGGCGGGGCTACCATACCATTTTCACCCATCAAAAAAAAAAAAAACTATGTGGTTCCCGTATATCATTTCGATTTAAACCCTTCATGAATTCGGTCTTATATTGTATTATATACTTAAACGATAATTACGTACCTAACACCTTCATAAAGTTTCAGCCAATTGAACTGATCGGTTATTTTATAGCATTTTATATGTGACTCTTTAGATTGATATAACTTTTTTTTTATTTTTTTTTTAATTCGCATTACATATTAATAGTAAGACAGTTAAGAATTATTAAATAAGCATATTGGTCCAGCAATGTTGGCGGAAGTAATTGTCCAACATCCAACATGGGCCAACATCGCGTGCCTCGACATGCAAATGTCGAGTGCCGTGATCAAAATAAAAGATAGTCGCGAGCCCGAAGTAAAGGCTGCTTGGAAGGACTTGGTAAAAATACCACAGGGTGCAAGGTTCCGCGCGGCGTGTATAAATTTCACTTGTACGTACCGATTGTGGATAGAAAGGGGGATAATGTGTTTTGGCGGGTATATCATCCCGTTTTCTGTTCACTGTTAAACATAGGCCTCTCTCATGGATTACCATAAGGAACGAGAGCATTTCTTATAGCAATGGTAATGGTTTTCCATCATGGGCGAAACAGTATACTCTGTTATGTCCATGGTACTGCTCATGTCTATAGGCGACGGTTACCGCTTTCCATCAGGTGGGCCGTCAGCTTGTTTGCCATTCTAAGTTGCATAAAAAAGTATAAAATTATTGGGAGATTTTGCCAATAGTCGCCGTGCTTGATGTTTATAAATACGTAAAATCAAAGTAAAAATAATTTAGTATTTGCTCCACATAAAAACACCGTTTTCAATCGTATTTTGATTGAAAAATTAAACTATTCAATAGATTAATTTTTCAATCAAATTTTGTTAAAATTTCTATGTAACCAGTCAGAAAGTATATCCTTTGAGGTAAAAAAAAAATAGGTTTCCAAATCGGCCAATAAATGACAGAGTAATGACCTCATTACTCTGCCATTACTGCATTCTAGCAGAATAAAAAAAAAGTAGAACCGCGTTAAGAACGTTTTCTCTTTTTGAATTTAAAGTCAGTTGATAAGTTTTATTTAAATCTACGTTTTTTTTTTATAATGTTCACTGTAGTTTTAGGAACTTAGTATTTGTTTAGAAGAAACTTTAAAAAATTCAACAGTTACTGTTTTGTGGCGTACAAAATTATAAATACATAGATTGAGAATAGTACCTACAATCGTTGTAAATACAGTAAATAAATATTTTCTTTAAAAATAAAGTGACATGTAAATTTGACGCATAGATGAACTTGATGTTTCATTACAAATTAACATAATATATGAATTTTGAACGAACAATCAAGTAAGTAAATTTTGTATTGATAACTTTGCGTTACTTTGGACAATAAAGTCCTAGGTTCGACTGTTGGAAATCAGGAATTATAGAAAATAAACTTTTTTTCTTATGCTCAGCTGTGCACACGAATGTTCTTTGCCTGATAAGCATAAGAAGAGAAATTCTTAGTCTATGTTCATAACACAAATATATCGAATTTTGGATTTCGAAATATAAAGATGTATACACTACAGACCAAATAATCACTACGGTGAACACTTAATTTCGAATTCAAAATTGGAACATAGACAGAGTGGTCATGTCCGGCACGGTTGTGGCGGGAAATCGCCCACCACTTAACTTAGACCTCTTTTAGTACCTCACGTAAGCCTGTTTCTAGGGTAATTGTAGAATATAAAAGGTCAGCAGAGGTAAAGTTATATTGGCGGTCTGTAGGTGTAAATCTTAACTTGCTTCCGAGTGTTATCTGACAGCGCCATCTATTAGAAGTAGGTTAAAACGGTAGTTGCTATTATATGGGTGTTTTTGAGATAAAATGTTTTAAAAATACCACGTAAGGAAAAATTAAGGTCAGTTGTAAACTATATACCGAGACAATGACTAAGAATATTTTCTATATTTACAAAAGTTAAAATTTCCCCCTAGGAACGAACTTGATCTATAATACGAGTCTGAACTTATACTATTCTGTATACATAATAATGAAATAATGCTATTTTGTAAGATCTGCTTTTTTATTTTGATTATAATCAGAATCTTTATTTTCTACACTGCGTCCATTTATATGCCAAATTTAATGACTATTTGCTAAGCCATGAATATGCCAAGAAGTGACAGACTAACAAATATATTTTGTATTTATAATAAACTAAGAATCTTTATAGCTTTAATGACTTTAAATAATGTAATATGACTTCAAAAACAGAGAAAATTGGCGAAATTATTACGAATTCAACACTGGAACGAATACTTATCATCAAAATATTATCAAAACAGGTTCAAAATTAACCAAGATGTCGCGCAACATGCACAATAAACAAAATACGTCCAATTGAAAAAACTTATTTCTTTGAAGTCGGTTAAAATAAAAGAATGTAAACGGTGCTTTAAAAATATTTAAAAGTTTTATTACTCATAAACTTGACATTTAAAAGCTTTAAAAAACAAGATGGCGGCCGCACTGACGTAATGCACGGGAAAACACGAGCGGCATTAACATAATTATATCTTATAAACAAGAAAGAAACCTATAAACGGTGCAGTAGTTTGGTATGAATTTCAAAAGTGCATTTTTCATCATATTGCTGTCATGTTCATGTCTGATAATAATTATATTTGGATAATTGTAAGATGGCGTCAGGTGATTTGTTCCAGTCACGAAAGCGCGCGAAAACTGTTTTAAAGGAACTAACACAAAAATAATTGGTAGCTACTTGCATGGTAAGGCTTGAAATTAGCATAAAAAATGTTGGACAATTGTTATTTGTATCTTTGTGATAATTACTAGGTATATCCCTTGTTTTACACTTTTCAATTAGTATAAAAATTAATGATAATATAACCTATGTCTGTAAATAATTTTTTTTTATATATAAACTATTGATTGGAACGAAGGAAATCTGTCATTATGTTTTTTTTAATCGATGATAATGTAATAATGACTCCGCTTACGCTAACGGTATACGCTGGCAAGGTACTATAGATACAAATTTTCTAAATATTTTTTTATATTTTTTTTTTTAATTCTAGACGAAAAAATGTTGCATATGATGTCCAACCAAAACTAAATATAGTGAAACATGGCGAAAAATTTCAAGCGGTTAAATTGTATAATAAATTACCCACTGCATTAAAAAACTATTAAAAATTTGGAGAATTTTGAAAATAAAACATTATACTCTTTTGTTGGAAAGGTGCATCTACTCAATTGATGAATTTTAAAATACTCTTTCATTATTTTATGCCTTACTGATGACTTTTAAATTGATTGTAATGTTATTTTTTGACAATTATTATTGGTTATTTTGTTGTTTCATATTTTTTTTTGTTTTGTTATATTTTACGATATCTTCTTGTCACTTGCAAAAATATTCAACACAATGCAATATTGTAACGAATAAAATAAATTGAAAATTGAAATAGAAATGAAGTAGATCAGTTAGTCCATCGTGACTTTAACAATAAATTAATCACGATGTTTTCAGAGGGAACCGCGAGGAGTTCGACCTGATAGGGTTTATTGATAGCAATGGGGTTGCTAATCCCAATTACTAACAATCCCTTCATCCGCCTCTGTCATGATGGTGTTCATATAAACATAAATAGTAGATATTATGGATTACAGTTGTTCTCCCCATACAAGGTGAAAGGGATATGTTAGTGAAGGGATCTTAAAGTCCCATTCCTACCAATATACCCAATTAGAATTTTTTTAATTGATGATAATGGAATATCAACCCCGCCTGCGCTATCGGTGTTCGCTGGCAGGGCACCAGTGAAGGATAATAGGTGAGAATTTCTACCGTGACGCAGATGTGTTTGCATGGCTATGTTTCGGTTTGAAGGGTGGGTTATGGTGTAAATTTTCTGGGTATGAAGGAATAACACCTGAGTCCTCAGGAATGGCAACGCATAGGGGGTATCATGAGCAAAACAGTATACTCTGTTATGTCCATGGTATTGCTCATGTCTATAGGCGACGGTTACCACTTTCTATTAGGTGGGCAGTCAGCTTGTTTGCTATTCTAAGTTGTATAAAAAAATCTTAGATTTTTACAGTTACAGTGGCTCATTCTGTGCCAGGATCACACAGCGGATTCTTACTAAATACAATAATAAATAAATTCTATACGTAAATACCCTGCAAAATATAGTTTTTTATTATTTGTCAATATTTCATGTCGACCAACACTTAGTTTCGCAAGAACATTTCCACGAAAGATTACCGACAAATCATATTTTTTTATAGAAAATCAATATGTACTTGACATTGATAATATTTGACATTGTTCCCTATTCGTTGTACTCATTTTTCGCATAAAGCTGTGTTTCTTTACTGCGCGATCCTGGCATAGAATGAGCCACCCCTTCCTTTCCCCTTGGTGTCGTAAGAGGCGACTAAAGGAACTGAACGGTTAAGAGATAATCACCAAAGCCTAACTGCGGTTGCCAACCCGCCTGCCAAACGTGAAAACTACTGGCAAAACCCTTTTTTTTTATACAACTTAGAATGGCAAACAAGCTGACTGCCCACCTAATAGAAAGTGGTAACCGTCGCCTACAGACATGAGCAATACCATGGACATAACAGAGTACACGGTTACGCCATCATGCGTTGCCATTACTGAGGACTCAGGTGTTATTCCTCTGTACCCTGTAAATTCACGTCATATCCCACCCTTCAAACCGAAACACAGCTATGCAAACACAACTGATTTACGGTAGAAACACGAATGGAACAGAGGTGCCCAAGCAATCGACTTTTGTACAAAGTCTTCCTCTCCCTCCTTATGGGGAAAGCCTATGTTCAGCAATGGACAGTTCACGGTTGTTAAATTATGATTTAACAAAAAAAGGTATAATATCTCGTCTACATCATCATCACTCTTCTCCATCCAAAGGTTTTTTTTTTAATGAGTGATGACGGGATGGTTACCCCGCCTGCGCTATCGGTATACGCTGGCGGGGCATCAGTGCCTCACAGGTGACGATAAAAACAAGTCAGTTAGCACATCGTGATGAATACACTAAGAATTCAGCACGATGGTTTCCAGGGTGGACAACGTGTAGGTCGACTAGGTTGGATATATTGCTAGCAATGGGGCTAAGTCTAAGGAGTCTCCATTATTAACAAATTCTCTTCTCATCCAAAGGTGTGGCTAGAAGAAATTGCTCTTAGCGATAAGGCCACCCATTGTTTTCTCAGTGTAATATTTTTTTGTAATTGTTTGTATCTATAATAAGTTTACTATTGTAATCTTTTGGAGGGAACAATAAAGAGTATCTATCTATCTGCAATTCAGTAAAAAGGTCTTTTTATTTTGCGTTACTAGATTCAACAATGATATTTCTAAATTAAGATGCAAGTAGGTCAGTTTGATTAAGAGCCGGATGTCGTAGTGGCGTTGTTACATACTGCCTACTTGGCCAAGGCTAACCCTCGTGGTAACCTTGCGAAGAGACTCTTTTACATGTCTATTGCGAGTGGCGACTGCCAAAAACGGGATTTCGATTCGTTTGTATACTTATAAATGAATTCAAAAAAGGAAGTTACAGAGTTCGTGTGCTTATTTTAGCGCATTAAAAAGAAGAGGTACCGGAATCATTTCTATATTACTAGTGATCTCAAAATAACAGGTAGGTACCAAAATCGTCTATATTTACTTATTTTTAATAACTACAAAGCAAGAGGTACAGAATTTAACTGTATATTTTACTAACTTCCAATAGAAGGTAGTACTAAATTTGACAGTATAATTTACGGTACTTTCAATAGGAAGACCTACTGAATTCGGCTGTATATTTTAGTAACTCATAAGCCAATTTTATGTAATTTTAATTTAGTATTAATTTTGTCGTGATTGAAGTGAATCTTTTAAACCTATTGCTATGTTTTCGTAGTCGACCACTGCAGTCCATGAAATCAGGTCTCGAGTCGCAATACGCAGTAACGTCACCAACAAATCTCGCCCTTCGCACCGGACACGGTACGCGAGCGTGCTGCTTGCAAGAATCCGTGGGACAGATTTATCCATCATCATCGTCATATCAGCCCTTAACTGTCCACTGCTGAACATATACCTCCTATTCAGGGAAGTTTGCCATAATTAGCACGCTTGGCAGCCGAGTTGGTAACCGCATTTAGACCTTGGTGGTGTTTTAAGACATACTCATGTAGAGGACTGTGTTACTCTACCTTTTTATAGGCACTGATAACGTAATACACTACTAGGAGTACAAGTATATTTTTCTCAAATAGGCTTGGAAATGTGAGTATTATTTTGACAATCTTCTTCGAGATAAATCAAAATTGCCGTACTGGCCAGATACATGCAGGCAGAGCGGCCGGCAAAAGTTGTATGAAAATCCATATCTGTCGTGTTTTGCAGCCAGATAAATTACTATGTAAACTTATATCTGACCTGTAATTTAAAAAAGAAATGACCTTTTACTTCGAGACATGGCTACCAAGGAGGTAACTAATAAAAGGTTTCATTTAAATTTCGAACTGACTTGCAAATAGAAAGCTGTTTATTGAAAAATAAAGGAACATTATGGCGCGTGAAAAATTATTATAGTTCGTTATTCGTCATTGAACTTAAAAAATAAAATTGTGTTTTTGATTTCCGTGCATTGTTTGAGAAAAGTACTATACAAGCCTTAGCCTCACTCAACTCAGCCTCGGCTACGCCTCGGCCCACATTTGCACGTTCGTCCATCGATGCCTCAGTTGCTGGCCGCTACAGTAATGTACTATTTCTTTTACAAAAAAAGTCGACTTCAATCATGTGCTTACCGAAAAACGACGAATGAATGAGTAGCAAAAGCCGAACAATTATACTGTCCACCTGATGCTAAACAGTTACCGTAGCCATAGAACGCTTGCAATAATCAGTGGCGTTACACACGCGTTAAAACTGAAGAAACATCTTTATCCGTTTTTTAAAGAACCCCATGCTGTAGTATCTCAAAAAAACGTCGTAAGGGAGCTCATTCCATAACCTGACCATTCGTAGGTGGAAACATCTCACAAACTGCACTGTACGCTCCTAATCATGTTCTGGGAGGAGGAAAGGGATCGTTAGTAATGGCATCTAACTGACCCATTGCTAGCAATACACCATATCAGGTCGACCTCCACGCGGTTCCCCCTGGAAACCGTCGTGGTTAATATTAATGGAATTCCTCACGATGTGCTAACTGACCCGCTTTCATCGTCACCCATCATCCCTCACTGGTGCCCCGCCAGCGTATACCGATAGCACAGGCGGGGTTACAATTCCATTATCACCCATTAAAAAAAAACCATGCTTTAAGATATAATAGTGAATTGCCTGTCGATGGCGAGCCGTACGATGGTAGAAAGTGGCCGTGGGCATCATATTGAACAATTCCTCTGAGCACAGTCTGTTGTACAAACGGTAGATGGATATATATATTTTTTAATATTTGTTAATTTAATTCACTTATAATCGTATTTACTGATATTGTTCACAACTCAGGTTTTTTTTTTTTTTTTAATATTTTAAGGGCTTTTACCTTCTTCAGGTATATCAGTCCTATACATGTATATTTCTATAACTAATAACGCAACTTTTAAAATATTTGTAGTCTAGTGTTATTTCAATTCATTATAATTGTTACTTCATTTTCTCGCACTGTATGACTACATATGTTAAAGTGAATGCTGTGAATACCTATAAGAGGCATGTGCATTAATATTGTATTGTATTTAATGTTTGTTATACCTATATGTTATAATGCAATATGCTGTTGGTGTTCCTTTAAATAAATAAATAAATAGATGGTTATTAAAATGAAGATGGGAGATTTTAGAAGACAGAACATAATGGCAAAATGGGGGATTGACAAAATAAAGTTGTGAAATAGTACATTAAATTCGAAATATCGCATGTTCACATACAGTCATTGCTTCAAGCAGTAAAGCCGAGACAAAAGCACAAACCACATATATGAATGTTTCAACACAATGGTTTATTGTTTCCATAAAGCATGGTGCTACGACCTAGCCATTGGGTATTCAGTTAAAATATGCTATAGAATATATTAGTCTGGATCGATAAGACGCCATGTGAGGTTTCTTTTGTTACACTATGTAAATAAGTTATGTACAATAATTAGTAAAAATGCGTCTGCCATTTTTTTGACGTAGATCATAAAAAAAAAGCCTTTGTCTATGCGTATATCTACTCCCCTAAAATATAGGAAGAATAAGGGGGATTCTTGAATGGATGATAATGTAATGGTAACCCCGCCTGTGCATTAAGGGGCAAAGGGATTGTAAGTAATGGAGACTACAAATCCCATTGCTAGCAATTTACCCAACCAGGTCGATCTTCACGCGGTTCCCCCTGGAAACTGTCATGGTAAATTCCTGATGAATTCATCATGATGCGCTAACTGGCCTGTTTTCATTCTCATCTATCACCCTTCACTGGTGCTCCGCCAGCGTATCCCGTTAGCGCAGGCGGGGTTACCATACCATTTTCACCCACCAAAAAAATAACCCCGCTTGCGCTATCGATATACGCTAATGGGACACCAGTGAGGGATGATAGGTGAGAATGAAAAGGCAGGTCAGTTAGCCCATTGTGGCGAATCCCCACTAGAATTAACCACGATAGTTTCCAGAGGGGACCGCGTGGATAGGGTATATTGGTAGCAATGGATCAGACCCCATTACTAATAATCCCTTTCCCCTCTGTATACAGGAAGGGGGAAGACGGATAAATAACTACATGGGAAGGTAAAAGAAACACTAGGTGTCGTGTCGTGTAGGGAGGTCAAGGATATGACCTGGGATAGAGCTGGCTGGAGGAAGATGCATGAATTAGTTGCACCGACAAGAGGAAACTGTTAAATGAAAAAAAAAATGTACGTAGAATATTTTTTTTAATATTTCAGCCGTTAACTGTCCACTGCTGGACATAAGCCTTCCCCGTAAGGGGAGATTTGCCAGTAGTTGTCACGTTTGGCAGGCGGGTTGGCAACTGAAGTTAGGCTATTAGAGATGATTTAAGAGGGTCGCTGTTGCCCATCCCTAGTCCTCCCTTAGTCGCCTCTTACGACACCTACGGGAAAGGAAGGGGTGGCCTATTCTATGCCGGGGCACACACGTAGAATATATATGGCGATATTTTTTTTTCATGGCCATGTTAACCATGTCGGGGCCGCTTGGCAATGCTTCTTTCGTTAACAAAAATATTACTATAATATTATTTTATATATATATATATATATATATATATATACATTTTAAGATCAAATTTATTTATTAAAAAAAAATAGTTGCTAACTATTTTAATTGTACTGTCAACATTGAAAAAGTTTCCATTTGACAGCACAAGATGGGGATCTTAAAAAAATATTGAATTTGACACAAAAATCCCCATTAACAAAATGTTCCGCCATTTATTGATTCCATTTGTTACAAAAAATGTGATAATTGAAGAACCGCTCGAGCGATTTTGTGCAAACTTCACATAAACAATCTACTAAATAGTCCGAACAAAGCCTAAACAAACACACATCTTCGAATATATATATATATATATATATTTATATTTAAAGGTTGTCTGTAAGAGAGGATAAGCAAGCTGGAGTGGCAATGGGCGACAACAAATGGGGAAGAATGTTTCTTGAATGGTAACCACATACGGGCAAACGCAGTGTAGGACGACCCCCCACTAGATGGAGTGACGACATGAAATGCGTTGCAGAGAGTCAGTGGATGCAGGTGGCTGAGGAGCGTTCCTTATGGCAGTCTATGGAGGAGGCTTATGCACATGGCGTGAATTTACGCGCTTATGGCGTGAATTTACTGGGTACAGAGGAATAACACCCGAGTCCTCAGGAATGACAACGCATGGGGGGGGGGGGGGTATCATGGGCGAAACAGTATACTCTGTTATGTCCACGGTACTGCTTATGTCTATAGGTGACGGTTACCACTATCCATCAGGTGGGCCGTCAGCTTGTTTGCCATTCTAAGTTGTATAAAAAAAAAACCTGATTTCACCCTCATCAATTATCCGTTGTTAAGTTTACAATAAACTTACGTGGCTTTGTATAGGTTAAATCCCCTTTATTTTGTTACTGAGAAGAATTCTAAAAAGAAATTATTTATTTAAACTTTATCAACCAATAAAAACGGACAAAAGGCGGAATACTATAAACTATATATACCAGTACATCTTTAGGATGAGCAGATAACCTTGATGGCGGTTTGAAAAATTAAATATAAGTTTATTATAAATATATATAATAATACTAATTATAAATGTGAAAGTTTGTAAACATATTTACTTGTTAGGCACTAAATTCCGTGCTTAAAACCTGAACAGAATTAAATAAAATTTTGCAGTAGGTACATATAGATTGTATTCTTTATATATATATTTATTTATATTATATATATATATATATATATATATATATATATATATATATATATATATATATATATATATATATAATATTTTTTTTATTTATTCATTAGTACAAATATGTGTACATGGCGGACTTAATGCTAAAAGCAGTCAACAATAGGCAAGTGTCAGAATACTCGAATGCGGTACTACTAATTATTGATATACATACATACTAAAATTACATATATAAACGAATAAATATATATAAATAACAAATATACTTACACATATATGACATATACTATATTATACACGAATTTGGGAATAATATAAAGCACTTATTGCTCGGATAAAAATAAAAAGTCAGCGTGAACGCTTTTTTTGAAGGACGGTTTAGTCGGTAGTCTCTTAATGGCATCAGGAAGCGCGTTCCATAATATAATATATTATGTTTGAACTAATACTGTATGGAAGAAAATTAATATTTTTCTCTTTTATTAATAAATAAATCCACTAAATACTAAAAATTCTTTCACCTATATAAAAATCACAATATATGAGCTAAATGTTATTTTCTGTACTCGTGCGTTTCTCGGGCGCATAGACAATTAATGTATACATATGAGGATTCTAGAAGTTACCTGCTTCGAGATCACTTCCCCCATCCCGGGACAAATGCAGCTGGCTCTCGAGAATGCTTAATTTAGGCGGCACCGGGGCACGAATGTACTGCGGCGGCGCTAAATACATAGTCCGAGTAGACGTGGGGTAAACATCAGAATCTACAAAATATATACCGTTATATAGAAATTTACTAATGAAATTCCACTACACTCAGTATCGATTAACATTTTATTTTAATATATTTTATTAACCGTTTAATTTTTAGCGTGAAATATGTTTGTAAAACTGTGCATTGGTTTTATTTTTAGCTTTAGCTTCTAACCGACTTCAAATAGATTATCAAATGCTTTGTAAATTTTTACGATATTTTCGTAATTCGAAAAGCGATTCACTCTTGCGATGGTCACGTGCTAATTCTGTCAAATTGAAGTCGGTTTTTTTTTTTAAATATTTTTATTTATCAATTTATTTAATATGGCGTTTGTTTCTTAATAAGGGTGACCATGCGCTAGTGTTTAAGCAAAATTGAGCGTTTGCTTTTAAAAAGGAACGCTGCTTGTAGGCAAGCACTGTTGATTGCTGTGCCAATGCCTCGATGCTTAAAAAGCGGATTTGCTGACATGGTTTTTTTTTTATTTTTATGACAATAGAGTCTATTATTATCATTCTGGCTGTTATTAATAAATATTTTTGTTTATAAAATATACTGGTTCTTGTCTTTATTTATTAATTATATTGATTGTAAGTAAAAATACCGTCTGTTGACTTGATGTACCTAATATATCGTCATAGTCGTAGAATACCGACGGATCTGACAAAAATTACGTATAAAGATCCGTCAGTATTCTACGACTATGACAATATATTTTGTTAGTAATTCATTTGTTTTTATATTTAATTTTTTATAAAAAACTACTATCTATCAATGTATGTAAAAAGGTTCATATTTAACAACTTTTCATACGCGTTTTTTAAAAAAAAACAAAACATATTCGAATAATTATTTTGTGACTGAAAAAATAATCGAAAAGTATTTTAATTTTTTTAATTAAATAAACATTTCGTATGTTCTAAAAAATCGATACTGATTAATATCGTGAATTTTCACTAGCTAATTTCAAATAACCGTATAAATAGTAAATTCAAAATGTTGCCCCCATAAATTAAATAATACATTACCCCCGTATTGTGTAAAATATCTATAAGTTAATTGTTTTTGTTGTGTGATTTGTATTATAAATCCATTTACCGGTAATTTTTTTTTATATTTTTTTTCTACAACTAAGAATGGCAAAAAATACGTGTTACTTAATAAATCTTATAAAATTGACTATGGCGTGAATTTACAGGTTACAAAGGAATAACATTTGAGTCCTCAGGAATGGCAACGCATGGGATGTATCATGGACGAAACAGTATACTCTGTTATGTCCACGGTACAGCTCGTGTCTATAGGCGACGGTTACCACTTTCCGTCAGGTGGGCCGTCAGCTTGTTTGCCATTCTAAGTTGTATAAAAAAAAGCATTTTATATTTAATACCCATTTTAGACGAATGTTAAATTTTAAAAACTGTGTCTACCTTTTTCTTTGTTTTTTTTTTTAATAATAACATAGATTACAATGATATACAACCCTGCTCTTCGAGGGGAAGGGATTGTTAGTAACGGGGAGGTTAGACTCCATCACTTTCAATATACCCTATCAGGTCGACCTCCACGCGGTTCCCCCTGGAAATATATCTATCGTGACTAATTTATCATTGAATTCGTCACTTTGGGCTAACTGACCTACTTCATCCTCACCTATCATCCCTCACTGGTTCCCCGCCAGTGTATACCGATAGCGCAGGCGGGGTAACCATGTCATTTTCACCTATAAAAAAAGCCCTGTTTTCCAGTTAGCTTCCAATCGTACCTACATCGCGAACGCGATTTGTCACATGCTCTCTATTTTGCGCACAAAAGTATTTCATTTCTATTCCTTATAGGGAGACTTTGTACAAAAGTCGATTGCTTGGGTACCTCTGTCCCATTCGTGTTTCTACCGTGAAGCAGCTGTGTTTGCATGGCTGTGTTTCGGTTTGAAGGGTGGGATATGGCGTGAATTTACTGGGTACAGAGGAATAACACCTGAGTCCTCAGGAATGGCAACGCATGGGGGTATCATGGGCGAGACAGTATACTCTGTTATGTCCATGATACTGCTCGTGTCTCGTGGGCTGTCAGCTTACCATTTTGAGTTGTATAAAAAAAAAAAAACTAGGTACAGTAGAAGTTAAGTAAACTGCATTTAAGTTTACGCAGTATAAAGTCTAGCTTTACATGCATTGCTTATGTAATTATTTTTCATAATTAATTAAATTTGACGAATGATATCCTATTATAAGCCACTAACCTCCCGCTAATTAAAGTCTTTTCAAATAAAAAGAAATAATATATAAAAGGTTGGCTGGAAGAGATCGCTCTTAGCGATAAGGTCGCCCATTGTTCTCTCACTGTGATTATTTCTTGTAATTGTTTGTATTTAATAAGTTTACTATTGTAATCTTTTGGAGGAAACAATAAAGAGTATCTATCTATTTATATATATATTGTAATGAAAATATCGGACATCGGGGTAACTTTGATCTTATGGTGAGCCCATAACAGAATATTTTAAATGTACGCTGAATTTTGGTTAAAATTACATCTCTATTAAAAAAATAAGGATAAACAGCAAATTGTCGTCATTATCAAATCAATTTTATATTTTTGTTTTTACAACACAGGGGGCAAACGAGCATGCGGCTCACCTGATGGTAAGTGACTACCGCCACCCATGATCACCCACAAAACTAACGGCACTGCAGGTGTGCTGCCGGCCTTTTAAAAAGGAATATGCTCTTTTCTTAAAGTTATGTTGTCGTATCGGTTCGGAAATACTGCTGCTGGAAGTTGATTCCAAAGAGTGGTTGTGCGTGAGAGAAAGTGCATTGAAAAACGCACGGTGGAGGACCATCACTCGTCCAGATGGTTGGGATGAATTTTTAGTTTATGGCGTGTTATACGGTGGTGAAAATCAGCAGCAGGTATCAATCCGAACAATTCCTCAGAGCACTCCCCATGATAAATTCGATAGAAGATGCACAGAGATGCAACATAATATATATCTTTACTGTGGTTATGTGGTCCCGGCATAGAATAGGCCACTCCTTTTCCCGTGGGTGTCGTAAGAGCGACTAAGGAAGAGAAAGGGATGGGCAGAAGCGTCCCTCTTAAAACATCCTAAACCCTAATTGCGGTTGCCAATCCAGCTGCCAAGTATGGCAACTACTAGCAAACCCCCCTAAGGGGTAGGCTTATGTCCAGCAGTGGACAGTTAACGTTTAATACGACGATGATGTGACAAACACATTTCTTAGATTTCGTAATAGTTTTCTATAGTAGATTTAGCAGATTGTTTACAAATATATTGTAGTGGTTATTTATTTGGCATTATTTTGTTTAATTCCGCTACCATTAGTTAAATATTACTGGCAAATAACTAGTAATAAATAAGCAAATAACAATAAATAATAATGTAAGAAAATCAGTGCTACGAATGCTCCATAACTTCATGCCGAGTTAGTTTGCCTTTACACCATAGAGGCGCCTACGTATATAACGACGAAAGATCATGGTTTAATGAAATACAAAAGACTTATTAAAAAATAAAAAAAAAAAACCTGTATTAAAGACAATTTCATCACCATCACTGTTAATGGCATCTGGCACGCGCTTCCAGATGCCATTAAGAGACTACCGACTAAACCGTCTTTCAAAAAAAGCGTTCACGCTCACTTTTTATTTTTATCCGAGCAATAAGTGCTTTATATTATTCTCAATTTCGTGTATAATATAGTATATGTCATATATGTGTAAGTATATTTGTTATTCATATATATTTATTCGTTTATATATGTAGTTTTAGTATGTATATATATCAATAATTACTAGTACCGCATTCGAGTATTCTGACACTTGCCTATGGTTGACTGGCAGAGAATACTTTTAGCATTAAGTCCGCCATGTACACATATTTGTACTAATGAATAAATAAATAAATAAATAAAATAGAGGCAGATAAAACTGCCAAATTATTTTTTTCTTTCGCTTATTTATTTATGAATTATGTGTGCTTGTAATGGTATATAAATATTTTATTTATTTATTAATCTAACCAAATAACCAGTGTTATGGACTGCTACAAGTTGACACCTATTTCAGTAAAATATTACATTATAGTAATACTATCTGACTCCGTAAACGTTGTTTTACCATATACATTATTTCTAGAACTATACATGAAAATATATCGTACTACAATTATTATATTCGATTGTCATCTTGCAACACTATTGCGGAATATAAAGATCGCGATTAAACAACAGGGGTTGATCGTAAAAGCGTGAAAATTTGAATTTGTATGTATTTATCAATGCTAAATCATATTCAAATAAAAATACAAAATTTTGTCAAAAAAATTTAAAAAAAAAATTTTGTGGTGAGTCACCCTTGTCTTTGTGGGGTATAAAAAATAGATGTTGGCCGATTCTCAGACGTACCCAATTTGTACACAAAATTTCATGAAAATCAGTAAAGCCGTTTCGGAGGAGTTTGGTAACAAACACTGTGACACGAGAATTTTATATATTAGAAATATATAATATAGATTTATTTATTTATTTATTTAATACTTTATTGTACACATTAGTTATAAAAATATGACAGAGGTAAACAAAAGTACAGAGCATCAGAGTTAAGCTCGCCTCTCGCTCTAAAATCTCGTGTCTCGAGATTTTTATATATTAGAATATAGTGATTATAATTGATTTAATAAAACAGTATTATTTCAATAAATATCTACAATAAAATTACAAAAAGTCAATTATAAATAAAAATTAATTTTGTTAATCGCATCGGTAAAATTTCACATTGAAATCTTAAAAATCTTTATTTAAATGCGAGTTGTGCGGTATGACCACAGAGTATAATTATATTTTTTTTTTTTTTTCTAATTGGAAAAAGGCAAAGGAACACGTTCGTAATGGATAATTTATATAACGAAAACTCATAATAATATACTTATGTATGATTATAACATATTAAATACCTGTAGTTTGTGTGTAACATGTCAATTTTATTATAATAAATACATAATTAAATTTTCAACCGTTATTTGCGTAAAAATCCATAAGTGCATATGTAGCTATAGAGTAGACTTTTTTATATTCCAATGAGGCAAAGGAACGCGGACATAATAGATAAAGAAAAAATATCTGCGTATAGCAATGGTACATAAAACACGACACGTAATCTGACACGTAAATATTATAATAACAGCAAATAGAATAATTTATTTGTGTAAATATCCATAAATGCATGTAAAAGTGTAGTGCAAGACTTACCTGGTGGGGTAGTGGGTTCAACTTCTTTTGGTGCTTGTGAGTAGCTCTTGCCGAATGTGGTGAGTGCTTGGTAACTCTCACCAGTCAGCCAACCGGCGAGTAAAATCGGCAATATGGCCGCCGCAGCCTGCCTTCTGCACCACATCTCGACCCGCAAAACACACGCATCGTGTATTACCAGCTTTATAATTCGAATCGTGTAACTTTACGTCGTATGGTATGTTCGAATTTCAAAATGCCGATTTTTTACATTGTTATTTTTAAATTAATAAAATTAATTTTTAATTCTACAATTTTAAGCCAATTCGATTATTATAAATGATTTTATTTTAATTATTACATCGGAAATTTCTTTTAATTTATAGTAAACAAACAAGTAATATTTATGAAGCAAGAACCATTAAATTTTAATATCGCTCTAGTTATAACTTAACATCGAATCACCAAAGTTTATGTTTTTTTTTTAATAGCCGTTTTAACGAAGACCTTTATTACTTTATAAAGACCTTGGTTATGCACATAAATGTACGTATTTGTAAATAGGTATTAATTATGTTTTATGGAACTTAAAAAATATATATAACATATTTCCGTATTCCCAAAATAAAATAGGTATGGTTGTTACAGCTTTTGTAAAATTCCCTGCATTATGAAACCTTAAATTTTATCTATTCTCTACCCCAAAATAAGGGATATTCGAATTAATCGGTAGATTGGTATCTAAGTTTTCTTTGCCGCATTCATATAACAGAACAGGATATCCGATGATGCTGTCTCGTTCTATCATACGTATAGGGTAGGGAAAATATATCTATCGATAAATACATCTACTAATTATCCAAGGAGACTGATCTATTCCATTATTCCATCTGTTCCACTATCTAACTGTCAAAGTTATTAAACCATATATTAATCAGTTAATACTGATATATAAAAAAGTATATAAAAGATTGAAAAATTATGGCAACATTCGTATGTAACCTATAACGTTTTTTAATTTTTTTTTCTTATTTACTACCGGATCCAGATGTGGTGTAGACTTTTTTGTTAATAAAATCTAATTGGAAAAAAAAGGTAAACGTTTTAAATATAAATACGTATTTATTATTTGTAGTTTTACTCACGTTTTTAGATTTCTATAACCAATAACTATCATTCCTTCTATGTAATTCCTTGTTCTTAGCACCTAATGCAATAAATGCAGCAAGGTTTTTGTATGAATGCAAATTGGTAAACTAAGAACAGAAATTATAAAAAAATATATTAGGCGTTGCTGAAACAGCCAACTCGTGACGACGGCAAGTCTGATTGCACTCCTGTCTCTTAAAAGCCATAAATCATGCAACAAAAAAATAAATAAACCAGGCTGAAAACTGTAACATATTAATAAAGGAATTAATATTATAAATTCACGCCTTGTGGGCAGGCAGACGAAATGGGTGCCTCTAAGTATTGCTTCATTCACTTTCATCGCATGCAAATTTTTACTTGGCTCTTTAAAATTATAATCAGCTAAATATTTTGAGAAATCAATAGTGTTTTAATTAATAAAATAATGTGAGGTAATAATGTAATAACTACCGGTTTAATTTACTAGTAATTTGATCGAGAAAGCTCGACTAGTTTCGGGATCATCCGGGGCACTTAGTTTTGAGCGGCTATGATGCAAACGCGAGATCGATTTATTTTAAATCTTCTAATTTTCTTATGTTTAGGATTTATTAATATGACGTAACAGACATTTTGAAGTAAAAATTGAAACAATTATATTTTTTTATAGTTGTAGGTCAAACTCACCCTACCTGATGGTAAGCAAGTAATTTGGTCTCACTTGAGAGTTGCCACAACAGCAATCATGTACTGTATATATTTTTTATGCATTCATTACGTTAGGTAGAAGAATAATAATTAAAAATAGATTAATTTTTCATTAACAATTTTTTAACCAATAAAATAAAGCATAAAACAAGTCTGACCTTTGAACATGTAATTTCGCAAGCAAAACAAAATATAAAGTTTCAACCATTCATATAAAATAATAAAATTATGCAATTAAATGCTACGTAGAGTTATGTATAGTAAATTAAATGCCAAACGTGAACTAGAGCAATGGAAATAATAACAGCTAATAATCGAGTTAAAGCCATTTATTCACACTATTCCTGCATGCTGCGTATCGCTAGATGTGTGAAGTGTATGATCGTGTTTAAATGAATGATATATAATTATATATTTGTCCCATTAATTAGAAAAATCTTACCAGGTGGTGGAGTGGTCGTCGCAGGTTTGGGCGGATCTGTGTTCGCCTTTCCAAAGGACGAGATGCCAAACGCGTCGACGGACTGTACACTCAGCCATCCGGTTATCAATAAGGAGATCATAGTAGTTTTTTTACAGTACCACCACATTTTTATCGCACTGTATATCCGAGTCTTTATTTGTCGAAACGAACGTGTTTACGTTCTATCGTTTTGTCTATGGATATTTAATTTGGAATTCTATTTTCAAATTGCCTATTTTCTTAATGTTGATAGATTATAATTGAATAGGATTTTGCGAAAAATATTCCTATTGTGTGCTTGGTGAATAGCGAAATATATTTTATCTACTTAATCTAACGTAATTTTTGTTTTTCTATTGCTTTTTTAATACCCATTTTGTCTAAATAAGAACATTTATTACATAAATATCTAAGTAACTATTGTGACTCAAAGTTCTTGTCATTTTATTAACGATTGTGTCATCATAGATTATCAATTAATGTAATTTTTTTATGATTCTTCTTTTGCAGCCGCTGTAATTCTGAAGCCGCTGTGCCTACTACTTTTTTTTTAATTATTATAGACACTGAAATAATTATAATTTTTTGTAACTGAAATTTTATTTTCCTATTTTTAATAAGAAGTGCAATTATTGTTTTTTTTTTAATATTTAAATTGAGACTAATGTATATTTTTTATGAATAATAAACGTATGTATTTATGTAATTGATAATTTTCATATTGTTATTACATCAAAAATATGTAGAAATATAAGGGGAAAGTAGTTTTTAAGCATATTTACAGCTCAATAAATTAATTAACAATTAATTATGTCAAATTATTAACTATTACGTGTATCTATGTTCGTAGTTATACCATAGATAATACGAATACATATTAAAAAAAAAAACTGATTTTAAATCTCCACTACGCTGTTCCAAAGCGGGTTAGTGGATTCAAAATTGTGACGACTTATATACAGTTAAAGTCGTATAAACCGAAATATTATAATCTGCTTGCATTGCTCTGTAATATCAGAGCTTCTCGTTCTCAGATACAGCTCTCATAGACAAGAAATAGACAATAAAAATGCTCGCACGAGAAATAATGAGACAGATATGCATGGGTAATATGGATACCGATCCGATATATATATATTGGCTTCGTTTGGGCATTAATGGCGGGAAAAAGGTCATCGCCCATTTTGATATCGCCCATATCGGTCGGGTATCTATTTTTGAATATATTAAAAGTCTGTTATACGATATTATGTTTTTGGTAACAGATATTCGTTATTGGACTAGTGTATAGATATTTAAACTAAAATATATAGTTATTTCCATATATTACCCATCCCTAGAGACAGCGTATATCTCCATCTCATTCTATCTCATGGACTGGCTAGCGATAACGATTTTAGCCATATTCGTTTGCCACTTGTCCGGTGGGTTATTCTATTATTATTCAGAAGTGCAAGTAGATTAGGGAAATTACCTAAATCTGAACTCTTACCCGTCGGCGGCGTGGGCGTTGGTCTTAACGTGGGCGCTTCAGTTCTAGCACCGCCAAATGCCGGACTGAAACCTCCGTGACATTGTCCGATTAAGTAAAAATATATCATGATACACGTAAACATTCGTTGTTGACACATTTTCTTTATCTATACCCCTCAATGTGTACTTTTTCAATAGCCGAATTCGAATTTTAAATTTTTATATTCAACTTTTTTATTAGGTGAATGATTGTATAAAAAAAATATATTGTAAATGTAATTTTATTTACATTTTCTTGTGCACGTTATTTACAATTATATATTAATTTATGACCTGACTCATTCTTTTAATATATTATACAAAATATTTCAGTGCCTTCCTACAAACGTACGCCTTGGCATTTTTTTAAATAATGGGACAATAATAAACAAGTATAATTTAACCTCTATGGAAACATGAGCATCCGTGTAATCTATTTCCGTACTGAATATCTTAAATATCCAACGATATTTAAAACGTTCAGTGTAAAAAAACTTGCAGTGACTGTCCATGTGTTCTATAAAAACGTGATTACCAATTGTGTTTGTGAGTTGTGCACTTAGTGTAAAAGGTCCCATTATATAAAAAAAATTACCGGGCGGTGCGGTTGGGGCGGCTGATGGCGGTCGCGTATTCGAGACACCGAATGTGCTGAGGGCCTCTGATGAGTCGCCAGTAAGCCACGCCAGTAGCAATGGCAGAATGACAGCGGCTGCTTGCTTTCGGCACATCTTGAAAATCCCAAATACGTACATTTATGTTACCTTCCAGTTACGTTCTATGTCCTTGTCTTTGGTTTCAATATGGCGCTTCGATGTTGGCGCGAATTTTGACGTTTCGAAAACTAGAGACGTTCGTTGTTGTAAAAAAATGTATAGGCGACTAGGAATCCACTTAAAACCAAATGAACGTTCTTTTACAAGTGATTCAAACAAATATACTTTTATAAGTGTATAAAAAACATTTTATATGTCCATAAAATGATTATAAAAATCTACATAATTTTCAATCTCATTCATAAAAATCATAAAGTTTGCTTTTTATTTTATTACATTTTTATTGTAAAAATAAAAGAAAAATAGTAAATAAATTACATTTACGTACGTTAATAGTAACAGGTACGAAAATAAAATTACTGGGTCTTCCTGTCGCCTATAATTAAAAGCTTATAATATTTAAAAACATGTGAATACGTAATTAAAAATGTATTATTGTTGTATTGTATTCTAATTCATAAATATTGCTAGTAAGAAAAATTTATTAACTAGTATATAACATCTAGTGTTGAGTTGTTTTAATATTATTGTATTTAATTACAAATTTATTTGGAATTATAGACATATTAGAAGTAAGAAATTTAGCATGTTATTAAGTTCAAATAGTTATGGTTAGAAATTATAATATTAGATTAAAAACATCTAGATAAAGTGTCTCCTGACAAGTATGGCTTCTATCCTTTTTCTAAATGACGCGTTCTCCTTGAGGCATACAATTAAAAAAAATTATCACAAACAAAACCGATTTCAATCGTGACAAAATTTTCCTGACAAATATGGCTTCATTACTTCTTTTTTTTAAATGGCGCGTTCTTTGTAAAACATACAATAGTAAATAAAAAATATACCACAAACAAAACCGATTTCAATCGAGGCGAAATTTTGATTGAAAATTTAAATTACTAAACCGACTTATCTGATAGTAAAAAAGGATTTTCCAAATCTGTTTATGAATGACAGAATTATGAGGTGACAAACATACAAAAAGAAAATTAAAAATTTTAAGCAATACTATTCTTGTATTTGGTGCAATAGAAATAATGGTCAAATTGTTATTCATATACTTTCAAGCACAAATTCCCTAATTATAAGTGCCATATTATCACATCAACCGCCTGCTCCTCAAGCTAAGATAACTCATGATATGAGGGAGAGGGGGAGGGATTGTTACTAATGCAGTCTACCAGTTTCATTGCAAACAATACACCCTGTCAGATTGACCTGAATTCCAGGTGTATTCATCACGATAAGCTAACGGAATCGCCTTTTCATCCTCACCTATCATCCTTCACTGGTGCCCCGCTAGTGTATACCGTTAGCGCAGGCGAGGTTACCATTCCATTATCATCCAATAAAACACCCTGTGATATGATCACCCAGACCCAAATCAATTTAGAAAAGTTCTTTTCCAAAATTGACCCGACAGAGATTTGAACCTGAGACCTACATCGTTACTTATGCAAAACAATATGACAGCACTGCGCACACAGCAGTCATCCTAAAAAAACAATGCGTCAGCGAATAGAACAGATAACGCCACAAAAGAAAAAAAAAATAGAACAGACGCTGACAGTTTACTTTTTAGTATTTTATTTGTCACTCAACGCTTTATCTAGACGCTATATATATATATATATTATATGTATATTTTTTAAAACATCTCAACAATATAATCACGTAGGATTTCTTATTTAAAAAAAAAATAGTCAATATCATTTAATTTATAATAAAAGACTACAAATCCAATCGAAATTTAAAACAAAATTGAATAGCCTTGAATGGAGCACATCCCTAAATCTATAGACAAAAAGTAACGTCTTTGTCTATTAGAATGTAACTGAAAAGGATAGCAAGTCATCGCCATGATTAATTATAAGGTAAGGTCAGTGCATTTTGTGTTGTAATGGGTTTTAATACATTCTCGATAATTGAGTTATGCATGTACATTAAGTACGCGTAATTTAAGAATAATGTTTTACAGTTTGATCTACTTTAAAACGTTGTAATTCAACATAAATAGCTGAATTATAAATATCTAATTGGTATTAAGTTCTTTACATTAATACTTTTTGATCAATGACTTTTGACCATAGTCTAATAAATAAAAAAAAAACTGTTTGCTTTTTTACTTTTCTTTACATTCTAAATAGATTAAGGATATCTATGCTAGACATAACGTACTTTGTTAATATCTTTCAAGATATTATAATGTAGGCAATCTCATAGATTAAGAATAACGTCTGCATTTCTACGGATTATACATATATAATAAATAAGTACCCATATATTTTTTAATAAACATAAGTTTGAAATTTTAGGCTTGTACCCCATGTTTTATTATCTTTGAATCGACAAGTAATAAGAATTTATAATTTCGATTGAATTCTATATCTAAACACATCAAAATCGTGTAAATATTACAAAATTTTTTATTGTGGCAATTATTTACATGAGTAAATTGTTTTAGTGTCCCAGGTCTTTCGTCTCAGAGTCCATTTTTGTTTTTATAAATAGATTAGATTAATATATGTATTTCTTTGTTAATATTATAAATACAGGCAACTACAGACAAAACGCACTTTGGGAGAGAGGGAGGGATTATTAGTAATGCGGACTACCAGTCCCATTGCTAGCAATATATCCTGTTAAGTCGACTTCCACGTGGTCTCCTCAGGAAACCAGCGTGCTAAGTTCCTAGTGTATTCATCACGATAGGCTAACTAATAAGCCTTTTCATTTCACCTATCATCTTTTCCTGATGTCCCGACCAATGTATACTATTATTCCATCCTTTAAAAAAAACACAGTTTTGAAGAAGACCTATGTTTAGCAGTGAACATTTTTGGTTTTACCAAGAGACTACAGCATGGAGTTCTTTGAAAGGGTGTAAAGAGGTTTCTTCAGGGTCGAAACCCGCGTGTAATACCTCTGGTATTGCAGGCGTTCATAGGCTACGGTAACCACTTACCATCAGGTGGGCCGTATTGTTTGCCACCTCAGTGGTATAAAAGAAAAAGAACAATAAATTATTGATATATAAAATGTAGTAGTGAGTGTTGTTTGTTTATCACCTCTTAATGCCTTAATGGATGAACCGAACATTATGAGATTTGGTATACACATTTTATATGACATAGCAAAGAACATAGACTACTATTTATCTCGGCCAATCAACATATTCCGTTCGGAGGGAAAGGGATTGTTAGCAATGGAGTTTGACAGCCCCATTGCTAGCAATATGCCTTAGCAGGTCGACGTCTACGTGGTTTCCCCTGGAAACCATCGTGAACAATTCTTGTTGAATTCGTAACGATGGGATGACCAGCTTCATCCTCTCTTTTTATTCTTCACTGGTGCCCCGCCGGTGTATACCGATAGCGCGGGTGGGGTTACCATTCCATTATCACCCATAAAAAAAATATATCGCGGAAATGTAAAACTTACAAAATAATAATTAGAACAATCATTTATATTGTCTTATTTAGATTTTTTAATTAAAATCATGCAATGGCAACTTTATTACACACAATTTTTTTTTTTAATATTGGGACTTGAGACGTAAACTGACCTGGGACATTATGGTCTAGGTAATTTTTAACTGCTATAAGAATTTTGATGGTTTGGCCGTTTGTCCGTTATATATTAATATCGTTAGGCGGTATTTTTCTTTTTATATATATTGGACAATGGAAATTTAATGACAAACTTATTATGTTTTGTCATTTTTGAAAATTAGTTTGACTTAATTCGGAAATTTTGACTTTTTAATTTGTAGAGACAATTTTGAAAACAACTATATCAAGTCTTATGTGTGTTACTTACATAAATACCATCAAAATTCTAAGATACAGTAAAAAAGGCGCACCGTGAATCATACATTAAAAAAAAATTAATTTCCCGCCGGACACGTGAAAGAGATAATAATTATAAACAATATTTAGGCATTATTTTTTGCACAAGAGCTAATGACATCGTTTGAATCGAAGTTCTTATGCTGGCAACATTGAAAATAATTGTCAAATTTCGAACACAGTTATAATTATTCTAGAATGATCATTTAAAATGTTTAAACTATATTTTTTTCTATTAACCAACTAATAGCAATAAATTGTTAATTTTTAAGTAGATGGGCTTGTTCTTTATCCATGGTTATGAAATCCTAATTCACTTTTAATAGTAGATTTAGCTTCCTAAGTTAAATTTACTATTAAAAGTAAAATTTTAAGCCGACGATTGAAGAAAAGACCAAATAATAGAAAAAAATATTAAACAGATCGAATCGTTTTTAATAAATGGAATTAATCTCAATATTGAAAGTGTTTATAGACTACTAAAAATATAAAAAAAAAAAACATACGGAAACCATAAACTGCCAGAACTTTAACAGTTCTGTTTTTGAAACTTTTTAAAAATTAAATTCCACTGTCGTTTTAGAAGTTACTGAAAAGTATTGCACAATATTATTGACTTTATTATATAGTAAAAAAAAAAATTACATAATTTACATGTTTTTTTTTTCTATCATAATTATAATAGTATAATATAATAGTTTTTGACTATTCTAATACATTTTAAAAAAGATATAGTATCTCCATCTTGTACAACACGAATATTCTAATTTATAGAAGATTAAGATGTATGGATTCGTACACTTGCTTTTTTCTTTTGCAGATGTTGCTTTTATATTTTTAAACAATCATTCATTAATTATCGGAATTATAATATTGAATGTATGAAATTTGACAAGTATTAAGAGATAATTACAGAAACGATGCGCCTTCTTTTCAAATTTAAACGTTTTTCTTTTAACACAATTTAATAGATAATAGAAAATACAGTGGTTTTTTTAAGCAGCGTGCTTGAGAACATGCAATCTTAAAATTAAATACGAGAATAAATTATTAAAAATTAAGAGAGAAAAGAAATTAAATAAAATAATATCAAATTAAAATTCATTATAATTTAAATCCATAGATTATATTTAAATCAATAATTTACACTTTCACGTCACATTTAAAAAGAGATAAGAAAAAAAAAAAACATTATGGTGAAATGCTCAATTTACAAAATTACATACCATTAGTTCTGTAGATTAGTGGGTAACGTAACAGACGGACATAATTACTTCATTAGTCGCATTGTACATGACAAATACAAATCAATTGCTTTGTATTTTGTCTTTATAACAAAAAAAATATTATGCAATATGGAAAAAAAAAAATATTTAAAAAAAAATACGAGAATAGACAACATTATTTATAGTTTAAGTAGATAAATATGTTTAAGTTCGAAATGAATAAAAAAAAATATTACCATAAACATTTTCTATACTAATCCCCTTATTGATAAATCAGAAACTATTTTTAGCAATTGAACTGTTTTGTCTCTTTTTTTCAAACCTATTTTAACAATTACACTTTTTTTACATTTTCGTCACTTTCTTTTTTAAATTTGGAATTTAAAGTGACGTAACAGTGTAATTGTTAAAATAGGCTTTGTCGAAGATATAAATTTTTATTAATAAGGGCATATTATTATAAAGAGGAAAGATTTGACTTTTTATTTGTTTTTTTTTTTGTAATGGATAAACTCAAAAACTACTGTATCGATTTTAAAAATTCTTTCAAAAGTAAGAAGCTACATTACTAGCTAGTAATATGGGCTGTATATTGTTAACTGTCTACCTATGCGAAGCCGGGGCGATTGGTTATTTGTAATAACAGATTGTGTTAAAAAAAAGTGATTACAATGGTCAAAACCAATTTTTTTAATTTAACTGATTGATAAAGTCTCTGTGAGATCAATCTGTTAGTGTATTCTTTCAGATAAAAAAATAATTTTGTAAATCCGTCTATAAGTGACGAAATTATGTGATAACAAACATAAAAAAAATAACTAAATTGAGTCTCTCCTTTGAACCTGAAGAAAATAAAAAAAAAAAAGTAAATTTATTGATTTAAATACTTTTTTTTTAATAAATAAATTAATATACTCACGCTTGTATGTTGATACACGTATATAGCGTAAGTATACATTAAATATTAAGGTAAAAAAAAAACATTTTTTTAGACATAAAAAAAAATATTAAAAATCTTATTCAATCTAAATACAAAATGGAATGTGTCATTCAAATTATGAATAAAATATTTTAAAACACTAAATGTAAATTATAATATTTTAAAGAAAAATATTACAAATATTTCTTTTTATTATAAATAATTAATTAATAAATATTACTAGATTGCTTACGTATTATTGCCTATTAAAACTAATTAATAAATTAACAATAGGTACTCAATAATTTGACAAACACATTCCTTTGCTAAAAAAAAAAGACAAATAAAAAACAAAAACCACAGATAAAATCTAAGTTTGTGCGTGAAGCGTGTGCTGGCAGTTTATAGAAAACTTTTAAATTTCGCATTTAGAATCCTTTTAGACCAGAGAGAAACAGTTTTATTTAACTCGTTAATTCGGCTTTAGTTTACAGTTTTTCTTTATCACTGTGTTTGTATGTATGGGTTTAGTTACAGTTATGCGTTGTCCGTTGTGTTTGTAGCACGTGCGACGCGGTACTGAACTCCAAGGATCGCGCTCACCAAGGCTGCACGCTTTCTTCGTGTACAGGCTGCTCGGAAAACTTTACCATCGACAATTTATTTCACTAATAACATTATGGTCGTATCTGAAGCGCAATTTCTCTATATTTAAAATTAAAATTTGATAATATAAAGAAATTTTCATTCTGAAGGCTGTTAAGAACTAAATTTCTAATATTAGTATAATACTATATTGACATTTACAAATACAATTTAATTTTTGTCATTGTTTTTTTTTTGATTTGTTATTATTATACATAGTATTTTTTTGTAAAAACAACAAAAAATTTGCATGCCAATAAAAACTATTTATTTATTTAAGGAACACTAACAGCATATTGCATTATAACATATAGGTGTAACAAACATTAAATACAATACAATATTAATGCACACGCCTATTATAGGTATTCACAGCATTCACTTTAACATAATTATTCGATGTTGTTATCAACATGTTCGAATTATAATGTCATTTAAATAACCAGTATGTGTCTACAGAACACATATGTTTATGCAAATAAATTTATTTTTACTTTAATAGTTTTAAATCAAAATTATTATACAATTTAGTTTAGGTTAGGTGGAGTGGCATTAGCACAATAGTTTATTAAATTGTCTAACTATAAATGAAAATAGATGTCGCTATTCCATGTATATTTCGCTCTATTTTTGTACCTTTGCTGCATAGAGGTCGCTAGTATAACAAGATAATGTCCCGCTCATTATGGTTTATAAACGGGACTTATTATAAATTTTTTTTTTGTTAGTCAACAAAACAGTAATTATGCAAAATTATCAATTTAAAATATTTGGAAAACGGTATGTATTACATATACATATGTAGTTTTAAATTTATAGACGTATCTCCCCTTATTCATAAAGACCTTCAAACCTATTTTAACTATAACACTGTTTTGTCACTATCTTTCAAATTTAGAATTTAGCATAAAAGAAAGAGACGAAACAGTTCAATGGCTAAAATGCGGGGGCAAACGAACATGGGCTCACCTGATCGTGCCTGCATCCGCCCATGATCACCCACAACACCAAAAGCACTGCAGGTGTGCTGCCGGCCTTTTAAAAAGGAATATGCTCTTTTCTTGAAGGTTACGATGTCGTATCGGTTCGGAAATACTGCTGCTGGCAGTTGATTCCAAAAAGTGGTTGTGCGTGGAAGAAAGTGCCTTGAAAAACGCACGGTGGAGGACGGCCACTCGTCCAGATGGTTGGGATGGAACTTTAATTCGTAGCGGGTTGTACGGTGGTGAAAATCAGCAGCAGGTATTAGTTGATAAATTCGGTTTGACGTGTTTATCACTTTTAAAAAGTCAGTTAAAAAGAGATCACCCTGTGCATTAATATCATATCGGGGGCACCCCCCTCCCCCACCAACAAATTATATAACCAAAATAGACGAATCACGATGTGAGAACATGCAACAATACTACATACATACCGACCTATAGGATTACACAGTAAACTGGCTGTGCGCCGCGGCTTCTCCTGTATTCCTATTATAATTACGTTAAATAGCACCTCTAATACGATAATGCGCGCGTGATATCCCTGGTGTTATAAGCGTCCATAGGCTACGGTAACCCGGTTTACCATCAGAAGGGCCGTATGCTTGTTAACCACCAAAGAAGAAGAAAAAACATTTTTGTTTTTAATTCTATTCATTCATAAACAATAATTTGTATTTGAAAGTCATAATACCAGAGGGAGACTTTGTACAAAAGTCGTTTGCTTGGGTACCTCTGTCCCAGTCGTGTTTCAACCGTAAAGCAGTTGTGTTTGCATGGCTGTGTTTCGGTTTGAAGGGTGGGATATGGCAGTGTATTTACAGGGTACAAAGGAATATTACCTGAGTCCTCAGGAATGGCAACGCATGGGGTATATCATGGGCGAAACAGTATACTCTGTTATGTGCATTACTGCTCATGTGTATAGACGACGGTCCCCACTTTTCATTAGGTGGGCCGTCAGCTTGTTTGCCACTCTAAGTTGCATAATTCTGTTAACAATTATTTTAATGAATAAATAAATAAATATTTACACGTCCGCCACAAATAGATATGGGAAAAGAAAATAGGAAAAAGGAGAGCAGCCCCTCTACCTCCATTTTGGGGGGAAAGAGACCACTAGTTAGTTGCCTTGTATTATTTTGTTTAATTCCGCTATAAATAATATTAGGGTATAATGGGGTAGGCCTGTAATGGGGTCTAACAGCCCTATTGCTAGCAAAATATATCAGGTCGACCTCCACGCGGTTCCCCCTGGAAACCATCGTGAACAATTCTTGTTGAATTCGTCACGATGGGCTAACTGACCTGCTTCATCCTCACCTATCATCCTTCACTGGTGCCCCGCCGGTGTATACCGATAGCGCGGGTGGGGTTACCATTCCATTATCACCCATTAAAAGAAACCTGCCTCAAGAAATAAGTCATTCAATTCAAACAATTTTTTTTTATCTTTCTCTTATTAGTAATTAAGTGCTTATCAGTCCTTAAAAAATATTAAGATTTCACTGTGATATCAAACTGAACTTGAATGGTCCGTGTGATCCCGGCATAGAATAGGCCACCCCTTCCTTTCCCGCGGGTGTCGTAAGAGGCGACTAAGAGATAGCAAGAAATAGGCAGCAGCGTCCCTCTTAAAACATCTCCAAAGGCCTAACTGCGACCAATTCACCAGCCAAACATGGCAATTACTGGCAAAACCCCCCAAGGGGAAGGCTTATGTCCAACAGTGGACAGTTAAAGGCTGATATGACGATGAAGATGATTTAATTGAAATTTTAATTTTAGAGGTATGTTTAGAATAATGACTCATCAGAATCGACCCGTTACCTCTATGGTTAAGACCACATAAGACTCATACGTGAAATATTTCACACTGCACACTCGACGCCTTCGAATATAATAGCTTGGTAAAGTCGGAGTGCTAGATACAGCGGGAAATTGCTAAAATAATTTATTTATTTATTTTATTTATTCATTAGTACAAATATGTGTACATGGCGGACTTAATGCTAAAAGCATTCTCTCCCAGTCAACCATAGGCAAGTGTCAGAATACTCGAATGCGGTACTAGTAATTATTGATATATATACATACTAAAATTACATATATAAACGAATAAATATATATGAATAACAAATATACTTACACATACATGACATATACTATATTATACACGAAATTGAGAATAATATAAAGCACTTACTGTTCGGATAAAGATAAAAAGTGAGCGTGAATAATTGTAGTGATTAAGGATAGATAGATACTCTTTATTGTTTCCTCCAAAAGATTACAATAGTAAACTTATTATAAATGTAAACAATTACAAAAGTAAACAATACAAGATAGAAAAGATAAAATAATAATAATAATAATAATAGAACAATACAAGATAGATACAACAATATAGTAAAGATTACAATAGTAGAATGGCAACGCATGGGGGGTATCATGGGCGAAACAGTATACTCTGTTATGTCCACGGTACTGCTCATGTCTATAGGCGACGGTTACCACTTTCCATCAGGTGGGCCGTCAGCTTGTTTGCCATTCTAAGTTGCACAAAAAAACCTT
Organism: Galleria mellonella; assembly: GCF_026898425.1. Taxonomy (NCBI): domain Eukaryota; kingdom Metazoa; phylum Arthropoda; class Insecta; order Lepidoptera; family Pyralidae; genus Galleria; species Galleria mellonella. The sequence goes on along the minus strand of NW_026442002.1, from coordinate 1,440,705 downwards.
CGTGATTGACTTACTGTTGAATTCGTCACGATGCCCCAACTGATCTGCTTCATCATCATCTATAAATCCCTCACTGGTGTCCCGCCAGTGTATACCGATAGCGCAGACGGAGTTACCATTGTACATACATACATATCTGTCACGCCTGTCTCCCATCAGGGTAGGCAGAAACAATGGAACGCCAAATGCTTCGATTCAAACAAACCTCTTTCGCTTCTTCCACATTCATCAATCTTTTCATACACGCTCGCCGGTTACGGGTACTTTTAATTTGGCCCTTCTTCAGCACGTCGCCTATTCGGTCGACATACGTCCGTCTAGGGCGGCACCTACCGACATCTCCATTCATTCTTGCTCGATAAATCTCTTTCGTAATTCTTCTTTCATCCATCCTCTCCAAATGACCAAACCAACGCAACATTCCTTTGTAATATCAAAATTAAAAAAATAACTGCCTGTTTTGAAAATCCGCGCACAGTGGCGCCCACTTCCGGCGTCCAGCTCTAACTGCTAACATTACTAAGTCATTATACGGAATGCGATAGTGGTAACATAGCGTTATCTTCAGTAACATAATAGTACCCTTTGGCACCTTAACGATTTAACCAATCACTATGAATTTTTTTTTACAACACAGAGGGCAAACGAGCATGCGTCTCACCTGATGGTAAGTGACTACCGCCACCCATGATCACCCACAACACCTACGGCATTGCAGGTGTACTGCCGGCCTTTTAAAAAGGAATATGCTCTTTTCTTGAAGGTTATGTTGTCGTATCGGTTCGGAAATACTGCTGCTGGAAGTTGATTCCAAAGAGTGGTTGTGCGTGGGAGAGAGTGCCTTGAAAAACGCACGGTGGAGGACCGCCACTTGTCCAGATGGTTGGGATGAAATTTTAGTTTGCATTAAAATTTAATAATTTATTCTTTATTGTACACAAAACATAATGTTAACCACAATTCATTATAAACATAATGTACAAAGGCGAGCTTATCTCTAATAAGAGATTTCTTCCAGCAAAACCTTTTCATGTAAATAATTTAGTACATATACAGTTATTTTTTTATTGTGGCTCCCCCTAATGAGCACCCTTTCTCCGGATATTAACCCTTAAAAGCTGGGGGGAAAGGGATTGTTAGCAATGGAATTTGACAGCCCCATTGCTAGCAATATGCCTTATTAGGTCGACCTCCACGTGGTTCCCCCTGGAAACCATCGTGAACAATTCTCGTTGAATTCGTCACGATGGGCTAACTGACCTACTTCATCCTCACCTATCATCCTTCACTGGTGCCCCGCCGGTGTATACCGATAGCGCGGGTGGGGTTACCATTCCATTTTCATCCATTAAAAAAAAACCCTTAAAAGCCTGATTTTTTAAATCAAATTAAAAAATATATAAGTATATCCTTTACTGTGTTTACTAATGGGGAAAAAGAGAGAAAAAAAAATCAAAACGGTATTTTTATATATTTATTTTGAAAGAAACATTTGGTATCATTTTTGATACTTTAGGCATTACGGCAATCAAAATACGATCAAATTTGAAACTTTAGGTGTTTAAGGGTCAAGTTCCAGGTTATGTATCTAAATCTTTACATTATTCAGCTAGTTTCCTCAGCTTTCCTTTCCATCCATTCTTTCATTCCGTTTATACCTGATTTCCTGTCAGTTCTATTTAGTTCCTAATTATTTTGTTCATAGGTTTTCCGGTAGTCGTTAGACCACGATCCTTTGGCGTTGATACGTCACCCATCCCACTGTCTGTGCATCAGTTTGTTTTTGGTTCATATACTTCCTTCTAATCCCGGCGAAGAATAGGCCAGCCCATCATTTTCCGAGTAGTAAGAGAGGACGAGGGATTGCAGCGGCGTCCCTCTTAAAACACCTTACTGCGGTAACTATTATGAGAAACTGGGCACCTAACCTAACAGAGAATCAAACCCGAGAATTCATTTACATAAAACAACATGTCCGCCATTACACTACGAAATCCTTACTGTGATGATATTTTTTTTTTAATTTATCTATCTATATTTCATTATCACCATCATTTCAGCCATTGTCTGTCCACTGCTGGTCATAGACCTCCTCTATAGTCTGCTATAAATAACTGTCCTAAGTTACCTGCATCTACTGATTCTCTGCAATGCATTTAAGATCGTCACTCCATCTGTTTTTTTTGATGGGTGAAAATGGTACGGTATCCCCGCCTGCGCTAACGGGATACGCTGGCGGTGCACCAGTGAAGGGTGATAGATGAGAATGAAAACAGGCCAGTTAGCCCATCATGATGAATTCATCAGGAATTAACCATGATAATTTCCAGGGAGAACCGCGAGGAGGTCGACCTGGTTGGATATATTGCTAGCAATGGGATTCTTAGTCTCCATTATTAACAATCCCTTTTCCCCCCATGGTTGGGTATATTGCTAGCAATAGGAATCTCAGTCTTCATTACTAACAATCCCTTTCCTTCCACTCCATCTGTTGGGTCGTCCTACAACGGTCAACCGTTGAAATCAATATATTCCTTTTACGGTTGATCGCATTCAAGGGCCATATTGTCTCTATATCCGCTCAGGATGCTATGGTCACATAAATTAAAAAATTAATCAATTAAGAAAAACAAGGCAGTATAGTATAAATTACTTTGGCCTATTCTGCGTTTGGACTATAAAATAAAAAAAAAAAAACAGGTAGGTAGGTAAGTTAATTTTGAACTGTCAACGATAATAAACAGAGATAGCTGGCTTTGCTACGCAAGGTTGTTTCACTGAGTTAGAAGGTTAGAAAATAAATTATTCTGCAGTGTAACTATTACTTGGCGGCCGTGTTGTTTGAGCAAACAAATCGACGATCGGTAGCTGTCAAGTTTCCCGCCCTTTTTGCTTTCATAGATAATAATCATTTTGGAAATTGCTTTTTTTATATAGATAATGACAGAATCGTTACGTGTTTATTTTTCGATGCATACATATTAATTTAATACATATATATATATATACAATAGTAATGATATGTCCCTTAGCATTCAAACTTAAATTAGGTTATATTGAAAAATAAAGTCATAAAAATATCAAAATACAATATAGGTACATGGTTTTAATTTAAATTTTAATTTATTCAGCGTTAATTGTTTGTAAAAAAAATTAAATAAAGAATTCAATTTACTAAAAGAGATTGCTTGATTGATGTATAATCGTGATTTATAGTGCTTCGACCCCACAACATGATGTCTATGAAACGGTCTACATAGAAAAAAAAAACATATTTCATTAGAAAATAAAATTAGACCTAACCTTTGCATGTTTCGTTACATCCACTGACCTCTAACAGAGTACATTATATGAAAGTGTATCCATACCTTACATTTTCTCCTGAATGTTGGCGGCTGGCAGCTCGGTTCCGAAATTCCAAATTCAAATTAACAAAGAAGGGCGAGCACGCACATACCTCGAAACAAGGCCGATTAAAAAATAAAGCTTTCCCATTAATAAGAAATTCAAATAAAACCTTATTGCGTACAGAATAAGGTTAATTTTTAATAGAGAATGCATAATGTATATTTTTTAAACTAGGAGGTTCGTGTAATGCCAAAGGTCAAGTGGCCGGTGTTCCTTTAGTTAGAATTTATTGGTATGGTGTAGTGGACTGACCGTGTGTTGAGGCAAAGGAAACTACGACATAGGTGTATAACCTACTATGTGTAATAAATAATAGGTAATTTGCTACACTGCAGGCTTATTAGAATCACTACTATAATAACTCGTAAATTTAGTACATTTTTTCAGGAAATATTTATAAATCATATACAAGTAAATATTGTTAATTCTGCATATACAAATAAACTGTATTTGGAAGGACCTGGCTTGCAAGGCACAGGTTACCCTAATTTGTTGCCAGGGCAAAAAATATGTAACAGTGCAACCCTGTATTTGTTAATAAAGGTTTATTATTATTATTATTAAAAAAATAGAAGTTCAAAAAACTTCTTTTTTTTTTAAATGGAGCATAAGTACATAAAAAATATTAAACAAAAATTAGACAGATATTTTATTTATTTTTTAAATTGTATATTAAAATATTTATCTCTTTGAATAAACATATCGAAATATGATATATAATACATAGTATCAATAAATATAATAAAATCGTAACTGGTCGCTGTCTGTACACGGAAGGTACATAATAAAAACTATTATAAGGGTGACTTTACGAACACAATACAACCCAAAACAAAGACTTTTAGAATTTTTTGTCTGTTTGTCTCTACGTTTGTGCACGCTAATCTCAGAAATGGATTAACCGATTTGAATGCGTGTTTCACTAATGCACTGCGGTTTGCTCTGCTTAACATTTAGTGTTTGTTTTATTACAATCGGTGCGTAAATAAAAAAGTTATATCAATCTAAAGGATCACATATAAAATGCTATAAAATAACCGATCAGTTGTATTGGCTGAAACTTTATGAAGGTAGGTTATATATTAGGTAGGTTTGAAGCCGGAAGGAGACTTTGTACAAAAGTTATTTGCTTGGGAACCTCTGTCCCATTCGTGTTTCAACCGTGAAGTAGTTGTGTTTGCATGGCTGTGTTTCGGTTTGAATGGTGGGATATGGCGTGAATTTACAGGGTACAGAGGAATAACACTTGAGTCCTCAGGAATGGCAACGCGTGATAGGTATCATGGGCGAAACAGTATACTCTGTTATGTCCACGGTACTGCTCATGTCTATAGGCGACGGTTACCACTTACCATCAGGTGGACCGTCAGCTTGATTGCCATTTATAATTGTTTTAAAAAAAAAAGCATTAAATTTTATTATTTTAATATATTGATAAAAAAAACATATTTGATTAAATTAAATTAAATATATATATATATATATATATATATATATATATATATATATATATATATATATATATATATATATATATATATATATATAATACAATAATTAATGAATACCTACGTACAATAAAGTTATAACTAACATATATATCAATATGGCGGATTGACTTGTCACTGTTGATGATGAAACTGAAATAAAAAAAAAGCAAATAAATACCAGAAGGAAACTATAAGAGTCGTCTCTATGGGAACATCTGTGTTCGTGCCATGAAACAGCTGTTCAAATGGCTGTGTTTCAGTTTGAAGAGTTCTTTTTAGAATTGGTAACCCCACCTGCGCTTTCGGTATACGCTGGCGGAGCACCAGTGAAGGGTGATAGATGAGAATGAAAACAGGCCAGTTAGCCCATCACGATGAATTCATCAGGAATTAACCATGATAGTATCCAGGGGGAACAGCGAGGAGGTCGACCTGGTTGGGTATATTGCTAGCAATGGGATTCTCAGTTTCCATTACTAACAATCCCTTTCCCCCTCCTAGGGGGGTTTTATCAGTAATTGCCACTTATCAGACGAGTTGGCAACCGCAGTTAGGCTTCGGTGTTATTTTAACAGTTGCAATATGGTGCAATAAAGAGTTCAATAAATAAGAGGGACGCTGCTGCCCGTTCCTCGCACTTCCCTAGTCGCCCCTTACGACACCCACGGGAAGGGAAGGCGTGCTTAACTTTCTACTTATATTATAATACATATACACTTAGTAGATTACTGTAAAACACAGTTGAAATGCAATAAATATAATTATCAACGAACTTTTTTATTTTGAAGATTTTTTTTTAAATCCGTTGTATTTTCTTTCTATGTTTGTTACCTCATAACTCCGTCAGTTGGAAACCGATTTGGATCTTCTTTTATCTGAAAGAATATACTTACAGAGTGGATCCATAGAAAAAAATCGATTAAAAAAAAATCAGCAAAACAACCGGTTTTGCCACAGTCGTCGAAGCCGACATTTTATGGAACACAACCTCATCCTCGGTCAGGATCCTCGTCCACGGTGCTGTTCATGTCTATACGCGGCTCTTATTGCTTACCAGCTTCTTTCATTCGTTTTCTTTTTTGCTTTTTTTTTTTTTGTTTTGCTAGCACTTTTTTTTAATGGATCGTCAGCTTGATTGCCGTTCTAAGTTCTCGAAAACACTTAACGCACTCACCGCATGTGTGTAACGTTTCAGAATACACGTAATCGAAGGAGCATTGGCACAGGCTGTTCCTGCAGATCACCCTCTCCGATATGTCCTGAAGGAAGCACTCGCTCGTTCTGGTGCAACTCTCGAACAGACCTGTAGATGTAAATCATTATTCTACTGTTTGATTCGAATAAGCCTGCTTAAAGTGGGGGCAGGATGGGCCGTGCCCACCCCAGAACTGTCAGGTGCCCACCCTAAGATGCGGGGGAAGCTTCGCAAAGGCATGTCTAAGAGTACGCCCCTCACAATACTCACGGGAAATGAAGAGATGGCTCTCCAAAAGGTTATAATAGTAAACCTTATAATAGTAAGTCTTTTTTTTATACCACTGAGGTGGCAAACAAGCATACGGCCCACCTGATGGTAAGTGGTTACCGTAGCCTATGAACGCCTGCAATACCAGAGGTATTACGCGTGCGTTGCTGACCCCGAAGAAACCTCTTTACCCCCCCTTTTGAAGAACCCCATGCTGTAGTCTCTTGGGAAAACCTCGGCAGGGAGCTCGTTCCACAACCTGAGTGTTCGTGGGAGGAAACATCTCTGAAACCGCGCAGTACGCGACCACTGAGGCTGTAGGACATGAGGATGAACTCCCTGTCGATGACGAGCCGTACGATGGTAGAAAGTGGCTGTGGGCATCATATCAGTCTTCATCGTGCCTCTGATCAAACAGTTTATAACTACTCCTCTCCATCCAAAGGTTGCCTGCAAGAGATCGCTCTTAGCGATAAGGTCGCCCATTGTTTTCTCATTGTGATTATTTCTTGTAATTGTTTATATTTATAATAAGTTTACTATTGTAATCCTTTGGAGGAAACAATAAAGAGTATCTATCTATCTATCTGGCTAACCTATAATCAATACAAACATTCACAGAGATAATACAATACGAGACTTCATCGCTGAAAGAAATCTCTTCCAAGCAACCATTGGATGGAGAGGAGTAATTATAAACAGTATGATCGGATTTACATACATACATACATATCTGTCACGCCTGTCTCCCGTTAGGGTAGGCAGAAACAATGGAACGCCATATGCTTCGATTCAAACAAACCTCTTGCGCTTCTGATCAGATTTTTACGTCATAATGTAATAAAATAATCTTAAATATGCAAATGTACGCCTCCATTGTGTTATTTTTTTTATAACACATAGAATAAACGAGATGGTAAGTGACTACCGCCGCCCATGATCACCCTCAACACCAGAGGCATTGCAACTGTGCTGCCGGCCTTTTAAAAAGGAATATGTTTAAATCTTAGATTATATATTATACATAGAGTGTCTCCATACAAATGCTTCGAGAAAAGCGGCTCAACTTTTTCATACAATTTTGCGTGACAAATAGTTAAGAGTGATTCCTTTATAACTTCTATATTTATTTTGTCTAATAAATTCTGCACCTTTTTAATACGTAAACACTAATTTTTTTTTATTAAATAATTAATTATAGATACGTCAAGGTACATTGTGTGCGTAAGTCGAGTACGAGTCAGCTAATTTGACAATTAGCTGACAAAAAGTTGACCCGTTTCTGATGCTATTTTTTTTTAATACATGAAAATGGAATGGTAACCCTGCCCGCGCTATCGGTATCCACCGACGGGGCCAGTGGAAGATGATAGGTGAGAATGAATGCAGGTCAGTTGGCCCACCGTGATGAATTCGACAAGAATTAACCATGGTGGTTTCCAGGGGGAACCGCGTGGAGGTCGACCTGAGAGGGTCAGTTGCTAGCAACGGGGCTACTGGACCTCATCACTAACAATCCCTTTCCCCCCGGCTTGATGCTCTATTTATATAATGCATAAAATATTTATTTTTACTGGTCATGGTCCAGCAGGAGCCATCTCGGAAGTGGTATCCACTGAGGCATACACAGATATTTTCCTCACAAACGCTGGCCTCTCCCAGCACGCTGACACACTGCACGGTATTATTGCATTGCGCTTCATAGCCTGACGCAACTGTAACAAATAATGAACGTTAGAAACGGAGACTAAGTGTCCCCATTGATAGCAATTATCACCGTCTATTTTACTAAACTAGGTCTTAAGATGAACGTGAACGAGTCTAAAATTATAGAGGTGATAGGAACTACCAGAGGGAGACTTTGTACAAAAGTCAATTGCTTGGATGCCTCTGTTCCATTCGTGTTTCTACCGTGAAGCAGTTGTGTTTGCATGACTGTGTTTCGGTTTGAAGGGATATGGCAGTGAATTTACAGGGTACAGAGGAATAACACCTGAGTCCTCAGGAATGGCAACGCATGGGGGGTATCATGCGCGAAACAGTATACTCTGTTATGTCCACGGTACTGCTCATGTCTATAGGCGACGGTTACCACTTTCCATCAGGTGGGCCGTCAGCTTGTTTGCCATTCTAAGTTGTATAATAAAAAAAGTTTATATACGCAGTAACAACATTTATCTATCGATCCATACAAACACCTTCTCATCCTTTCTCATTAAAAATAGTATGGTATCATTTTACAGTGTGCAAGAGTTTTTGATACAAAAAGGTAAACAACCTACTTGAATTGGGGGGAAAGGGATTGTTAGTAATGGAGAATAAGAATCCCATTGCTAACAATCCTCGCGGTTCTCCCTGGAAACTATCATGGTTAATTCCTGATAAATTCATCATGATGGGCTAACTGGCCTGTTTTCATTCTCATCTATCACCCTTCACTGGTGCTCCGCCAGCGTATACCGTTAGCGCAGGCGGGGTTACCATATCATTTTCATTCATAAAAAAAAAACCTACTTGAATTAGCTATCGTGTTACAATGCAGCTGTTGTCAATAGTCCATGATTTGACAGTGACATTTCTTTCCTTTTTTATTGTTGACAAGTGTCTGACATTGTGATGTATTTTTTTTTATATAACATGTCGAATTTTAATGACCTATTTAACATTTATTCTTTTTAAGTTTTAATATTTGCATGCCTAATTATGGCGAAATATGAGAACTTATACTTATTGTAACATTTATACACTTACCATGTTTCTTGTAAATAAATAAATAAATAATTAACAGTTACTTACCCGGCCAGCATTCCTCGGCGTATGGCACGTATTCCTCGTCACATTGACAGGTGTTGTCAGAACATACCGTGTTCTCAATAACACAGTCCGTGTCCTGGTAACACGCACCCCCAATAACTGTAAATACATACATAGAGATAAAAACTTTGAGCCATCCATTGCACACGTAAAATAAATAAATAAATCTCATACAATCGAGTAAAATACCTGGTATGTTAAAATATTTTGCGACCCCAGACTTGTTTTTATGTTAATTCCTAATAAATATGTCTTTATAACTTATTTATTTATTCATTAGTACAAATATATGTACATGGCGGACTTAATGCTAAAAGCACTCTCTCCCAGTCAACCATAGGCAAGTGTCAGAATACTCGAATGCGGTACTAGTAATTATTGATATACATACATACTAAAACTACATATATAAACGAATAAATATATATGAATAACAAATATACTTACACATATATGACATATACTATATTATACACGAAATTGAGAATAGTAAAAGTATTTTGTTCTTTTTTTTACTGAGTCAGTTTCCGCGATTTTTTTATAATTACATAACTCATTTTTTTTCAATGTGTTACTCCCCAGGGGGTCGCGAAGCCTCTATCCATAATTATTAAAAAAAAAAAATACAAAAGTGTTTCGGATTCTCAAGGTTGACTGGAAGAAATCCCTTCAAGAGACAAGGTAGCCTGTGTTAACTCCGCCTGTGTACATTTTTGTTATAACCTAATATCTATACTATAAGTGAATGTACGAAAGTAAATGTACCAAAATGTACACAGGCGGACTTATCCCTCAAAGGGATTTCTTCCAATCAACCTTGAGAACACGAAAGGAGAAAGTGTCTATAGGATTGGTATATAAAGCATAACATATATGGTGCAAAAATAATATTTGAACTAATAAAGATATATATACATATATATAAACATAGAATAACTATTATACATATAAGTAACTCAACTGTCTAGTGTATTGTAAAAAATCTTTTTGTTTAAACTTTGAAGTCATGAAAGGTCTGTGCCATTCTGCGGGTCTACCATGTTTCGTGTCTCCATGACTCAATTTCGTGTTTTTGTTTATACCAAAATCGGACCAATAAATGGAGTTTAACATTTCGTTCGTCATACATCCTATCATAAACGTCCAAAGAAATAATATTTTAACATTTTTAATATTTCCAAACGGCATGTATTATGTAATTTTAACATCAAATTTCTGTTTTGTTTGGCTCCGAAATTTCGGAAAACATTTCAAGGTAAGGTTCAGTCGAGTGGGACTTCCAAAAGTCTAGCAATTTATACAGTAAAGGATTTGGTGTGGGAGTGGGGAGTTGTGTATGGATGTGTTTTTTTTTTGTGAAATACAATTTTAAAATTTTCGAAAAGTCGTGCAAAATCGGTATGGATTACTAGTGTACAATAAAGATTTACAAGAACATACTGGGAGCGCAGTATCCCTCGATTTCCTGGTATCCGTTCCCACAGGAACAGACTCCGTTGAGACAAGCAGTGTTCGCTGTTTCAGTACACTCCATGTCCGCTTGGCACGGGTCTCCGAGGTCTACGAAATGAGAATTTTATAAATACAAGGCGAAACGAAAAACAAATGGTTTTATCACCATTCTATCTGATGTAAATTTCTATTGAAGCCTTCTTGAAAGAGGCACAGACAAGAGAGAGCATACACTAATAAAAAAATAATAATACAGGAGTTGCCACCTTCCAAAAATAAGACACCCAATATATTTTTTTTTTATAGGTGAAAGTAGTATGGTAACCACGCCTGCGCTAACAGGATACGCTGGCGGTGCACCAGTGAAGGGTGATAGATGAGAATGAAAACAGGCCAGTTAGCCCATCATGATGAATTCATCAGGAATTAACCATAATAGTTTCCAGGGGGAATCGCGAGGAGGTCGACTTGGTTAGGTACTTTGCTAACAATGGAATTCTCAGTCTCCATTACTAACAATCCCTTTCCCCCCAATAAAAAATTGTTACCACTCACGAACAATTGATTAATATTTTTGGAAATTTATTGAAATAAACTTTATACTCCAACAATATCACCCCTCACTGGTGCCCCGCCAGCGTATACCGATAGCGCAGGCGAGGTTACCATTATCATCCATTAAAAAAAAAGCAACCCCTTTCTCTCCATGGTATCTATATTTGCTCAGGAAGCCACCAGGAAGCCACCAGGCCACTTATCGTGCTGTTATAAAAAAAATACTTACCAAGCCCAGTGGTCAAGCACAAGCCGTCCACTTCGATATAGCCATCCGGGCACGCGCAGTAGCCTGTACCGTCATCACCAACCAAACACTGGATCTCCATCTCCCCGGCCAAACAGTCACTGTTCACTTCGCACTCTTCACCAATAGCTACGAAGAGAAATGAATAATAAGAGAAGAATAAAGCGCCAGAAGAATCGAAGAAAGGCAGAAGTAGAAACATTATTTTTCTTCATCACCATCGTATCAACCATTAATCATCCGTTGCTGAACATAAGCCTCCCCGTAATGAGGGGTTTGCCACTAGTTGTCACTCTTGGCAGACGGGTTGGCAACCGCAGTTAGGCTTTCGGTGATGTTTTAAGAGAGACGCTGCTGCCTATCCCTCGACCATTAAGTTCCCTAAGTGGTCTCTTAGGACACCTACAGGAAAGAAAGAGGTGACCCATTCTATGCTGGAACCACACGGCAACAAAGTCATTATTTTTAATTCATTTCATTCAGGAGTTAATTACTTAGTTAGTTACTGCATAATCTATGGTTGCTGAAAGGAACGTGAAGTGTGAAGCAAATTGCGACGACCCACTAATCAGCAGCCACATTCACGTCGTTCGTTATAATTGAATTGCTTTTTATATACCGTCACCACTTCGTTTCATATGTATTCAAATTAATGTAAATTTATATAGTACAGTTGCTTACGTATTAAAATCATATATTTAACAACAAAAAATTCGTTATTACTGTAAATCCAGTAAAATAAACTTGGAACTATCCAATCGGCAAGGGCGAACCCAATGCACACATGCCCAAATATTAACAAATAATTTGGATAACATACATGCGAAAAGTCTGCACATCTCTCTGTTCGCGTCCCACACAGCTAGCTCCTGTATACATTCACAGTTCCTTATGCCGAAGGAATCGTTTTGCGGTGGTCCACATATCGCTGCGGCTCCAAATGTATAGCAATTTGCATCCGACACACACGAGTCCGTGATGGTTCTCGCGGCTGAAAAAAAAATTAGAATCAAGTATATAATTTATTAAAAAATTTAAAATCCCCGGACACAAACAAACCTTCCTCTTCTCATTTAACAGTTTCCTCTTGTCGGTGCAACAAATTCATGCATCTTCTTCCAGCCAGCTATATCCCAGGCCATATCCTTGATCTCCCTATAGCAAAATGCTGGGCCACCTTATACGACATGACGATTTTTTAAGAGCATAGTAGAGGGAAAAATAGAGGGCAAAAGAGGAAGAGGAAAACAAACCTTATTAAAGGTAATTATATTTTATTAAAAATATAATTCGTCAGGTCTTAGGTACCAGTCATCACTCCATATTCCTCATAAATCTAGCTAGGCCATTGGTCAGACAAACAAATAATTTTCAAGTTTTTAGTTTTTATTTCATTAGTTCATATACCTTATTCCCTTATAATATAGTGAATATTATTCTTCTAATCAAGCATTTTCATTGGATACCATATTTAAGGAGTTGTGAAAATAAGTTATTCGCCATTTTGTAGTGGCGGCCATCTTGGAGTTTAATTTGCCATAATGTATAGTATTTTTTTTTTACAACACAGGGAGCAAACGAGCATGCGGCTCATCTTTTGGCGTGAATTTACAGGGCACAGAGGAATAACATCTGAGTCCTCAGGAATGGCGACGCATGGGGGGTATCATGGGCGAAACAGTACACTCTGTTATGTCCACGGTACTGCTCATGTGTATAGGCGACGGTTACCACATTCCATCAGGTGGGCCGTCAGCTTGTTTGCCATTCTAAGTTGTGTAAAAAAAAAGTTATTAAGAGACCTCTTAATAAAATAAAAAATAAATACTACAATACTACATAATTGTGTACTGAACTATGTCGTTTCATTTGTGATTTCAAGAAGTATGTAATTGGTAGATCGCACAGGGTTTCGTTAGTAAACAGTAGATCTTGGGTCCTGTTAGGTCGGCCACCCCTGTTTATATATACTAGCTGACTCAATAAACGTTGTTTTACCATATACATTATTTCTAGAACTATACATGAAAATATATCGTACTACAATTACTATATTCGATTGTCATCTTGCAACCTTATTGCGGCATATAAAAATTGCGATTAAACAACAGGGGTTGATTGTAAAAGCGTGAAAATTTTAATTTGTATGTATTTTTCAATGCTAAATCATAATAAAACAAAAATAAAAAAAAATGTCAAAAAAATAAAAATAAAATATTTTGGGGTGAGTCACCCCTATTATTGAGGGCTATGAAAAATAGATGTTGGCCGATTCTCAGACCTACTCAATATGCACACAAAATTTCATAAAAATCGGTAAAGCCGTTTCGGAGGAGTTTGGTAACAAACACCGCGACACGAGAATGTTATATATTAGAAATATATATATATATATAGATCATACCTCTGACGCAATTTCTCATGTCCTCATCAAAGTAGAAATTGGCTGGACACGTGCAGACACCGTCGCGGACTTCGGCTAGCAGCCCGACGCATTGCTCCGCCGTAGATGGGGAACCGAGTTCTGTGAATAATGAACAGTGTTAATGCAGAAGAAGAAATGTCGTAGCTACTTTTTTTTAATAGCTGATAATGGAATGGTAACCCCACCCGCGCTATCGGTATACACCGGCGGGGCACCAGTGAAGGATAATAGGTGAGGATGAAGCAGGTCAGTTAGCTCTCATTGGTGCCTCGCCAGCGTATACCGTTAGCACAGGCGGGGTTACCATTCCATTATCACCCATTAAAAAAAAACATATTAGATACTATAGTTAGAACCCGATTTTTTCGGACCCGAATTTTTAATTACATAGATACATATTTTAAATATAAGGCCCTAATCTGACCTCACCATCGGCACAAGTCGCCCCTTGATGGGGTGAATTGTGCTCCTTTGTCTTTTTGTAGAATACAGTCTAAAAATTACTTGATATTAAATGTATGAATATAGTGTATGGTTGTAACAACTACATTAACTAGAGGGAGACTTTGTACAAAAGTCGATTGCTTGGGTACCTCTGTCCCATTCGTGTTTCAACCGTGAAGCAGTTGTGTTTGCATGGCTGTGTTTCGATTTGAAGCGCAGGATATGGCGTGAATTTACTGGGTACAGAGGAATAACACATGAGTCCTCAGGAATGGCAACGCATGGGCGGTATCATGGACGAAACAGTATACTCTGTTATGTCCATGGTACTGCTCATGTCTATAGGCGACGGTTACCACTTTCCATCAGGTGGACCGTCAGCTTGTTTGCCATTCTAAGTTGTATAAAAAAAAAACATATTGATAATTTATATATTATAAGTATTCATAGTACAGATAGTATCTTGCGATTTAATAAATACGCCACGTTGAACCCCGCCTTGCCCTACTATAGTATAGAAACCGGGCCCTGGTGTCTTTGGACGAGACTATTTAATTACATAGCTACGACTTTCAGAAGAGATATCCTTCAAAGATAAATGCACACCTGCTCACAACATTTGAAGCCGTCTTATCTATGATTTACGACATAATCTACTTATATTATAATATATATATAGTAATATAATAAAGAGGAACGATTTGTGTGTTTATTTGTAACAGATACACTCAAATACAACTATTTATTTTTTTATAATTTTTGCATCTATTTAATAATACATAAATAATATATATTTTTTTTATTGGATGAAAATGGAGTGGTAACACCACCTGCGCTAAACGCTGGCGGGGCACCAGTGAAGGGTGATCGATGAGGGTGAAAACAGGCCAGTTGGCCTATCATGATGAATTCAGCAGGAATTAACCATGATAGTTTCCAGGGAGAACCGCGAGGAGATCGACCTGGTTGGGTATATTGCTAGCAATGGGATTCTCAGTCTCCATTACTAACAATCCCTTTCCCCCTTATTAAATAATTGAATATAGGTACGTCAAGATACATTGTGTGCGTAAGTATATAGAACACTGATTAAAAAAAAAAACAAGTCAGCTAATTTGACAGTTAGCTGACAAAAAGTTGACGCGTTTTTGAGGATCGATGCTCTATCCATATAATGTAAGATATAAAAAGGCAACGAAATATATTTATAAAAACAAACAAAGAAATATATATGTGTAAATACAACTTACCCGCCAAGCAGCCACCTCCATCCCTGTAATAACCGGTTGGACAAATACAAAATCCATTCAGACCAGAACATTCCAAAGGTGAAGGGCACGGGTTCGACACATCACAGGAAGTAAAATGTTCACTCTCAAATGGCCCAACTTTAAACGTGACATTTTTAGTTGATTTCTCTTCTGATTTTACTACAGCACCTGTAATAATTATATTTCTGTTGGCTTTACGTACTCATATTTTAAATTCAAGAATGCTAGTTTCAAACTCGATATTTTTTATGCAACTTAGAACGGCAAACAAGCTGACGGCCCACCTGATGGAAAGTGGTAACCGTCGCCTATACACATGTGCAGTATCGTAGACATAATCGTATACTGTTTCGCCTATGATATTCTCCATGCATTACCATTCCTGAGGATTAAGGTGTTATTCCTCTGTACCCTGTAAATTCACTGCCATATCCCACCCTTCAAACCGTAACACAGCCACGCAAACACAACTGCTTCACGGTTGAAACACGAATGGGACAGAAGTACCCAAGCAAACGACTTTTGTACAAAGTCTCCCTCTGGTCTATTCATGTCTATTATAGTCTATTCATGTAACTAGTCGGACAATTGTGAATTTAAAACGTTAGCCGGCATAAATAATAACAATACAGTATTAATGGAGGAAAGGGATTGTTAGTAATGGAGTCTAGCTGACCCATTGCCAGCAATACACCCTATCAGGTCGGCCTTTACGCGGTTCCCCTGGAAACCATGGTGTTTAATTCTAGTGGAATTCGTCAACATGGGTTAACTGGCCTGCTTTTATCGTCACCTATCATCCCTCACTGGTGTCCCGCCGGTGTATACCGATAACGCAGGCGGGGACACCATTCCATTGTGTTTCATTAAAAAAAAATACAGTATGACTCACTGTAGTTATTATTAAAGTTGATTACCATTTGACCGTTAGAAATAAATCTTATGTATGTAATTTAAATTTATATTTAATCGATTGGATTTTCTTGGATCTATCGAATTGAAATCGAATCAAAATTACGTCAAAAAAAGACATAATGCTCATGTTAGCGGTAAGGGATTGTCGATAGTGTCCCATGGTCAGCAAAACACCCTATGCATGGCTCCTGTACCGTGTACAGGCCCCTTCCCGTGCCCAGTCCCAACAGTGACGTAATATTGTAAACATACCTTTTAAATTTATATTTACGCAGGAGAATGTACTTTGGTCGCACGCGCCATCATTAAATTGACAGTCTTCGTTCAAAACACAGCCATCGCCGACGGCTACAAGGTAATAATAATAATAATAAATAAAGTTTTCGCAAGCATTTAGATATTTTACAATATTCTTCCTACACAATAATAGATTTGCTACAGAAAGCGGTCATCCTCGATACCTGTAACATAGTTAGGAGTTTTTTCCTACCTATGCATTACTTAACTATAACTTTATCTTTAACTTTCCTCATTATTGCCATCGATAACATGTAGAATTTAGAGTCAACCATGCTTGGCTGAGGCACACATGGCTGAACATTTTACCCCCATAAAAAGGGAGATCTTACATCTAATATATATTAATATTTCTTTTTTATACAACTTAGAATGGCAAACAAGTTGACGGCCCACCTGATGGAAAGTGATAACCGTCGCCTATAGACATGAGCAGTACCGTAGACATAACAGAGTATACCGTTTCGCCCATGATACCCCCTATGCATTGCCATTCCTGAGGACTCAGGTGTTATTCCTCTGTACCCAGTAAATTCACGCCATATCCCACCCTTCAAACCGGAACACAGCCATGCAAACACAACTGCTTCACGGTTGAAACACGAATAGGACAGAGGTGGCCAAGCAAACGACTTCTGTACAAAGTCTCCCTCTGGTATAATATATAATAATAATAATAACAGGTGTACTTCCAATATACCTACACCATAGTTTAAATACAATTAATTTACCATAAAACACATACATCACAGTGAAAATCTTCCTGTTACTTCATGCAAGTTGTTAGAGAACCGATAATTCCTTCTAAAACTCCCTTCCTATTCATGCTGTATAACTAACTACAAGCGCCCTCTGTTGCACGAAATGCGATTGTTAGTTTTTAACAGTTAAAAAAAGGAACTCATGACGTGTGGCGTGTATAAAAGAAGAAGATTTCCGAAAGGCTGAAAACTAGTGTCCTGGGACTAAAGAAAACGCAGCAGACGGAATCCAGGAAGTCCTCATTCTTTCCCTTTTATTCGGTTCTCAATGAAATAAATAAAAGAGCAAAATTTTATAATATAAATCGAACACAAGTATATCTAACTAATAATACTTCATCACCATCATCATCATCATCCTATCAGACGTCAACTGTCCACTGCTGGACATAGGTCTCCCTTATTCTGGGTCCCCTATCTGGCTTTGCCAGAAGTAGCCACGCTTGACAGGCGGGTCAACAAGCGCAGTTAGGTTTTGGTCAAATTTAAAGAAAGACGCTGTTTCCCATCTTTCGACCATTAAGTTCTTTTAGTCCCTCTCACAACGACCACGGAAAAGAAAGGGGTGGCTCATTCTATGCCGGGACCATACGGCGTCATACGTATTTATTTATTTATTTAAACTTTAATGCACAGTGAAATTCTATGTACATATGACGGACTTAATACCGGACGGTGTTCTCTACCAGTCGACCATTGGGCGAACAGAGAAATACGTAGGCGGTGCACTATTGAATAGAGGAAATATAAAGTAATACTTGATATGTTCATATAATATAAACATATAAATAGATTAATATAAACATATATATGATATATTAATTATAGTAAATTACTGCAGCGGCCAGCAACTGAAGCATTGATGAACGAACGTGCAAATGTGGGCCGAGGCGTAGCCGAGGCACATATACGTGAGTCCATCAATGCCTAGTTGTGGTCAAGGCTTGTATAGTAGTACTTTTCTCAAACAATGCGCGGAAATCGAAAACAATTTTACTTTTTAATTTCAATGACGAATAACGAACAATAATAATTTTTCACGCGCCATGATGTTCCTTTTTTTTTTCAATAAACAGCTTTCTATTTGCAAGCCAGTTCGAAATTTAAATAAAACATTTTATTAGTTACCTCCTTGGTAGCCATGTTTCGAAGTAAAAGGTCATTCCATTTTTAAATTACAGGACAGATATGAGTTTACATAGTATATTATCTGGCCGCAAAACACGACAGATATGGATTTTCATACAACTTTTGCCGGCCGCCGTCCGCACGTATCTGACCAGTACGGCAATTTTGATTTATCTCGAAGAAGATTGTCAAAAAAATGCTCACATTTTTAAGCATGTTTGAGAAAAATAAATATATACATACAATAAATACATACAAACATATATAAGAACATGAAATATTACTATATAAAGCAATTAGATAAAACAACTGTAATAGAAGAGCGAATAGCAATCTAACTTATCAATTTCTTAATAAATAACCTTACCATAACCAATTTTCCTGCACTCCCCTCTCTGTCTAAGGTAGTACCCATCGGCACACACGCACGTTCCGTTGCAAACCAGGCTGTACGGGTTCCTAAGGACACTCATACATTGTTCATCTCTGATACACGGCTCCCCAAAGTCTACGGAAGACCAGCACCGCCCGAGGTAGTAATGGTGACCAGCTCGACAACTACAGCTGCCGACTGCGAAAGCAAAAGGAACAATGTAAGATTTTGTTGCACGAAGAAAAGAACCGTCTTCAATTGTGGTAAAACTGGTTGGTGACAAAAGAGGAAGGGGAAGACCGAGGAATGTGTAGGAAAAGAAGACATGGGACAGATGGAGGAAACACTAGATGTCATGTCGTATAGGGAGGTCAAGGATATGGCCTGGGATAGAGCTGGCTGGAAGAATTACTTGCACCAATAAAAGGAAACTCTTAAATGAAAAGTGAGAGAAAGAGAGACGATATGGCGGAAGTTACGGTAAGTAAGTAAGTGTCATCATATTATTCATTATTTGTCTATTAAGATTTGCCAGTAGTTGCCACGCTTGGTAGGCGGGTGGGCAACTGCAGTCTGTCTTTTGGTGATGGTCGCTCATGATCACCCACAATACCAAAGGCTGCCGGCCTTTTAATAAGGAATCGCTCTTTTCTTGATGGTTACTTTGTCATATCGGTTCGGAAATACTGTTGCTGGATGTTGGTTCCAAAGAGTGGTTGTGCGTGGAAGAAAGTGCCTTGAAAATCGCACGTTAGAGAACTGTCACTCGCCCAAATAGTTGAGATAGAACTTTAGTTTGTGGCGGGTTGTACGGTGGTGAAAATCAACAGCAGATATCAATCTGAACTATTTCTCAGAACACTCCCCGCGATATATTAGATAAAAGATGCACAGAGATGCAATATCTCTACGCAGTTTCAGTGGATCGAGTCGGACAGTAAAACGCTGATGATTAATTACTTGAGCCAATTGATTGAATCTGGTAACCGTAACACCCAACATGATGCTGTTCATGTCTTTATGCGACTGTTGCCATTTCAATCAGGTGAACCATCAGGGTATCTGTCTACTCCAGATGCCTAAAATGGTGTTTACTCTACGATATTACGCCTTACCCTCCCCATCGCCTTCGCGACGACATTCGAAGGCACTGAACAATCTAGAACACTGGCTGTCTTCGACGCATCTCGAATTGTAATATGGCGCCGCTGGAAAAAATGCATAATTTTTAAATTAAAATGTAAACTGCCATAAGAAACTAGTAATGTAACTTTTAAAATACCCATAACTCATCATATCACCATCATCCTATCGGGTTTTAGCTGTCCACTGCTGAACGTAAGCCTCCTCCTTGGGAGGTTTTTCCAGTAATTGCAAACGCTTGGCAGGCGGATTGGTAACCGCAGTTAGGTTTTGGAGATGTTTTAAGAGGGACGCTGCTGCCCATCCCTCGCCCTCCCTTAGTCGGCTCTTA
The DNA here is from genome assembly GCF_026898425.1 of Galleria mellonella. Classification (NCBI taxonomy): domain Eukaryota; kingdom Metazoa; phylum Arthropoda; class Insecta; order Lepidoptera; family Pyralidae; genus Galleria; species Galleria mellonella. The sequence goes on along the minus strand of NW_026442002.1, from coordinate 1,420,186 downwards.
CGACACCCACTGGAAAGGGTTGGTCTATTCTATACCGGGACCACACGGCATTTATTTATGTTTGTAAACATCATATCTCCGTCAGTTATAAGTTGATTTGAAAAACTTTTTTATTTGAAGAGATATTTTTTTTACACAACTTAGAATGGCAAACAAGCTGACGGCCCAACTGATGGAAAGTGGTAACCGTCGCCTATAGACATGAGCAGTACCATGGACATAACAGAGTATACTGTTTCGCCCATGATACCCCCATGCGTTGCCATTCCTGAGGACTCAGATGTTATTCCTCTGTGCCCAGTAAATTGACGCCATATCCCACCCTTTAAACCGAAACACAGCCATGCAAACACAACTGCTTCACGGTATACTTTAGATATACTTTCAGATTGGTCTCCATAGTATTTATTTCCAAATCGGTTCAGTATAGAAAGAAAGAAAGAAATATTTTTACCATGAAATGATGGAAATAAAATGTATTTTATTATATTCTATTTATCTGTTAAATTTATGTATTAATGGAACCAGAGGGAGACTTTGTACAAAAATCGTTTGCCTGGGTACCTTTGACCCATTCGTGTTTCAACCGTGAAGCAGTTGTGTTTGCATGGCTATGTTTCGGTTTGAAGGGTGGGATATGGCGTGAATTTACAGGGTACAGAGAAATAACACATAAGTCCTCAGGAAAGGCAACGAATGGGGGGTATCATGGGCGAAACAGTATACTCTGTTATGTCCATGGTACTGCTCATGTCTATAGTCGACGGTTACCACTTTCCATCAGGTGGGCCGTCAGCTTGTTTGCCATTCTAAGTTGTATAAAAATGAAAAAGAAAATTCACTAAAATGGTGTCACTCAGCTATATGCCATGTTCTTTAGAAGTACTTTAGCTTTTAAATTAAAAGTTTAGTTTTAAAACGTAGTTTTGTCAGAATTAAAGTAGGTACTTTTTTTATGTACATAAATAACATACCATCAACACATGTGCTGCCACCAAGAGCGACCTCCTGGCCAATGGGACACCTGCACCCACCATCGACACATACACTGCCCGTGACGTCACACTCGGAGTCATACGAGCACGACCATAACGCGTCACTTGTATGTGGATAATTAAATAGTACTGAAAACCAGCAAAATATAAATTTAATTCATTACTAGCCTTCTCCCGCGGCGTTGCCCGCTTCTAACTGTGTAGTTCCCGTATATCATTCCCATTGGAACCCTTCATGCATGGCTGTATTTCGGTTTGAAGGGTGGGATATAGCAGTGAAATTACAGGGTACAGAGGAATAACATCTGAGTCGTCAGGAATGGCAACGCATGGGGGTATCATGGGCAAAACAGTATACTCTGTTATGTCCATGGTACTGCTCATGTCTATAGGCGACGGTTACCACTTTCCATCAGGTGGGCCGTCAGCTTGTTTGCTATTTTTCTCCATGTCCTCTACCCAAAGGTTGTCTGGAAGAGATTGCTTAGCGATAAGGCCGCCTTTTGTATCACCTGTCATTAATATTTACACGTATTTGTCATTTTTATTTTCACTTGGCGCAATAAAGTGTAAAATAAATTAAAAAAAAACTTATAAATACTTACTACACAAAATTAATATCCAACTCTTCTGTAACATGACACCGATATCTAATATATATTTATGTATATATATATATGTATATACCGATGTATATTTACCACAGATTAATATCTTACTTGAAACAGTACCATCACAGTTTTCTGTTACAGAATAAATGAGTTGTTCCAATATGTTTTTTTTTTTATCGTAACGATTAAGGCGAATTAGTTGCCTTGATAAGATTAACACATTTGAATAACAGGACAATGGTGTAATAATCGTGTTGTAATAACGTGATGATTGGCCCATTTGAAATATTTCTCTGTATTCATGTATTCATGACTAAACTAATAGTTCTCCCTTAACTTAAGGTTGTCTGTAAGAGATCGCCCTAGCGATAAGACCGCCTTTTGTACCTTTATGTGTATATTTCGATCTGTATTTATGTTACTGTATTTCATTTGAATTATTCACTTGTCATTGTATATTTTTATTTATGGTGCAATAAAGAGTTAAATAAATAAATAAATAAATAAATTAAAGTGTTGATATACTTCCCCATTACATTATATTTATTTAAATTTGTAATAACTTGAATACAATTTCCATTATTTATATTATATTATTATTCATATTGTTAATATCTTTACAACATTTAATAATTTAATTATATTTTAATGTTTGTCAAACACAAGGCACGCTGTGGTTGCCCATAAATGTAGGAACAGTGAGATCTGAGCTGCCAGTGTATTGTACTAAAATGTTTAGCTGTATCTTATGTTGGTAATCCTATAAATAAATAAATAAATAAATTTATTGATTTTGGTCATTTGTTCATGTATGTATATGTACATGGCAGCCCTCAGGGCTCTTCAAGAAAGGCGTATTAATAATAATAATAAGTTAGCTCTGAAGTACGGCTTCGCGAATGAGAGGTTGCCGAACTATAAGTACGAGCCCCAGCCGGTCCTCGAAAGCGACAGCGTCAGGCTCTACTGGGACCGATCCATCATCACGGACAGGACAGTTCTTGCGAACAAACCTGATATCGTGGTGATGGATCGGACACTCTTGAGGATGTTTTTGGTGGATGTCACCATATCGCATGACGAGAACCTCGTGAAAGCCGAAACCGAGAAGAAGAGAAAATATCTCGACCTGGCTCACGAGGTGACCGAAATGTGGGGGGTGACGTCCACCGAAATCATTCCAATCATTCTATCGGTGAACGGTCTCATTTCAACTAGTCTGGAACAACATCTCAGACGGTTGAGATTCCGAGGCGGCTCACTCCCGGGAAAGATGCAGAAAGCGGTGCTCTTAGATTCTGCCCGCACTGTACGCCGGTTATTATTACAATAATATTCTTTATTATCAGGTACTTAACCCATAGAGGTACAATTGTATTACAACGTGCTCGTGGTAACATATAAAAATATAACAATCAGAACATACAAAAAAAAAAACAAAATATTACAATTAAAATATGTAGAAAATTTATAAAAAGTAAAGTAAATAATATAGCAAACACAGTTATTAGATAAAAAACAAGAGAACATTCTTTAATGTTCCTGCCTCGGTGCACGGACAACCAATGCTTTTGAATGGGACTGCTCAGACACTGGGACAATGTGCTGAGGATTTCATTCTTTGAATTCCGAATGTGAGCCCAGAAATTTGCTACACGATATCTTATTATAGCGAACAAATCATTCACACTGGACTCCTCAAACATGGCCGACGCACTACAATATTTCGGAAGCCTCATCAAAATGCGGTATGCATTATTACACTGCACTCTAATGCTGTTCCGCGCACTTTTGGTGCAATTTGTCCAAAGCTGACAATGTTTCTATACATTGACAAAATGCTCGAAACAATGTCGACTTCACATCTGGCCTGCAAGTTCATGCGAGCAAGTTCTTCGCGCGAGCATGTTGCAATGGACGGCCAGGGCCCTTCGTTCTCGTTTCACATCTCCGTCATCGTGAACATCCTCTGTCACGTTATGTCCCAAGTGTCTGAATCGACCCACTCTTTTCACTGCAGCGCCGTCTATAAAAATTGACGGGATCCTCTCCGGCCCTCTCCCAGACCGAAATACTATCATTTGTGTTTTTTTTTACATTGTATTTCAGTCCATGACTTGATGCATAACGCTCACAAACTGCTAACAATTTTCTTAGTCCACTATTAGAGGGACTAAGAAGAACCATATCATCAGCGTAGCTTATACTACTTAAACAAGTAGTTCCAATATGACAGCGTACTTTGGCGCTCCTTAGTTCCCCTATCAGGTCATTTACATATAAATTTAAGAGGTCCGGTGAGATCAGGCCTCCTTGACGAACTCTGCACTCTAGTCTATACTCACTAGAGGTGGTGCTGCCCCATTTTACAAAATTCGTCTGTCCACAGTACCAGACCCTCAACAGATTAATAATTCTGTTTGGTACAGCTGATAAATTTTGTTTCTCCCACAGTAAATCATAATTTACCGGGTCGAAAGCTCGACTTAAGTCTAAAAAACACGCGTAAACTGGCGTACTTCTTCGACATAATAGTGAACGGCCGATTTAAAACAAAATATAGCTGAATCCGTCGAGAGTCCAGGCCTGAAGCCAAACTGCGCATCATCTAGGAACAGAGGAATAACACCTGAGTCCTCAGGAATGGCAACGCATGGGGGATATCATGGGCGAAACAGTATACTCTGTTATGTCCATGGTACTGCTCATGTCTATAGGCGACGGACCACTTTCCATCAGGTGGGCAGATTCTGTTGTATAAAAAAAATATCTATTTTCATATAATACTACGTTGCAGCTCTGGTTGAATTAATCTTTCGAGTATCTTACCAATAATTGTACCTAATGATATGGATCTATAATTGTTAATATTCGAAGGGTCACTAGTTTTATGTTTCTGAATAGGTACCACTACAGTTAAGTTAAGGTAAGTAAGTAAGTTAAAGTAAGTTAAGATTTCTTAAAGATTGGCAACGCGCGTGTGGCATCCCTGGTGTTACAGGCGTCTCTAGGCTACGGTAACCCCGTTTACCATCAGACGTACCGTATGCTTGTTTGCCACCACACAGCCATGCATAGATTGCTATTTTCTTTCACACGGGTTTCGTTAGAACACTAAGAGAATTCAACTCGAAGGATGGTTGTACCTCTTAAAATATTACCAAAGCCTAACTGGACATAACAGAGTATACTGTTTCGCCCATGATACCCCCCATGCGTTGCCATTCCTGAGGACTCAGGTGTTATTCTTCTCTTCAAACCGAAACACAGCCATGCATAACTGCTTTACGATTGAAACACGAATGGGACATATATATATATATATATATATATATATATATATATATATATATATATATATATATATATATATACGGTATATTATCATATTTTATCAATGTTTTGTCATATACATTATCTTATTAACGTGCAGGTGTTAAACTATTTAGAATTAACTAACGTAAAGCTGGTTATTATCAACAAATAGAATAACATTCAAAGGACGTATTATTATTTATTTATTATTATTATTGTTACACTTATTAAAGTGATAAGAGGGTTTTTATACTGGTATTTTTATTTTGTCAACAAATTTCAGATTGCTATTTTTATAGAAAATATACTTTCCCTATTTGGTGATTTGCGAGTGGTTGCCACGCTTGGGGGTTTTTTTTAATGGGTAATAATGAAATGGTAACCCCGCTGACGCTATTGGTATACACTAACGGGGCACCAGTGACGGATGATAGGTGAGGATGAAGCAGGTCAGTTAGCCCATCCTGATGAATTCAACTAGAATTAAACATGATGGTTTCCAGGGGGAACCACGTGGAGGTCGACCTGATAGGGTATATTGCTAGCAATGGGGCTATTACACCTTATTACTAACAATCGAGAGGAAGAGAGTGTTATCAATGGGGAGATCAGTCCCCATTGATTACAATACAACCATATCAGGTCGACCTCCACGCGGTTCCCCCTGGAAACCGTCGTAACAAATTTATTGTTGAATTGGTCACGATGGGCTAACTGACCTGCCTTTTCATCCTCACCTATCATCGTTTACGGGGCTCCACCAGTGTAACCACTAGGAGTCCTCAGGAATGGCAACGCATGGGGGCATCATGGGCGAAACAGTATACTCTGTTATGTCCATGGCACTGCTCATGTCTATAGGTGACGGTTACCACTTTCCATCAGGTGGGCCGTCAGCTTGTTTGCCATTCTAAGTTGTATAAAAAAGGTAAATGGACTAGAAAGGTAGATGGTATACCTAATTTTTGCTTTTCAATTAAGAATTTTTTAAAATTTATTTTGTAGGAGAACTTAGTGGTGATTACTCTAAATAAGATAGATAGATACACTTTATTGTTTCCTCCAAAAAATTACAATAGTAAACTTATTATGAATATAAACAATTACAAGAAATAATCTTTACCTTATCGCTAAATATATTTAGCATGGATTGACAGCCCCATTGCTAGCAATATGCCTTATTTACCTCCACGTGGTTCCACGTGGACCATCGTGAACATTCTTGTTAAATTCATCTGGGCTCGTTTATTCACATATAATCCTAATATAATAGCGCGGGTGGGGTTACCATTTTATCATGATTAAAAAAAAATCTTTTTTTATACATAATTTGGTGGGAAGCACGATATGTGAAATATATCGCCGACTGTACTAGTAAGTGACGTCTTCATAGTGTGTGTGCTATATTTAGAAGGCCTTTGTTGCGCGGCGTGACGTCATCACTCGGACAGGGTCCGCTAGTACGGGCTTGTAAAAATAAAATTATATATACATAAATATATATTACACTAACGACCCATTTTTACAACATTTTTACAACATTTTAGAAAGTGGTCATTGTGACATAACGATAATAGTTGGACATATAGTGTCGCCAAGTTTTTTGTAGTTATTGATATTTTCTTCAATATTGTAGTAATTGTTGTATTTTTGTTCTAGTATAAATTGAAAATAAAATTGTTTTTTAATTGTTTCTATGATTACATAATTAAAAAACAAACAACAAATCGTGAAATGTCATGTTCAATGATTTAAAGATTTCTGGATTTTTTTATTGTAAATTTTTAAAGCCATGCGTACGATATTTTTTGTAAAGGTTATCTTTTTTTAAATTAAATCTTTATTGTAAGGGCTAATACGAACTAAATTCTAATAGATTGACAAAGTAAAAATTATTTTTTGAAAAATGCGGGTCAGAAATGTAAGCATTATTTTGACAATCTTATTCAAATAAATGAAAATTGTCGTACTGGCCAGATACATGCGGGCAGCGACCGTCAAAAGTTGTATGAAAATCCATATCTGTCGTGTTTTGCGGCCAGATAAATTACTATGTAAACTCATATCTGTCCTGTAATTTAAAAATGGAAATGACCTTTTACTAAACATATCTACCAAAGACGTAAGAGAGGTTTTATTTAAATGGACTGACTTCAAATAGAAAGCTGTCCCCATTGAAAAAAAAACAAAGGAACATTATGGCGCCTGAAAAATTATTATTATTCATTAAACTTAAAAAGTAAAAATTTTTTTGATTGGACTCACGTATGTTCTAACTGACCTCGCCCACATTTGCATTTTCGTCTATCAATGCCTATCATCGTTTGTACTATAAATGCTTCAATCACTCATTATATTACCATTACAACAATGGCGGAACAGCATTTTATTTGTGCTATGGTATTAAAAAATTTCACTGGCATATTCCTAACCTTCAAACCGGAACACAGCCATGCAAGCCAGCTGCTTCACGGCAAAAACACAGGTAGGACAGAGCTATACAAGTTTTGTAGCTATTATGATTAAATAGACTTTTTTTTAAGGCAAAAGAACTTGTGACACACCTTTCCATGATCTACGTAGCAAATTCTCGTGTGTGTTATCAGTGAAGGAATTTTAAAATGTTCTCTTGTAGCGTTGTTTTTATCTCCTCAGGATACAGAGTGTGTTTTCCAAAGGAGATATATCGTGTATGTATAAGTGGGCTACAGCCATACATTCAATGCTGCGGCGTTTCTTCCTCATTGTGAGAGTATCAGCAAACACTTTTTGGGCATAACTCTAGTTGGGCAATATACTTTTTAAGTTTGCAGTGTCCAGTGAGAGCCCTTGACTTTGTACAAAAGTCGTTTGCTTGGGCACCTCTGTCCCATTCGTGTTTCTACCGTGAAGCAATTGTGTTTGCATGGCTGTGTTTCGGTTTGAAGGGTGGGATATGGCGTGAATTTACAGGGTACAGAGGAATAACACCTGAGTTTTCAGGAATGGCAACGCATGGGGGGTATCGTGGGCGAAACAGTATACTCTGTTATGTGCATGGTATTGCTCATGTCTATAGGCGACGGTTACCACTTTCCATCAGGTGGGCCGTCAGCTTGTTTGCCTTTCTAAGTTGTATAAATATATATATATATATATATATATATAAATGATTCTTGCGTCTTATATATCAATCTTGTATATTTATTTTGTCCGTATATCGGACGCATTTCTGCACAGCCTCTTATTGTTAGTATAACGTTTTAAAAAAATTGGCATGGACGCTATTTGGTCATTTATTAAACAATAGTTCGTTTGTCGCACATACATTGTGTGGGCGAAATACTGTAAGCCGTATATCGGCGCATCGTATATACAACTTTTTTTCCATACATTACTCCGCGAATGCAACTACCGTATATTATAGGCAATTTTCAAGTTTTTATCTGTCTAAATTCATTATTTAATTGCTTCCGTTAGTAAAGTGTATATGGGAACGTTTTTGAGACGTTCGATGCTGTCTTAATTCGCGCGTTATATATGTTTATTTATTTAAGAGGGTGTGACATATGGTCATTTAGCGTCCTTTATGAGAGGACGCTGCAAAGGTTATATACGTGAGTTTAGTGAATATCAGGAGTGAATATTGGAAACGAAAATGAAAAGGAGTATGAGAATTTTACAATTATTGAAAGGTAAGTACCTAATATTTATATTAGTAAGTATACTTTATGTTAGAAAATGAATTTTAAGGACATAATCTTACGTCCCTACCTACATACGTTGATAATTTAGTTATCTTAAACATACAATAAAATCAAGTCAGTTGCAGTAGTCGATTCGTCGTTATAAATCGCACGACCTCATCATGGTCATTGTTATTGATGTAGATAGATTTTTTAATAGAAATGACTTCAAAAATTACAAACATTGTCTACTGTGGCCGTGGTATTCCACCATTTTGTTTTATTATGTTGTGTTACACAAAATTACAAAAGATCTTGATTCGATTCCAAATCATTTTGTTTTATCTATGAATCGTGATGATATACTAAAGCTGTGTAATAGTTCTTTCTTTTGGTGTAATATTTGTCAATATGCAATTTACGATCACTACCCGGAAGACGAATGTTTTTGTACTTAAAAAGGTTACCTATTTAAAAAGGTAACATATTTTATTTATAATCGCACAGAAATAATAGACATTCTTAGTATATTAAATATACTTTTGTGTTATTTATATATAATTTGATTTCGACGGTTATTTCCATCACGTGGGCTATCAGCTTGTTTGCCGTTCTAAGTTGTATAAAAAATTATCTTTTTTATTTTTAAAATAATGATTTTTATAAAAAAATACCTTAATTTTAGAATTAAGATTAATTTTTTTAACAAAATCTTTATTTTAGCTAATTGTTTTACACAATGTTACAACAACAAAAATCATGCAATATTATATTACCACCATTTATAAAAAAAGAGATTATAGTTACCTATAAATCTATTAGATAAGTGGATTATTTATTATTTTCAGATTCTTGTCAAAAAACTGAAACATCAGTGAATTTATCATCAGATTCAACAAATAATGAGGTAATTATCTTTTTTCCTTTATACTATAGTTACCTATAGTATGGTGGGGTGCCAACCATCATTAATTTTAAACTGGTTACCTATCTATTCACATACAGCAATAACAAAATTTAAAACGCAGCAGATAGGTTATTTTTTTATTAAACCACATCGTCTTTTTGTTATAGGAAATGTCTGACTCAAGTAATTACAATTCGGGAACAGATTCCAACTACAGTCAGCACATGATGTAAGGAGACAATTTTTTTTTATTTGATTTTTTAATACTTTCCATTCCGATTTTTCTATATTTTGTTATATCAGTCCTAATTCATCTAAGAAATATAATCTAAATATGAAATTATTTTTTTAATTTTTCATACTAATTTTATTTATGTGAAAAACTCAACAAATGCTTTCTTATTTCGACTACATTTATAGAAGTATATTGTTCAATGTCATCAGTATTATCAGTACTGTACATTGTTCTATAAACCATGTATAATTATTTTATCATTTGTTCTTTTATAAAAGAAAAAATGTTCAATGTTAAATACTTTATTCTTATATTAATAAATATCATTGAATTCTACTTTGTATTATGTTTCTCAAAAACATCATAATGATTAAATACATTAAATTTATGTATTAAAAATTAAAATGTATTTTTTGCAGACTAGCTCTGATGAATCATTCATACAAGAGAACATGAACTGTCCCGTCATATTAGAAAGAAACATCCAAGAATCAACAAAAGACGTAGATAGTACTAGTCGTCATATTAGTAATAAAAATAATATTTCTTGCAGCGAAATAATTTCCATTGAGAGCTCTTCATGCAATAAAAATTATCCTTCGAAACAAGATGTAGTTATACACCTTAATAATAATGTTCTTGGAGACAGTAATAAAAATGAGATAGTAATACCTAATATGAAAATCCCTCAAAAAAAAGTAATCCGTAATAAAGACTTTTGTTTTTACTGCGAAACTTTAGTTCTAAATTTTGCGAGACATTTACTAAGAAACCATGCTCTTGAAACAGAAGTACAAAAAATATTATCAGTACCTAAAAAAAGTATAACAAGAAAAAAACTTATTACGGAACTAAGAAAAAAAGGAAATTTTATACAAAATTCTGTCGAAGTGATGAAGCCCATGAGAAGACATAAATATACTAATTATTTACCTTGCACTAATTGCTTAGGATTTTATTCAAGAAATCTTTTATGGAAACATAATAAGAAGTGCACTGGAAAAAATACTAAAAATGTGCAATCAGAAGCACAAAATTTGTTAATAAAACATTTGAAAATCGACGAAAAACTTAAAGAAACCGTATTCCCCAGAATGAGACCTGATAAGATATCGTTTGTTGCTAAATCAGATTTGCTCATTTGTGCATTTGGGTCACAATATATGAAAAATCATAGAGAAATGCATTTTGTGAATGTAATTTCTAGAAAAATGAGAGAACTAGCTAAATTGTTAATTGAAATAAGAAAAAAAGATCAATCAGTGAAAGATTTATTAGGTACTTAATCCGAAATATTATGATCTTATAGTGTCAGCTACAAAGGTTGTAGGTAAAAATGACTCGGAAAAAGATAGATTTGATTCGCCTACATTTGCAATAAATATTTCTACTAGCATAAAGCAGTGCTGCAATATAGCATTTATGCTTGCATTAAAAAAAACAAGGGCCATACATGGAAGTAAACACTGCTGAAATAGAAGCGGGCCTCAAAACTTTGATACACCTTATAGATTCTAATTGGATATATGATGTTTCAAGTCAGGCTGCGTCCGATCTAAACAAAAAAAAGTGGAATAAAGTTACCATAATACCTTTAGCAAATGATTTAAAAATTTTAAAAAAATTTCTTAACAAACACGCTGAAGAAGCTGCCAATAAAATTAAAGAAGGTTCTTATCACCTTGGGGTATACATACAATTATTAGAGACAATATATTGCAGAGTTTTGCTACTGAATCGGCGTAGCCCTGGGGAACTTCAAAGAATTACGCTACATGATTACTTGGAAAATGACCTAAATACTTCTGAAAAATATGAAGAATTCGATCGAACGCTAAGTGCATCTGAGCGAGTTTTAGTAAAAACATTTAAACGAGTGGTTGTTAGAGGCAAACGAGGACGTGGGGTTCCCGTGTTATTTAGTAAAGAAGTTCAAGGTGATATAAAACTTCTGCTTACAATAAGGGACAAATTTGTTTCTACAACAAATAAATTACTGTTTGGGAACCCAGGATTTGAGAACTCGATATATGGGTATAAAGTTTTGGAAAGGTACTCGAGATTATCTGGAGCAAAAAATCCGAAAGCAATTTCTTCCACAAGACTGAGAAAAAATTTAGCGACGCTATCACAAATATTTAGTATGTCTGAAAATGATTTGGAACAATTAGCTACGTTCATGGGGCATACTAATGAAGTTCATAAGAAATCGTATAGATTGCCAGATGATGTGTATCAAACTGCTAAAATTTCAAAACTTCTAATACTTATGGAAGATGGAAAAGCAGATGCTTATAGAGGGAAAGGTTTAGATGAAATAGAGTTAGATCTAAATGAAGAATTGCAGGAAGAAGAAAAAATTGTAAATGATGATATTTTAGATTTTGATTTACCTACACTACAATTGTCAGTTGAAAATTCTTGTGTACAACCTGGAATTTGATTGAAAATAAAATATCTGAACCTAATCACCAGGTGATGACAATAACAGATAAAAGAACTGAAAAAGGGAAAAAGAGAAACTTAGAACCCTGGTCTATGGAACAAAAGAAAGTTGTTACCAAATTTTTCAAAAGCCATATACAAAATAAAAAACCTCCCAGAAAATTAGAATGCGAAACTTTAAAAGGACAATACTCAGAACTGTTACTAAATAAAGACTGGCTCAAAATTAAAGTTTTTATTCAAAATATTTATTCTGAAAAATAGGATAATTATCATTACATTTTTATTTGAAGCAAACTTACTCCAAAAACTTGCTTATCTTTTAATACGACCCTTTATTTAAAATATACATATATTAATATAATTAAGATGTGCATGTAAGTGTTCAATCTAAGTAATATTATTTATATTAAGCTTACAGATTTATTAATGTTGCTGATGTTGAGTGACGAAAATTAAATAGACATTTATTTTATTTTACTATAGATTTAACAATAATGTGATTTTATTTAAAAAATTTGTTAATTAATGTTATTATAAGAGGTCTTGTTTGTTTTTATAACATTTTTTTATAAGTTTACAGATTGTACTGATTTTCTTACAAAGATAAAACAAATATTTGATTGTAATTATAAGTTCTTTTATGTAATTAAAAGTGTTTATTAGCTTTGTTCTGAATAATTATTTTATTTCATAGGTTTAGAATTGTGCCGATTTTGTTAGATAAATAAAATAATAACGTGCTTCGATTTAACCATGTTGATGCTTAATGTTACTGTAAGAAATTTTATTTGTATTCATTACATTCATTTAACAGATTTTATTACTAATTTTCGTAGACAATTTATAAAATGTTTAATGTTATTATGAGAAATCTTATTTACTTTGTTATCAATAATTTTATTTAATAGATATTTTTACCAGAGGGAGACTTTGTACAAAAGTCGATTGCTTGGGTATCTGTCCCATTCGTGTTTCAACCGTGAAGCAGTTGTGTTTGCATGGCTGTGTTTCGGTTTGAAGGGTGGGATATGGCGTGAATTTACTGGGTACAGAGGAATAACACCTGAGTCCTCAGGAATGGCAACGCATGGGGGTATCATGGGCGAAACAGTATACTCTGTTATGTCCATGGTACTGCTCATGTCTATAGGCGACGGTTACCACTTTCCATCAGGTGGGCCGTCAGCTTGTTTGCCATTCTAAGTTCTATAAAAAAAAAAAAAAAAAAAAAAAAAAACTAATTTTCTAAATAAAACAAGAATGTGTTTTTTTTTTTTTTTTTTTTTTTTTTTTTTTTTTTTTTTTTTTTAGAAAAAATCTTTTAATTATAGTACACCTTGCATGTATGCAAATTTAAAAAGTATATGGAAGTAAAATACCGTATGATTACCATTATCAAGAGACGCATACAGTTAGTTAAATAGAATACATAACATACGAAATATACGGTGCGCCATATAGTATCTGTCTTAAAAGGACGCATTTAAATTTACACTAAATACTATAAGTATACGAATATACTGAGTGCTGCATGATCTGCGAGACGAATGGACGCATGAAGTTTGCATGACATACAAACTATATACGGAATATACAAATGTGCCATATGATTCCCGCTATGAACGGACTCCGGAACGTCGGCTAGAAATATTGAAAATTGAATATTGATATCTGCTATTTAAAAGAAATATAATTATGGGTACTGATTTTAGCACGAAATAAAGTAATAATATTCACTTTCAAAACAATTGTAATTTTACTGGAAGTGGGGGATGCAATAAGTATCGGAAGTGAAAAGACGCAAGAAGTCGTCTGCGATTTATATATATATATATATATATATATATATATATATATATATATATATTGTGATATTCAAAAACGTCAAGAACATTCCGTCAGACAACGCGTGGGTGCGCTAGTGATTTACTTTCATTATTATACCTAATATAATATATATATATATATATGTAATAAATTACTTTCAATATGCCGTCCATCAATCTTGCTAGCTTCATGCCCTGATCCATTGTTACATTCAGGTTATTGCTACCACATCGCGTGACGCGACCTTTCCTCTAAAAATCTACAATCTGAAATATGATTTATTAATTAACTCGCTCGACGTATCAATTTGTACCTAATAAGTTGGTACTTACTTCGTTCCTTTTAATGTGTAAGTGTGTTTTTTTTTTTAATGAATAATAATAGAATGGTATCTAACCCCGCCTGCGCGGGTTAGGTACCATTAGGTTAGTAATGGAGACTGAGAATCCCATTGCTAGCAATATACCCAACCAGGTCCACCTCCTCGCGATTCCGCCTGGAAACTATCATGGTTAATTCCTGATGAATTCATCATGATGGACTAACTGGCCTGTTTTCATTCTCATCTATCACCCTTCACTGGTGCCTCGCCAGCGTATCCCGTTAGCGCAGGCGGGGTTACCATACCATTTTCACCCATCAAAAAAAAAACTACACTGGCGGGACACAAGTTTGTTATTGTTTTCAAAAGTTCTTTATTTATCATAAGTGATTACAAATATAATAAATTCCAGTGTACGTAAGCCTAGAATTTACAATCAGACATAAATCGTTTGGCGAGTAATATACACTCCTTCAAATATTTAAAATAGAGATACAAGTATATATAATTCTACACAATATAAAAACTTACATTACATGATGTAACTTATTAATGATAATCATGTTAAACTCCATTATTTACTAATTACTAACAATATTACTATATTTTTTTTTTCTATTAACAGTTTCCTCTTGTCGGTGCAACTAATTCATGCATCTTCCTCCAGCCAGCTCTATCCCAGGCCATATCTTTTATCTCCCTATACGACATGACGCCTAGTGTTTCCTTGATCTGTCCCATGTAGTTATTCCTCGGTCTTCCTCTTCCTCTTTTGCCCTTTTGTTTTACGTTTACTATATTTATTTACGTAAAATTTATTTTTGCATCATATTAAATTTTAAAACAGTTGGTACTAAATTATAATGTTCTAGTCGCTATATAGGTAATTATTTGATAGTGCTTGTAAAAATTCAACTGTGGTTTAATAAAGTTATATCTACTTAAAGTTTTTTGAGAATTTATCATAGGGATTTAAACAATATATAATAATATATTTCCATGACAAATATTTTTTTTATAAACCGACATTATTGTAAACAGCGCCATCTACATTAATATTGTGAACTAATAGTGACTTCCTAATTCACTATTAAATTATAGATGGCAGAAATAACAATATGATAAAATTGTAAGTTTTTATTTATTTCCCTCTTTTATTTAAAATAATAATATTGTGTTAGTTTAAATTGTCCATTTTACAATAGATTATTTATGAATTATATAATTATTTTGGTTATCACTCAACACGAATAACTAATTGACAAATAATTGACAAAAAGAAATAAATGCGTAGTTTAGATTAAAATGGAATATTTTTGTTCAATTTTAGAATATTTAATATAGATTACTGAAGGCTCAGTCACTAGGATTAAAAATACAGCAAAAATTACGGTCACTGAAACAAAATAATTTTTAAACATACTTTGCATTATACCTAGGTCTGCCATCTAGTAGAAATGTCTGCGAACTATTTAGTACGTCACTGAAATACAAAACATCTGTAAATAATCTCGTGTAATACAATTACATCATTTATAATACATTTCTAGAATGTTCTATAATCATAAATTAATCTATATAATTATAAATTTTAATACTATACTTGAAATACAATGTAGTTGTCTATAATTTCAGAAGTGAAAACGACTGGTTCCGTGGTGTAGTGGTTATCACATCTGCTTTACACGCAGAAGGCCGCCAGTTCGATCCTGGCCGGAATCATAAGTTTTTTTTTGTATTATTAATTATTTAAAAACAATACTTAAAACGTCTAGAATTAATAAGAATAGTAAAAACAAGAAAAAAATAACTGTCATGTTATACTATGTTAATACATAGTTTTTTTTTTAGTATATGTACTGCCGAAGCAAGTACATGTTAATACATAGTATAATTTGACTAGACTATATCTGTACATAACAGATTTAAAAAAAATTATATAAAGGATTTAATGAGGACAATATATCTAAGCTAAAACTTGTTTTTTATATACAACTTAGAATAGCAAACAAGCTGACGGCCCACCTGATGGAAAGCGGTAACCGTCGCCTATAGACATGAGCAGTACCATGCACATAACAGAGCATACTGTTTCGCCCATAATAACCCCCATGTGTTGCCATTCCTGAGGACTCAGGTGTTATTCCTCTGTACCCTGTAAATTCGCTGCCCTTCAAACCGAACACAGCCATGCAAACACAACTATTCACGATATATATATACTATATATATATATATATATATATATATATATATATATATATATATATATATATATATATATATAGAGGTACGCAAGCAATCGTATATATATTTTTTTTTGATGATGGATGAAAATGGTATGGTAACCCCGCCTGCGCCAACGGGACACCCCAGCGGAGCACTAGTGAAGGGTGATAGATAAGAATGAAAACAGGCCAGTTAGCGCATCACGATAAATTCATCGGGAATTAACCATGACAGTTTCCAGGGGGAACCGCGAGGAGGTCCACCTGGTTGGGTATATTGCTAGCAATGGGATTCTCAGTCTCCATTACTAACAATCCCTTTCCCCCCTGCAAGCAAACGACTTGTACAAAGTCTCCGTCTGGTGTTATTATAGTTGATACAATGGGGTTAAAAACCCCCAGCGTTATTGAACCTGTTCGAAGATCAGTAGAGAATAAAACCAGTTCTAAACAGAAGTGGATAAAATGTATCCATTATCCAATACAGCTTCTGTATCTATATTGTTGATTTTATTACTTTTTTCACTATTTCAATTTTATATTCCTTCTTATATTAATACCCGCCCACTATGTACTTTTTATTACAACACATTGTGATTTGTTAGTCTTTGTCGGGTGCCCACGATACAGGCTCGCCTAGTGTGGCGCCCATTGTATCTTGTATTTGTAACATTGTTTTAGTCAAATAAAATAAATAAAAAATAATAATAATATATATATATATATATATATATATATATATATATATATATATATATATATATATATATATATATATATATATATATATATATATATATATATATATATATATATATATATATATATATATATATATGCAAGATGCATGCATATAAACACCTAAACAAAGTTATTAAGTTTTTAGATATCTGAAAAAATTAATATGCAAACCAGACAATATATATATATATATATATATATATATATATATATATATATATATATACAAGATACGTGTATGATTTCGAAAATGTCCACCCGTGCGAAGCCGGGACGGGGCGCTAAAGATTGATGAATGTGGAGCAAGCGAAAGAGGTTTGTTTGAATCGAAGCATTTGGCGTTCCATTGTTTCTGCCTACCCTAATGGGAGACAGGCGTGACAGATATGTATGTATGTATGGTCGACCAGTGGTCAAAATTCGACCATAACATATATTGTAATAAATTAATTTATTATAGTTATGTTTGACATTCAGCAAGACTATAGACAAGTAATATTAAATACAAACAATATCAATCTATTCTCAATTCGACCACAGACTTTAGCAATAAACAATAGAGTACGAGTATATATGCTTGTGAGTGTCAAATACATGGTAGTGGGAGGGAAAGGGACTGTTAGTAATGGAAACTAAAAATTCCATTGCTAGCAGTTCCCCCTGAAAACTATCACGGTTAATTCCTGATGAATTCATCATGATGGGCTAACTGGCCTGTTTTCATTCTCATCTATCACCCTTCACTGGTGCTCCGCTAGTGTATCCCGTTAGCGCAGGCGGGGTTACCATACCATTTTCACCCATCAAAAAAAAAACTATTGGCATCGCCCCTCTTATGGGAGCTAATGTCCAGCAGTGGACAACTAATAATAATATTATTTCAGACTTTTTGGTCCATTAAATATTTATTAGTAACAATATTCTTAAAAACTAATGTTAGTAAATTTACATACACAATACACATACACACACATACACACACATACAATATATTAAGCAGTGTACAGATAATCACCGCTGCACAATTCCATTGGAAATTGCGCAGCAGCGATTAACGTACACACAGTGCAGCCTGCTCGCTATCGTACTCAGGATGCTGTTGGTGCTGGCACGTACCCTGCGCACCAATAATAGCTGATAATATATTAACAATTATTATTATATCTATACAAATGCATTAATTTTATTTAACAGTTAATTTCATAAGGAAAAACCAGTATCTTATTTCTGAGTCGAGGAAAATCCAAACGGTGTCATACTTAAAATATTTTGTTACTTTTTTTAATGGATGATAATGGTATGGTAACCCCGCCTGCGCTATCGGTGTACGCTGGCGGGGCACCAGTGAGGGATGATAGGTGAAAACAAAAGGCAGGTCAGTTAGCCCATCGTGATTTATACATCTGGAATTTTGCACGATGGTTTCCAAGGGGGCCATGGGGAGGTTGACCTGAAAAGGTAAATTGCTAGCAATGGGATTGGCAATCCGTAATACTAACAATCCCTTAAGTGAGGGGTATTTTTTTGTAACAAAAAAACCGTGTTTAATTGTGACAAACCCAGTTTTTTTTTTTATGGGTGAAAATGGAATGGCTGCCCCGCCAGCGCTAACGGTATACGCTGGCAAGGGACCAGTGGAGGGTGATAGATGAGAATGAAAACAGGCCAGTTAGCCCATCATGATGAATTCATCAGGAATTAACCATTATGGTTTCCAGGGTGACAAACCCAGTTAATTTGATCCAAAAAACTTAATTACTCAAGCTATTTTGTTAAAATTTCAAATTGAGACCAATCTGTGTTATATATCTATTCAGATTAACAAAAAAAAAATATCCAAATCGATTTACAACTGACAGAATTATGAGGTAACAAACATTTAAAAAAAAAATTACAACCGAATTGAATACTTCCTTTATTTTAAAGTCGATTGAAAATACAAACGAATTCGGTTAAACATTTTGAAGGTAATTAAAAAGCAATTGTTTATTAAAATCGTTTAATGTAAAATCAAATCATCTTTTTTTAATTAATATTTAATAATCAATTAATTAGTTTGTTCATTTTGTTCATAAATCTAATTGAACACTTCACGCTCGTGCGTATGTGTGTGTGTGTGTGTGTGCGGCTAATGTTCAAGATGGACGCTCAAGTACTAATGGATAAATACATTCCAAAGATCAATAATTTGCAATAGAATTGTAAATACAGAAGCGTCATTAGTTTTACCTTTTATTTATTTATTTATTTAACTCTTTATTGTCACCAAAAACATAAAAATAAACAATGGCATATAAACAATTCAAGTGAAATACAGTAGCATGGAGTACAGATTAAAATATACACATAAAGGTACAAAAGGCGGTCTTATCGCTAGGTCAATAGCCTTTTACTGTAATAACTAGCGGTTTGACTTAGTCATAAGCTCATGATTAAGGATCACGAATTGATCCCGAAACCAGTCGAGGTTTCTCGATCTAATTACAGTGAGTTAATCCGGTAATTATTATATTTAAAATATCATATGTGCTAAAGAAAGTTTTAATAATTAAATATTTTTTCCTATTAGCTAAATAAGGTCGATGCTGTACGATGTCGGATTTTTTAAGCAACTTAAAATGACAGGTAAACTAACAGCCCATGGGTTAAAAAATTAATTTTTTTTACATATCGAGAGACTGTACCAATGGCGTCTGCATGGGTACCTCTGTCCCATCCACTTTTCTGCTGTGAAGTAACCATCGAGTCGGTCGACCTTAACAAACTCCTATTATAGTTTATTAAGGTAAGGAAAATTTACATGCAATATGGCCGTGTGGTCCCAACATAGAATAGGCCACCCCTTCCTTTCCCGTGGGTGTCGTAAACGACTAAGGAAGGGCGAGGGATGGGCAGCAGCGTCCCTTTTAAAAGCCTAACTGTGGTTGTCAAACTACCAAGCGTGACAACTTCTGGCAAAACTCCCCTTATGGGGAAGACTTATCCAGCAGTGGGCAGTTAATGGCTGAAATAATAATAATAATAAATACGCAATATGTGTGAGACGGGAAACGGTATGTGTGAGAGGGTGAGTGGAAAATATAAGCATGTGTGTATGTGTGTGTCTGATGGTGTGTGTATGTGTGTGTGTGCGTAAGTATTTTTGAAAGCAAATTTACAAATTACCTAATCTATCTTTTTTAACTTTGTTATATTATATTTTTGTATTATTCGTTGTATTATATATATATCTTGTTAACTTTGCCATATAAAACTTTATTAACCCATATTTATACATTTATAAGCTATTAATTATCTAAATAAATAAATAAACAGATTAAGACAAAGTATTTTACACACAATACATGCTGGTAAAACATCGGTATTTGACTAGTATTAATAAGGCAATATCATTGTAATTTATATATTAGTCATTACCCGCTACTTTATCCGAGTGACCGGGATACGTTATTTGACCTGAATAAAATATAGCTTATGTGCTTCTCTTTAGCAAACAGTAAATAAATGTGTAAGTAGGTATACCAAATTTTAAGATGATCAATTAAACGATAATAATAATATAATACATATATCTACAGTTTTCTTTCAGCTTCTCAAAGGTTAACTGTAAGAGATCCCTTTATGGGATAAGTCCGCCATTGTATATTAAATTATTTAATTTATTCAATATGTACAATAAAGATTTTAAAATACAATTAACTTTTATCATTAGGTTACCAACAAACAAACTAAAAAACAGAGCAGTATCTCTTCTTTGTAGCAAAATACCAACGCTTATAGGCAATTACTAAAATTAATTTGATTATGCACATATCTCGTTTAATATTCTTTGCGCGCCAAATAACAGGTTTTCCTGACAGAGTTGCCAGTGGCCAGTACGAGATAGTTAGCATCTGTGAACGGACGCGGACAGGTAAATTGAATATGTTTACAATATTTGTGTTTATTTTACGGAAAAATGCATGCGAAAATTCACGTGTAGTATTCTATATTTGAATTAGTTCCTAATTTTGGCGGTTTGAGGATGTTTATGGTAGTTTTTTTTTTTTTTATTTTATGCAAATGCGTTACAGGTAAGAAGTAAAACAGGTTTGTTTTTTTATATCAATGTTTGTTTATGTTTTGTTTAGGATACAGCACTGCATTTATAGTTTGAAATATTTATAATATACTTTACGTTTAATTTTCCTAATTGTGTAAATACTAGATATTATTCAAAATATTTGTATATATTCTGTTTCAAAACATTTTAATAAAAATGTATAAATGTAAATTTTAATAAAACGGGTAACCTACCCATCCATAAGAGACTATGTAAAAAGTTTACATACCAAACTCAGCAGTAAAATCATAAGAAAAAACAGAATAATTTTTATTCAAGTAAACTTAGATTTTTGAATAGTTTTTTTACATTACTGCCCATTCGAAATGCAATGTTTCTCTTTTTCTATTTCAAGAGAGCTTTTAAAAATTGGGTCCATAGTCAAATGTGATGCATATGGCTGCCATCTAAACTATTTGTGGAACAATTTTATCTTTGTATTTCATGTTTCTTTTTATTTAGACGTAAGAATTAGTATAATTATAATTGAGTCTATTAAATGATCTACTCTAGAAATTGAAAACTTTCAATAATATACCGAAATTGAAATCTCAAGGTAATATCGTATAAAATAATAAATATATTTAACAATGTTACCTTTTGTTTTATTTTTGCTAAATAAATGTTCGTCTGAACATGCAGTTTGACATAAAATTTATATATTTCTTTTGTCACATGATTAGCGTTTCTATTGTCAAACTGGCCAACATAACGAGAAAAAAAGTTTTTCTTTCGTGTAGATTGGTAGGATATTCCTGACCCAATCGTTTTACATAGCTTATATGAAGTGCACTCTCTTTTCCCTCGGTTCTCTATTTTTTTTTTTTTCTAAACTCTTTCCTTTTTCGAAACGTTGCTTCAGAACAGTAAGTTCGTATTTTTATCTAGTGTTAAGATTATTGAGGTCGCTGGATTAATGTCTTTATCCTTCGCCATCCTTTATATTATGTACCATATTATGTACTTGTATACCAAATTTAATTTTGTTTACTTGAATTATTAAGGTGCCGAGAATTAACTAACAAACACAGGGGGGAAAGGGATTGTTAGTAACGGAGACTGAAAATCCCATTGCTAGCAATATACCCAACCAGGTCGACCTCCTCGCGGTTCCCCCTGGAAACTATCATGGTTAATTCCTGATGAATTCATTACGATGGGCTAACTGGCCTGTTTTCATTCTCATCTATCACCCTTCACTGGTGCTCCGCCAGCGTATCCCGTTAGCGCAGGCGGGGCTACCATTCCATTTTCACCCATCAAAAAAAAAAAAATAGTTATTAATTTATAACGTTTTGTTGCAGCGTCCAATCGGCCGATGTGAAGCAATATTGTTTACGTTATAAAATGCTTTGGTGCTTGACAATTTTCCTGTTGGTGAGTCGCGCGGTCGCACAGAGCAATGGTGAATAACAGCATGTTAAATAAATCATTACAAAATTATAATTGTAACCATTCATTTATTATTTATTTACCAGAGAGAAACTCTGTACAAAAGTCGTTTGCTTGGCCACCTCTGTCGCATTCGTGTTTCAACCGTGAAGCAGTTGTGTTTGCATGGCTGTGTTTCGGTTTGAAGGGTGGGATATGGCGTGAATTTACTGGGTACATAGGAATAACACCTGAGTCCTCAGGAATGGCAACGCATGGGGGGTATCATGTAATGTAATAAGTAAAATAATGTGTCTAAATATTACAATAAATACTCTGGTAAATTACTTCAAAATAAAACATATAAATAAATAAATATTGAAAGCAAATTAAAATTAATTAAAAGGCCGGCAGCACACCTGCAATGCCGTAGGTGTTGTGGGTGACCATGGGCGGCGGTAGTCACTTACCATCAGGTGAGCCGCTTGCTCGTTTGCCCACTGTGTTGTAAAAAAAAAGAAATAAGAAATATTATATATATGCGTTAAAAATTTGAATGAGGAAAATAAAGCTAAAATATATACTAGAAGGCAGTACATATAGGTAAAGTCATGATTCAGTGTTCAACACAGACTGTCCGGTGATTTATTTAAATAGTTAATTTAGAATTTAAAAAAAAAATATATTTTCTTGTATACAACTTAGAATGGCAAACAAGCTGACGGCCCACCTGATGGAAAGTGGTAACCGTCGCCTATACACATGAGCAGTACCATTGACATAACAGAGTATACTGTTTCGCCCATGATACCCCCCATGCGTCGCCATTCCTGAGGATTCAGATGTTATTCCTCTGTACCCTGTAAATTTACTGCCATATCGCACCCTTCAAACCGAAACACAGCAATGCAAACACAACTGCTTCACGGTTGAAACACGAATGGGACAGAGGTGCCCAAGCAATCGACTTTTGTACAGTCTCCCTCTAATTATACAATAGATTGTGTACCATTACTCCTCTCCATCCAAAGGTTGCCTGCAAGAGATCGCTCTTAGCGATAAGGTCGTCCATTGTTTTCTCATTGTGATTATTTCTTGTAATTGTTTATATTTATAACAAGTTTACTATTGTAATCTTTTGGAGGAAACAATAAAGAGTATCTATCTATCCTTTATATATCTAAATTTTCTTACACTGTATAATTATGTTAAAGTGAATGCTGTGAATACCTATATTAGGCGTGTGCATTAATATTGTATTGTATTTAATGTTTGTTACACCTATATGTTATAATGCAATATGCTGTTGGTGTTCCTTAAATAAATAAATAAATTAATAAATAAATAAATATCCTACAAAAAAAAACCGATTTCAATTCCGACAAAACCAGTTATTTTAATCTGAAAGGCTAAACTACTAAATCAATTTTAATAAAATATCTATGAGACCGTACTGTAAATATAAGCTTTGAGATAAAAAAAAGGTATTTTCCAAATCGGTTTACAACTGACGGAGTTACGAGGTGACAAACATACAAAAAAATACAAGTGAATCGAGAACCTCCCTATTTTTGAAGTTGGTATTATTTTGTAGAACGAAATCTTAAGGTATTTGAAACCGAAATTGTAGTTTTAAAAATTAATTTAGGTAATGATATTTCAAAATTAACTGAAATGTCTAATAATTGTATCCAGTTAGGTTCTAACCAATGTTTTGGGGGGGGGGGGGGAGGAATTGTTAGCAATGGAGTATAACCAGCCCCATTGCTAACAATATGCCCTATTATGTCGACCTCCACGCGGTTCCCCCTGGAAACCATCGTGAACAATTCTTGTTGAATTCGTCACGACGGGCTAACTGACCTACTTCATCCTCACCTATCATCCTTCACTGGTGCCCCGCCGGTGTATACCGATAACGCGAGTGGGGCTACCATTATCACACATTAGAAAAAAACACTATATTATCCATCTGACCGATAGAGGGCGACTCCTGCGTGGACCAGTACACGAACACCGTGGGAACCTGCACCCTGGCTGACCGCTGCAAGACAGCTAAAGAAGACTTCCAGTAAGTAAACTTATCAGGGAAAGAAATATATTGAGGACGACTTTATTTATTTATCTATTTAAAAATACATTAATAAAGTTATTATATAATGCTTTTAAAGGACAACCATATATATATATATATATATATATATATATATATATATATATATATATATATATATATATATATATATATATATATATATATTATGTATACGCGTGTCGTGGCGACCTTTAATTATTAAGATAAAAAATGGTAAAAACTACAGTACTAGGTATACAGTAAATTTAATAGTGAAAATGGTATGGTAACCCCGCCTGCGCTAACGGGATACGCTGGCGGAGCACCAGTGAAGGGTGATAGATGAGAATGAAAACAGGCCAGTTAGCACATCACGATGAATTCATCGGGAATTAACCATGATAGTTTCAACCGCGAGGAGGTTATATTGCTAGAGATTCTCAGTGTCCACGATATATATATATATATATCTGCATTTGAAAGATTTGAGATGATAATCTATACATATGTGCAATGATACATATGTACATTTGAGTCTCCCTCTGTGCTTGATACAGCTATTAAGCGTTAGTTAAAGTTTTAAACTTTAAACTATTATTATTAAAAATTTTATCTTTTGTTTGTAACTAAATTAAAAAATTTAATTTTTACCTTATTCACTTATCTTTAATTTTTATCTTGGTGAGATGAATAAATGAATCACTGAATGGATAAATGAAAAAATGAATGGACAAATTAATGAATTAATGATATATAGGTGATTAACCGAATAAATAAATGAATTAATGACCAAATCGTAGAATGACTAAATGGATTAATTAATTAATTAATGGCTTAATAAATGAAGGATTAAATGAATGAATGAAAACTCTTTATTGTTCAAATCAAATCAAATCATATTTATTCACTTGCTACATGGTACAATAAGATGTTACATATACAAGTAGGCACATAACATGCAGCACCCCGCGGAGGTATGCAAGTGTTAAACTGTATTTACTATGTACATAATATTACAAAGTTCTCTTCAAAGATTGCCATGTTTCAGGATATTAATATTCATGCATATTGTTTGTAGGAAAAACGGCATAAGCCCAACTTTCTGCAAATACAGCGCGTTCGGCAGTCCAGTAATATGTTGCAAGGACCACTCCAACATATTGCAAGCTGCGCCGGCGCCGAGCAATGAGTAAGTTTGCCACCGTTAATTAAAAAATACTATTCTTTAACTAATAATCTTTAACCGGCTCCAATTTTGACAAATTATTTATTTATTCGTTACTGCACTACTTAAAGAAGTTTTTTATATATATGTAAAACCCCGTGGAGGTCGACCTGATATATATTGCTAGCAGTGAAGTTGTTACTAACAAGCGCTTTCACCCCTCGTCGGAGCGTTTGCCGTTCCAAAATATATAAACTATTTCATTACAATACAATTTCATCTCTTGCAGCGGACCACCAGTTTGGGGTTCCGGCTCCGACACCAGGAGAGTGAGTGAACGAAGTAAATATTTCTTTATTTTTTTCTTATACAACTTAGAATGGCAAACAAGCTGACGGCCCACCTGATGGAAAGTGGTAACCGTCGCCTATAGACATGAGCAGTACCGTGGACATAACAGAGTATACTGTTTCGCCAATGATACCCCCCATGCGTTGCCATTACTGAGGACTCAGGTGTTATTCCTCTGTACCCTGTAAATTCAAATATACCTACTTGTTTCTTAATGACATACTGGGCAACACTAGCCCTTTGTCAATATTGAAAAAAAAAAAAGAAAGAAAATCACTTCGTTTCCTCCCTTCCAGAGTGCGAGCAGTACAGCCGAGGTGTGACAGAGAAAGTGGACTTCATACCGTTGGTGCCAAACCCCGAAACCATGTCGATATCGTCAGCCAAGTGCGAATATTCCGGTGTAGAACTCATAGTGGGCGGAGAGAAGGCGAACCAGGGTGAATTCCCGCACATGGTAAATATAGTGTCCAATTTCATCATCATCTCAGCCATTATCCATCCACTGCTGGACATAGGCCTCCCCCATAAACTCCCTTAAGAGAATAGTTTGTGTCCCGCGGCTTTACCCGCGTGAATCAGTAAAAAAATGCGGATGATGTATGTACACCTTGTCAACCATGTTAATAGGGGGGGGAAGGGATTGTTAGTAATAGGGTCTAGCTTCGCCATTGCTAGCAATACTATCAGGTCGACCTCCACGTGGTCCCTCCTGGAAACCATGGTGCTGAATTCCTGCTGTATTCATCACAACGGGCTAACTGACCTGCCTTTTAATTCTCATGTCTATCATCTCTCACTGGTGCTCCACCAGCGTATATCATTAACGCAGGCGGAGCATGATAATGGTACATACCATTATCATCCATTAAAAAAAAACATGTTAATAGGGGGGAAAGGGATTGTTAGTATTGGGTTCTAACAGCCCCATTGCTAGCAAATTACCCTATCAGGTCGACCTTCACGTGGTTCCCCCTGAAAACCATCGTGGTTAATTCTTGTTGAATTCTTCACGATGGGCCGACTGACCTGCCTTCATCTTCAACTGTCATCTATCACTGGTGCCCCGCCAGCGTATACCGATAGCGCAGGTGGGGTTACCATTCCATTATTACCTATTAAAAAAGAACCTTGTTAATATGGGTATCACAGGGAAGAGCTTGAAAAATGAGTACGATAAAATAATTGGCATTATTACAAAATGGCCGCAACCACAAGATGTCGGATTGCTTTAAAAATATTTCTAAACACGCTTGTTTCATTTCAGGCGGCGATAGGCTTCACCAATTTCGACGGTGGTTATAACTTCAGCTGTGGAGGTAGCCTCATCAGTCCTCGCTTCGTGCTGACAGCCGGCCATTGCATCAGGGACCCTAATGCCAGAAACCCAGAGCCGGTCATTGTGAGACTTGGAGATCAGAACATAGACCCAAGTGTGAACGATGGAGCTAGTCCTGTTGATGTTAGTATTTTTTTTATAAAGTGAAATGGACATATTATTTCTCTCATTCATCCTTTTAAAAAGGTAGAATGTTTACTAGAGGGAGGCTTTGTACAAAAGTCGATTGCTTGGGTACCTCTGTCTCATTCGTGTATCAACCGTGAAGCAGTTGTGTTTGCATGGCTGTGTTTCGGTTTGAAGGGTGGTATATGGCGTGAATTTACTGGGTACAGAGGAATAACACCTGAGTCCTCAGGAATGGCAACGCATGGGGGATGATATCATGGGCAAAACAGTATACTCTGCTATGTCTATGGTACTGCTCATGTCTATAGGCGACGGTTACCACTTTCCATCAGGTGGGTCGTCAGCTTGTTTGCCATTCTAAGTTGTATAAAAAAAATCTTTATTTTTTTATTTTCATTTTATTTCCTTCCACCAGGTGCCAATAAAAAAAATCCACAAGCACCCTGAGTATAAACCGCCATCGAGGTACAACGATATTGCGCTGATGGAACTGAACACAGACGTGGAATTCGAGTCAGCCATACGGCCAGCCTGCTTGTGGCGTCAAGGCAGTTTCGGGGGTCATACAAAGGCCGTCGCCACTGGATGGGGAGTTATCGATCCTGGTAATAAATAGCACTTTATACACATTTAACTCACAAATTGTACCTTACATACATACATATCTGTCACGCCTGTCTCCCATTAGGGTAGGCAGAAACAAATATACTTACACATATATGACATATACTATTTGTTTTTTAATGAATGATAATGGAATGGTAACCCCACCCGCGCTATCGGTATACACCGGCGGGGCACCGGTGAAGAATGATAGGCGAGGATGAAGCAGGTCAGTTAGCCCATCGTGGCGAATTCAACAAGAATTGTTCACGATGGTTTCCAGAGGGGAACCACGTGGAGGTCGACCTAATAAGGTATATTGCTAGCAATGGGGCTGTCAAACTCCGTTGCTAACAATCCCTTTCCCCCGACATATACTATATTATACACGCATATAATATTTATTTATCAAATTGTACCTTCTTTGGATAAAAATATTGATATACAGGGTGGAAGGGACAAGATGGTCAAAACGAAAACAGCTGATTCAGATACATGGTCTGAGTCAGATGGCAAACTATTTAGATAGATATAGATAGATACATACTCTTTATTGTTGCCTCTAAAAGATTACAATAGTAAACTTATTATAAATATAAACAATTACAAGAAATAATCACAATGAGAAAACAATGGGCGATCTTATCGCTGAGAGCGATCTCTTGCAGCCAACCTTTGGATGGAGAGGAGTAATTATAAACAGTTTGGTGGGAGGCACGATGAAAAATTTTGTTAGTTCTAAATATGGGAGATGTGATACATATAATAATATAAATATTATCCCTACTCATTATTATATTTATATACATACACTTACACACATATATATACATATATATATATATATATATATATATATATATATATATATATATATATATATATATATATATATATATATATATATATATACAAATACTTATACATACATGGATATAAACACCTACACAAATACATAAAAATATATAAATACTGTTCACGAAAAGTATGCAAGTAATAAGTATGCTAACCAGACATATAAACACATTAAGAAGACGACAACTTGCTCAAATAATAGTTCTTCAGTATTGTTTTAAAACCAACCGTACATTTTATATTTCGTAAGGAAACTGGTAAAGCATTCCATTACCCATTTCTATTGTCCAATTGTTTAGTTTTTTTTTTCTTTTTTGTTTATACCACTGAGGTGGCAAACAATAGTTCAAAAATTCAGACATTCAAAATTTTAACTCGTATGTTTTAAAAAAAATATTAATTTCAAGCTCACCTTTTTACTTTATCCGAGCAGTAAGTACTTTATATTATTCTCAATATTCTAGATTACCTCGTGGACCCATAATTTTTTTTTTTTTATTAGATAAAAATGGTATGGTAACCCCGCCTGCGAAGTGAAGGGTGATAGATGAGAATGAAAACAGCCCAGTTAGCGCATCATGATGAATTCATCAGGAATTAACCATGATAGTTTCCAGGTGGAACCGCGAGGAGGTCGACCTGATTACCCAATATATATATATATATATATATATATATATATATATATATATATATATATATATATATATATATATATATATATATATATATATATATATAGCTATAGCTAGCAATGGGAGTCTCCATTACTAACAATCCCTTTCCCCCCTGTACACATATTTGTACTAATGAGTAAATAAATAAATCGGTACACAATTAAATATATTATATATATATATTACATTTTAGATACCAGAGAACTAGCAAAAGAGTTGCAAAAGGTCTCGCTCAGTCTGTTCGGCGACGCTGACTGCGACGCTAGACTCATGAACACTAGATATCGCCATTGGAAAGGCCTCTCTGCGGGGCAAATGTGCGCCGGTGAACTGAGAGGAGGGAAGGACACTTGTCAGGCAAGTAATCACATAATTTTTCTTTCATAGACAATAAAAAAAAAGTCCTCCGACTAGGAAAGCGGCGCGTTTATTCATAAATACTTACAATACAATAACAGTGCGTTTTCAAAGAAAGGGGTAAAGAGATGTGGCCGTGACTCTGGCCATTCCCGCCAGAGTCACGTATAAGAGACTCGTAACTCAAAAAATATTTTTCTACAAGTATTATTCAAAGCACACCACAATCATAACAAACAATTATACATTGTCAAATCGCATATTTATATGTACTTAAATTACTCTTTAATTTAATTATATGTTAACCGTTCCCGCCATTTTTCGGACCCCCAGGTGAATGAAAAAAATAACACTTTTGTTGAATATAGCTAAACTTTAGATTTTTTTTTCAGGGCGATTCCGGTTCCCCGCTGCAAATAGCGTCAAAGGAAAATCAATGTATATTCCATATAATCGGCATTACTTCATTTGGTAAACAGTGCGCCAAGAGCGGTCTACCTGCTGTTTATACTAGAGTGTCCAGTTATTTAGACTGGATTGAAGGAATTGTCTGGCCTGGAGAATAAAATATTAAATATCTATTTTTTTAATGTATATTGTTGTTTTATTTAAAACGTATTCTACCTATATGATTTTATGAGTAAAAGTGATGGTTTTTTAATAATATACATAAAATCATTTTTTGAGGTGTGAAAATGATACACGCCGACGCTAGCTGACTAATAAAATATATCGCTATCAATAGAGCTCTATTACTAATAATACCTTCCTCCATATGAAATCGTTTAAGTTACAGCCAGAGAAATACGGTAGAAGAAAATAAGACTATAATATATGTAGTTCACATCGTTCATCCGAAAAACTTTTCTTTGCCAGGCAAGTAATAAAAAATTCAAAGCCAATAATAAATACTATCCTATCCTATATCTAACCTATCTTTCAAACTTAGGTTTCAAAAACATTTCTAAACGAAAACGTCATTCACATGTGTCAAATTCAAATTATACTTTGACATGTTTTGTTTTCTAAGTATTTCATCATGATTTAAAATTATAAATAATAATAAAAACGATTCATATAAAGCAACAAAAAGTGTATAATGTACTAATTATAACTCCAGTCATCCACATGGCGTCAATAAGTAATAATAGAAAGCAAAATGAAACTTCAATTCGCTTTAACTTTGTCCATTTTCGCCACCGCATTTATCGGTGATTACGTTGTTTTTAAATCGAAATTTTCTCACTCGCAAATCTTCAGAGCTTGCTCCGACTCTCTGGTGCATGCTTCAATAGGATTTCTGTCGTCTGTATTGTTTTTCAGCCATGAAAATCTAATGGACAGTTCTAGTATGTTTAACATAGCTATATGCACTTTTATGTCATCTTTTATTGATGTAGATCACATATTTGTGGCGAGATCACTACAGTGGAAGGTGAGTGAACTTTTGCTCTATCTTCAAACCATGTCTTATATGGCATATGCAAATAATAATTTTTTTGGACTATCCCTACCTCACTATGTACATTTATTTCATTTAAAGTTAATTCCTAATTAAAACTATATATGCTACATCACTTCTCTTTATATCTAGAATATTGTTGATATAACATCTTTATAATGAAAAAGATTCAGTATACAATTTTTTTTTATTTTTTTATACAACTTAGAATGGCAAACAAGTTGACAGCCCACCTAATGTAAAGTAGTAACCGTCGCCTATAGACATGAGCAGTACCATGGACATAACAGACTTTTTTTATACAACTTAGAATGGCAAACAAGCTGACGGCCCACCTGATGGAAAGTGGTAACCGTCGCCTATAGACATGAGTAGTACCATGGACATAACAGAGTATACTGTTCCGCCCATGACACCCCAGAAAACAGAGCTTTCACAAACCTATTAAAATAATAGATATATTTTGAAAAATAGTGCCTCAGAATCAATCCTAATGTCAGTAATAAATTTTATTGCAATTTATATTTATATAAAGTAATATACTAATAGATAGATAGATAGATACTCTTTATTGTTTCATCTAAAAGATTACAACAGTAAACTTATTATAAATATACACAATTACAAGAAATAATCACAATGAGAGAACAATGGGCGACCTTATCGCTAAGAGTGATCTAAGCAATCTTTAAATGTAGACGAGTAGTTATAAACAGTATGACTGAAGGCACGAAACTATTCATTTTTTTAAATAACTACACAGCATTAATTCTATATTGTTTTTCAGGACCTGACAAATTTGAAACAACGAGGCATATTCCACTGTACCACATTCTGGCTGGTGTTAACAACATCTCTCTTAATATATAGTTATATATATAAAAAAATACATATATATGTTATAACTTGGATGCTAATTGTTGCTTACACAAGCCACCACATAAGGGACGCTAACAGACGTGGCCTGTGGCTATATCCGTACGGACATACACCACCGTTCCACAAATATATATATATTTTCCTCGTAGGTTTGTTGCCTAATTTGTTAACTTTGTTATACAATTGTTGGAAACCAAACATTTATAAGCATACTGTAATAAATTATAAATTAATTGTTTAATGTAAATACGCTTTAGTAATTAATACCACCCCCAATAAGATTGTCTAATAGTAAACACATTTTTAAAAAAAAACATAAAATCTTTTTAATTAATAAACAAAAAATTGGAATACCCAATAGGTACGTAGCCGAAATATTTATTGCCTGAATATCTGAATGTGACAGAAAGTGATCTCTGACTACCCCTCATCTAATGGTATCTGTTATTTATTTATTTATGTAGAATATAATATCGAGTGGAGGCAAATATAATGGACACATACAATGCAGTTTATTTATATATATATATATATTTTTTATATTGTAAATTTTTAATGAAAAGTTTTGCGACTGACTCTTGGCCACAGCAGAATATCAGTGTTTTGCTCTTTTAAGGGCAAAGCAATAAACTGAGCTGTGACCATTTTGTGTTACTATGGCACATGCATGAAGGAATGTTAACAAAGGAGATTGTTAGATTATGTATTTTGTTTTTGTATTTTTTTTTTATTTGTGCTTTTTTATTTTTATTCTTTTGTCTCTTTTGCTGTGTATTACATGTATGTTTTTTTTTTATTGTAATTTGTGTGCTGTAAGTAATGTAAATAAATTGTCTATCTATCTATCTAATTTCTCATCATCATCATCATCTTCATTTTTCATCAACCGTTAACTGTCCACTGCTGGACATAAGCCTCCCTCATAAAGGTATTTTGCCAGTAGGTGCCACGTTTGGTGCACGGGTTGGCAACCGCCGTTAGTCTTTGGTGTTATTTTAAAAGGGACGCTGCTACCCGTCCCTCGGCCATTGACCCTTCTTCGCAGACTTTTTTTATTGGTGAAATAATTCATGTTCAAAATGAAAAGGAAAAATGGTTAAAAAAAACAAATTTGACAGCTATGTATTTTTTTTTCTGCAACGGACATTAAAAAGGTATCCAGACACGATCAACTTAAAGTGAACTTGTTCTTTTATATAATTTCTGGGCGTTCAATGTTATGATGGAAATTTACACCATTATGCACAGAAGGGTTAAGTTGCCTTAATCGCCAATACTAAACTATTGGCTATAGTTTGTATTCACGTAAAATTATAAACTTGTAAAATTATAATTAAAAATTGAGTCTTCACCATCATGCAAATTAAATTAATACCTTAGGAGATATAACAAAATCAAAAAAATACACAACAAAATTAATACTGTGTCGCCATGATTCGACCGGGCCGCGCGGGCGCCCCGTGACCTCGCGCCTCGCCTCAAGTTAAAAGTACCCGTAACCGGCGAGCGTGTATGAAAAGATTGATGAATGTGGAGGAAGCGAAAGAGGTTTGTTTGAATCGAAGCATTTGGCGTTCCATTGTTTCTGCCTACCCTAATAGGAGACAGGCGTGACAGATATGTATGTATGTATTATTTACCTATTTACTATAGTGGGATTAAATTACAGAATTGACATTTTATGAAAATTAATATTTAATTAAATCGTAATATTTTATAGTTAATTATTGTAATTAACTTGACGTGTACGTACAAATTGTAAGTACCTATAATGTGTTGGAGTTTGGTCCTCAGTAAACTGCAGGTAATAAATAAATAAATAAAATAAAATAAATAATTTATCATTTAAAAAGGTTATCATTCCTGTCATAATTTCCTTTTCTTTAATTACTTTTTCATTTAATTATTTTAAAACTATATAACGTTGTAAACTCTAAAAGCGAAATGACCTATTCTATTTGTATTTTTATATTTAATTATTAATTAATAAATTATTGTTAAAATATTAATGCGTGTTATTTTATATTTTATTTCAATTAATTCCTTGTGAATATCATTTAATGGATGATAAAGGTATGGTAACCCCGCCTGCGTTATCGGTGTACACTGGCGGGACACCAGTGAGAGATTATAGGTGAGGATGAAAAGGCAGGTCAATTAGCCCAACGGGGGGAAAAGGGATTGTTAGTAATGGAGACTGAGAATCCCATTGCTAGCAATATACCCAACCAGGTCCACCTCCTCGCGGTTCCCCCTGGAAACTATCATGGTTAATTCCTGATGAATTCATCATGATGTGCTAACTGGCCTGTTTTCATTCTCATCTATCACCCTTCACTGGTGCTCCGCCAGCGTATCCCGTTAGCGCAGGCGGGGTTACCATACCATTTTCACCCACCGAAAAAAAAAAATTAGCTGATCGTGATGAATTAAACAATAAATCCATCACGATGGTTTCTAGAAGGAACCGCGAGGAGGTCGACCTAATAGGGTTTATTGCTAGCAATGGGTCTGCTAATTCTGATTACTAACAATTCCATTCTCCCCCCTATTGGAAGAGCATCTAGAATAACAATTCTGTCAGACCAATTTGTAAACAATTTTAATAAATATGACTTAAGGAAAATGTACCAATCATATAAAATTATTATTTTCCTTATTTACAGAAACCTATTTTACAGATGTACATAATAATAAAATACTTGCCTATATACAGTATTAGTCTCTCTACGACCGTCTACTCACGACTCACTGGTATCGCCAGCGTATACCTATAGCACAGGCGGGGTTACCATTCCATTATCACCCATCAAAAAAAAATACCGAAGACAGAATTCCTGAATGCGAACTATAAAATAAAAAAAAAGAAAAAATACACTTCTAGATGGCGTATCGAAATAAAACATTCAGAAATACAACCGTGAAAATCGCATCTAATTTGATGCAATAATTTTTAATTGAATGCGGAATAAACATATAGGTAGACAGTTTCAGAGATGTTTCCTCCCACGAACACTCAGGTTGTGGAATGAGCTCCCTGCCGAGGTTTTCCCAAGAGACTACACTATGGGGCTCTTCTAAAGGGGAGTAAAGAGGTTTCTTCAGGGTCGGCAACGCGCGCGTAATACCCCTGGTACTGCAGGCGTTCATAGGCTACGGTAACCGCTTACCATCAGGTGGGTCGTACGCTTGTTTGCCACCTCCGTGGTATAAAAAAAAAAGAAAAAAATCCTTAAAATATTGTCTTGATATCTATTAGTTTTATTTATTTATTTATTCAACTTTAATACACCTAGATAGAGAAAATGGCGGACTTAACACAATATGGCGTTATCTACCAGCCGACCGTAGACAGGAATAACGGAAAATAGAAATTACGTTGCAACGTAATGAACAATTTGAAATTAAAACAGTAATTGTTATACAATAAATAATATATTATTATATTCATATATAATATTAATATGAAAGAAAGAAAGAAAGAAATAATTTAATCGAAGAAGCATACGGCCCACACGGTAACGCACAAAACGAAAACAAAAGAAATCAAAACAAAACAAACAAAACGAAAATAACAATTGTATACAAATAGAAAGCGATTAAATTATAATAATAATCAACAAACAAACAAACAAACAGTGGGATAACTCTTGAATCCAACATCGGTCTCAAACCAAATCTATTGCCAATGACAATTTAATACTGCACCCATTCTATATGATCTCTATAATTCTGATATCATCTATAAGGTTACAGATGGGCAAAGCACCGGGTTTAAACCCGGTGCTTTGGTAAAAACCCAATAAACACCCATAAACTCCCATAATCACCCAAAAAAATAGGTTTTTACGTATTTTTTTGAAAATATGTAAGTAATACCAATAAATTATTTTTATAAATTGTATTGATCAATTCTACAATATTAAATAAAACGTTAACTAATAATATTTCAGGAAATTTTAAAAATCTATATATAATAAAATGAAAGTAATTAATTTTCAGTGTTTTCATGTTGCAGTTGATCAACATGTTGGCCTTTTGCTTCCCGTAGATACTTTAAAATTTCTTCATAACACCTCGTTCGCACACATGGCCGTATATATTTAAATTCTTGAGCCACTAACAGTCCGAAATACTCATTTCTTTTATCCTCTTCTCCATAAATTAAGCATTTAGAACAGTTTGTTTCTTCTTTCAGTAAATTTTCTTTTACTTTATCCTCGTTTTTTTCTTTGTTGCGACGACGCTGGGTAAATCATCTGGACACTGGGTCTCACTATCGCCAAATATATTTGGAGATCGGCTTCGGCTACGGCTTGGCAGACATTTTTTTCTTTCTACAATTTTAAATTAAATTTATTAGAATAAATGCTTCGAACACACGCGATCTAAGTACCTTTTGTGTTTATTATACCTTACCTACCTAGGTATAAAAAGAGTACTTACGTAGATTTTCTTTTATTAACTGTTTTATACGAAGATCTTGATCTCTCAAATTAGCATCCATTTTACTTCCAGTGATTATCAACTAAATTAATAATCCACAAAGTATTAAATAACGTTTTTATGAAATATTTAGCACAAAAACAATACCCTTTAAATATCGATCGTCAGTAACTGTGGCTGACTTACCTATATTCTAGCAAGCAGGACTGCCAGATGTGAAGGGGAAATAATAAATTGTTGCATGTGACTGATGATGTGAGCATGTTCGTTTCATAATAAAAATGTTGCCATATATAATTACGATCATAATCTTTACGATCGTACATTAAAAAATAGACAAATAATAGTATGAGTACGATTTAAATCGTATATCTGTCAACCCTGCTAGCAAGACAGCGACAAAATCACGTTGCATAACAATGTAGCCCAAGCTTATATCTTATGAAATATACGGAAGAGATACGGACTTAGAAAAAACAGAAATGTTGTTCTTTGTGGAAGTCATTGATGAAATTCTATGTATTTTAGCCCGCAAACTTTCTTCAAACAAAAACAGCGCCATCTAGTATCGAGTTCTGTAATTATCTCTTTGTTTATGGATTTGAAGTAAGACCGCCACGCATGCAATACATTATGACTGGGGATTCCCCTATTCGTCGACGCTGAATATGAGGCGACGACAATCACTGTCAAACGTGTTCACTATTACTCTGACTCTGGTAACGTGACTTCCTGGTAACGTGTTAGGTAGGAAAAGCAGTAAAAAAGTGCATATTAAGGGAGCAGATTTGAAATAATATTTATACTTAACAAGAAATAATTAAAGGTAAGTGGATTTTTGAATGATACAATTATATCATGATCACTTAACAATTTTAACTTAAAATTAGATGTATTATTACAAGCTTTTATTTAGCTTGCGTTATGTAAATAAAAGTATGTAGGTATGTTCGTATGTTGATGCAATTATCCTCAATCCTCAACCGACTGGGATAAAATTTTCCATACACGTTTATTTTGGATGATAGTGCATAGTTAGCTGAGAGTCGTCATTGGATAATAATGGTGGATAGCCTAAGATGTGTACTAGATATTTATTTTTAACATAATATGCGTAAGTACCTAATCGAATTAAAGAAGTTGCTGAGAAAAATACAGAACAATACGATAATAAACTAGCGTCTGCGTTTAATCCTCCGAGGAGATGTAATTTTACAAAGGTTTTTTGTATTTATTTTATTATTTTTTTAATAAATTTATTGTAAATAACAAGAAATAATCATTGTAAAAAAATAGGCACTCTATTGTTGAATTTTCGTCAGACCAACTAATCATCGTTCATTTTTTTAGGTTCAATGGGGAGACCTAAAGATTTACGCATATGGGAGCACTACCGTACTTTACCAAACAAGTCTGTTTCTTGCAAGCTTTGTAATAAGGTCTACAAATTCAGTAATGCTGCCAAAATGCTTCAACATCTTATCACTTGTCCAAAATCTCCAGAAACATTAAAAGACTCTATGAAACTTATAAAAGATAGCTCGTCCAAAACCAAAATGTCTGGACTGTCAGAGATAGAGACAAATGATTCTTTTATAAGCCCCTCGTCGTCTGCTAACACTACAATAAATGCTGAGTTTCAAGACACCGATGATCATATAAAAACAGAATTAGCGAGAGCTATATTTGTAACAGGGACGCCATTATCGATGGTGCAACATCCTTTATGGATACAATTTTTCGAAAAATTGCAACCAAAATTTAAAATACCTTCACGTAAAGCTTTAGCGACAAAATACTTAGATAAAATATATAGAGAAATGCGTTTTGAGTTAAATGAGGAACTAAATGCTTGTAGTTACTTACACCTTCAGTGCGATGGCTGGTCTAATTTAAGAAATGAAGGAATAATAAACTTTCTTATATCAAAACCTCAACCTGCATACGTTAAAAGTTTGAATACAGAAAGTAATCCTCACACTAGTGAATACCTTAGCCAAGAAGTTGAAAAAGTAATGAAAGTGTATGGAGCAAATAAGTTTCTTGTACTTATTGGCGATAACGCTAGAAATATACAAAAGGCATTCGAATTAACAAAACTCAAATATCCACATGTTGTTCCTCTCGGTTGCTGTGCACATATCCTTAACTTGTTGTGCCAAGATATTGTAAAGATACAAGAAGTAACTGTGTTTATTATGCAAGCCATAAATATAATAAAAACTGTTAAAAGGAGTCAACGATTAAGTTCCTTGTTGATAAAATCAAGGCAGGGTGAAGATTCTACACAAACACTAAAATTGCCTTGTGCTACAAGATGGGGAAGTCATGTTACTTCGTTAAAAAGTTTGAAAGCAAATAAGATAGCTTTGCAAATATTAACAGTTAGAGAAGATGTGGTAATTTCAAGAGATATTAAAGATTTAATTCTAAGTGATGATTTCTGGACGAAGACAGGGGAATGTATAAGTATTTTGGAACCAGTCACTGAAAGCATATTTTACTTAGAGAGCGACCAGAATCGTTTGCATCGCACATACATTACATTTAGAGATGTACAAGCTAAGATACGTTTTGCATTAAATGAGATTTCGACATTGAGCGAAGAAAGCAAACAGCAGATTCTAACATCAGTATCTTCAAGATGCAATATGGCAATGAGGCCAATACATTTTGCAGCATATATTCTAGACCCCAGGACTCTAGGAGTCGAACTTACTCAAGAGGAAGAACTTAAGGGTATGGAGTTTATCTACAATTTAAGCCAACACTTAAGTTTGTCAAATGTAATGGCAGATTTGGCGTGTTATAAAGCTAAAGAAAACTTTTGGGCCAGAGGATTTGTATGGAGCTCATTAGATAGCATTGAGCCCCTAATATGGTGGAAAGGTATTTGTGGTTCCACTGAGTTAAGCAAAGTAGCGATTCGTATTCT
Organism: Galleria mellonella; assembly: GCF_026898425.1. Classification (NCBI taxonomy): domain Eukaryota; kingdom Metazoa; phylum Arthropoda; class Insecta; order Lepidoptera; family Pyralidae; genus Galleria; species Galleria mellonella. The sequence goes on along the minus strand of NW_026442002.1, from coordinate 1,380,147 downwards.
ATCAGCTCCCTGTACTTCGGCAGCCACTGAGCGTTCCTTTAGTATCCAAGGCTACATACATAATAACAAAAGAAATCGACTTACAACTGAAAGAACTGAAAAAATTTCATTCATTTGTTATAACTGGAATCTTAAACATAAAGCTGAATGCGAGGACATTCAGTTTAATGAAGAAAATACCTTAGAAGCTTTCATTGAGCAAGTAAATGAACATAACAGTTTAGACGAAATAGAGCCTATCGAACCTATACAATTCATCGCTTGTAATAACTCTGAATCTGACAGTGATTGACTGTAGTTTTACATTTTACTTTCATCTCTTTCTTAATAAACTCAAAATCAAATTAAAAGTTTTTTATTCTGTAGGCTGCATAATAATATTGTCTATGTCCAGTATAGTGGACGTCTTGCGGCTGAGATGACGATGATGAAGTACAAAAGCATAAACACCCAAAAATTTGGGTGTTTATGGGGTTTAAACCCAATAAACCCAAAACACCCGGTTTTTACCCACCAGACTTTAAACCCACCCAGGTGGATTGCCCATCTCTATATAAGGTCCAATTAATATTGTAAAGATCCTGCTTTTCGAGTGCTACCTATCGAGTGGTGGTACCGCTGAAAGTCAGCGCTGCAGCACCACACTGCAGCTTACGCTGAGTGGGGACCAGGTCATCTGCTACCACATAATTATTTTTATATATAAAGTTGTTATTAATATTGTTGTTTTATAGCTGAATAAATGATTTTATTAATATTATTAATTTAAAAATAACATACATATTTATATCCTTCATATATATATATATATATATATATATATATTTTTTTTTTTAAATATTACCCATGTACAGACGTAGCTTCATTACAAATCTCATTTAATACTAGCGGCCCATCCCGGCGTCGCACGGGTGGACATTTTTGCATTTAAAAAAATGGCCATTAAGCCTACACACGCGACGGAAGCTTAAAAATGGAGTAACTTCTCCCGTTTCCCCAACATTTCCCTTCACCGCTCTGCTCCTTTTGATCGTAGCGTGATGAAAAGTATACTATAACCTGCCTAGGAGTATGAAGAATAATTGTAGCAAGTTTCGTTAAAATCCGTCGAGTAGTTTTCGTTTCTATAACATACTCGTACATACCGAAAGACAGACAAAAATTTTACTGATTGCATTTTTGGCATCAGTGTCGATCACTAATCACCCGCCGATAGTTATTTTGGAAATATATTTCATGTACAGAATTGAGCTCTCTACAGATTTATTATAAGTATAGATTACCTACTCACACTATACTACACCTTGAGAATGAACGTAGGTAGGCACCTATGTAATCAGTATGTAATCAGATATAGATAACGTATTGATAAAAAAAACATTAACAGTACGACTAGTGTATTAACTGTGCCAGTTCTAAAAATACCTCTGTATTAAAACTATATTAATTTTGTTTTAATAGTTTTTTTTTAAGTGTACAAAGCATAATTACATAATGCCCGAAATAGTGCATGTGCAAGCGGGACAATGTGGGAACCAAATAGGTTCGAAGGTGTGTATCTTTTTTTTTTTAATCTTAATTAAATATCCGGCTTTGAGGTTAGTGTCAAGATTATTTTTTCCTTATTAGATACTTACACTGTGTATTGACGAGAAATATACTAAATTCGAAATTTAAAATGTCTTTATTTAAATAGACTCGTTTACAAGCACTTTTAAATCGTTACTTTTTACTATATGCCTGTTATTTCGTACGCGTGGATTTCAAAGACCGATTTTAGTAACAGAGAGGTACCTAGTATTTTAGATATCAACAATTTTTTTCTTATACGATTTAGAATGGCAAACAAGCAACTTTACAGAGTATACTGTTTCGCCCATGATACCCCCCATGCGTTGCCATTCCTGAGGACTCAGGTGTTATTCCTCTGTACCCTGTAAATTCACGCCATATCCCACCCTTCAAACCGAAACACAGCTATGCAAACACAACTGCTCCACGGTAGAAACACGAATGGGACAGAGGTACCCAAGCAATCGACTTTTGTACAAGTAAACAAAAAGCTCAGCCATGTAGTCCGGCATAGAATAGGCCACCCCTTCCTTTCTGAAGCGATAATTTTAAAAAGAGACTTCATCAAGCGATTTCAGCTGCTAAAAACTGTCAAAAAAGTAAGAAATGTTTCTGAGAACTTTATGTCCCTGAGGGTTCAAAGAACTCATCATCATCATCATCGTTGCTGATCAGCATGTTCGTTCCTACATCACGCAGAAACCATAACACCAAACTGAATGTGATCGGGGGGAAAGGGATTGTTAGTTATGAGGATCTAACAGCCCCATTGCTAGCAATATAAGCTATCAGGTAGACCTCCACGCGGTTCCCTCTGGAAACCATCGTGGTTATTTCTTGTGGAATTCGTCACGATGGGCTATCTGACCTGCTTTCACCCTCACTTTACTGGTGCCCCGTTAATGTCAACTAATAGCACAAACGGAGTTACCATTCCATTATCATCCATTATAAAAAATTGGATGTGATTTTCCCATTTGTGTTTCTGAACACTTTACTTATACCGTTAAAGGGGGGGGGGGGGGGGGAGGGATTGTTAGTAATGCGGACTACCAGTCCCATTGCTAGCAATATACCCAGTCAGGTCGACCACCACATGGACCCCACTGGAGACCATTATGCTGAATTTTAGGTGTATTCATCGTGATGGGCTAACTGACCTGCCTTTTTATCCTCACCTATCATCCCTCACTGGTGCCCCGCCAGCGTATACCGTTAATGCAGGCGGGGTTACCTTTCCATTATCATCCATTAAAAAAAATATATCCTGGTTTCAGTTCTGGGAAGTGATCTCCGACGAGCACGGCGTGGACGCGAATGGAATGTACAATGGACAGAGTCCACTGCAGGAGGAGCGTCTCAACGTCTACTATCATCAGGCATCTAGTGGTGAGGCTTCATCATCTAACTGAATACGATATGGGTGGGATATGGTTGTAAAATTACAGGGTACGAAGGCATAATACCTTCATCATCATCTCAGCCATTACCTGTCCACTGCTGGACATAGGCCCCCCCATAGATTGCCATAAGGAACATTTAAGGTCGTCACTACATCCAGTGGGAGGTCGTTCTACACTGCGTTTGTCAATACGAGGTCGCCACTCAAGAAGCTTTCTTCACCATCGGTTGTCAATTCTTCAAGCTATGTGACTAGCTCATTGCCGCTTCAGCTTGCTTATCCTTAATTATACCTTAATCTTCAGGATTGACAACGTGGCATGAGTGGTACCGTGGGCGGCACAGTATAGTCTGTTATATGGTACTGTTCAATAAAAAAAAAACTATCAGGTATATCAACATTGGACAATTTCGGTTATCTAGTTTAACATAGGAATAACAACATATTAGAAACTTTAGTTTTTTTTATACCCTTGAGGTGGCAAACAAGCATACGGCCCACCTGATGGCAAGCGGTTACCGTAGCCTATGAACACCTGCAATACTAGAGATATGACGCGCACGTTGCCAACCCTAGAACCTCGTTACCCCCCTTTTGAAGAACCCCATGCTGTAGTCCCTTGCGAAAATCTCGGCAGGAAGTTCATTCCATAACCCGAGTGTTCATGGGAAAAAACATCTCTGAAGTTGCGTGTACGCGATCATCTAAGCCCAGCCTTTCCCAAAGTGGGCGGTAACGCCCCCTTGTGGGCGCTGCAGGCCTAAAGGGGGCGGTGAAAAACCCAGAAAAAAATTCTAGCTCTTCCTACCTACCTATATTTAAGCATTGTTTTTTTTTATTATTTAAACAGGTAAATATGTGCCCCGCGCCGTACTAGTGGACCTGGAGCCAGGGACGATGGACTCGGTGAGAGCCAGTCCGTACGGCCAGCTGTTCAGACCGGATAACTTTGTCTTTGGCCAGAGCGGCGCAGGTACGTACAACGCCATCTATTGACGGATTGTCTAATATTCTGTATTGTATTTTTAATTCTTTTTTAATTCTCCACCTGGAAACCATCGTAGTTAATTACCAGAGGGAGACTTTGTACAAAAGTCGATTGCTTGGCCACCTCTGTCCCATTCGTGTTTCAACCGTGAAGCAGTTGTGTTTGCATGGCTGTGTTTCGGTTTGAAGGGTGGGATATGGCGTGAATTTACTGGGTACAGAGGAATAACACCTGAGTCCTCAGGAATGGCAACGCATGGGGGTATCATGGGCGAAACAGTATACTCTGTTATGTCCACGGTACTGCTCATGTCTATAAGCGACGGTTACCACTTATCATCAGGTGGGCCGTCAGCTTGTATGCCATTCTAAGTTGTATAAAAACTATAAAACTTCTAGTGGAATTCGTCACGATGGGCTAACTGACCTGCTTTCATCGTCACCTATCATCCCTCACTGGTGCCCCGCCAGCTTATACCGATAGCGCAGGCGGGGTTACCATTCCATTATCACCCATTAAAAAAAACACTAAACAATATCACTTTATGGGGAAATTATAATGGTATTTATTGTAAATTTAATAACTAGTCATTAATAAATAAACAATGTGATTATTTATGTATGTGTATATAACTACGCTGTCACAGATATTACTTTTTACAGGAAGAGATTGCTTAGCAATAAGACCGCCTTTTACTGTACTTGTACCTTGTACTACACTGTATCACGTATCGAAAATTGTTCAACAAATCCTGTTATGTAAGGGGAAAGGGATTGTTAGTAATGGAGACTGAGAATCCCATTGCTAGCAATATACCCAACCAGGTCGACCTCCTCGCGATTCCCCCTGGAAACTATCATGGTTAATTCCTGATGAATTAATCATGATGCGCTAACTGGCCTATTTTCATTCTCATCTATCACCCTTCACTGGTGCTCCGCCAGCGTATACCGTTAGCGCAGGCGGAATTACCATACCATTTTCACCCATCAAAAAAAAATTCTGTTATGTTGATGCAATAAAGTGTTAAATAAATAAATAAATAAATATATATAGTAATTTTAAATTTCAAAAACATATAAAAATACCTCTATATGCACCTTTTAACTAAATATAGAAATGATAAAACGTTGATAAAGAGAAATACACGTCATTGATTGACAATATTATCATGTGAACAATCATTCTGCTAAATACACGTTGATTATAATTTATTTATTTATATTTAACCTGAAACATCCTACAATATAATCTAGATACTCCATTTTTATCGTAAAATAGGGGTGAAACAGTTTATTTAAAATAAATTTAAAAGTAATAATAAAATTATTTAAAAGAGCAACACGCAAGTTTCTTGCTCGTTCTTCTTGTGATGAGACAGCTTTCCGAACGAGCGGTAGATTAAAAAAAATGTAATGACTATTCAAAAGTGCTTCAATGTAAGTTTATTTGAATAAATGATTTTCTATTCTATTCTATTCTATTTATTATTTATTTATTTATTAAAAACCAACGGCGTTCCAGTTAAGATTTACATACTGGTATTTAAAATATTAAAGCCAATAACAGGTGTCTTATTATTATAAAAGTACAAAATTGCGTAAAAAAGGAAAAGTACAATGCAGACATGCAATGACAAGACACTCGAATACAAATTTTTACCAATGCATGTATGTTACAGTATATTCATGACTGCTATATTTATTTTATACATTTATAAATACAACAGAGTTTGCGTGAATACACTACCTGCTGTTACCATTACGACACGTTAAAGCACACACATACACTCGCACCATGCACCATGTTGGGGGGAAAGGGATTGTTAGCAATGGAGTTTGACAGCCCCATTGCAGCATCATCCTTCACTGGTGCCCCGCCGGTGTATACCGATAGCGCGAGTGGGGTTGCCATTCCATTATCATCCATTAAAAAAAAACCATGCACCATGTTTCCCGCGAATTCAACCATGTGAATCAGAACATAATGTATATAAATAGATTACTAAATTATTTATTTATTCAAATAACTTTGTTGGTCAAAAGAAAATATGGTACAAAAGGCGGACGTAATGCTAGTAGCATTCTCTACCAGTCAACCTTTTTTTATATACGACATAGAATGGCAAACAAGCTGACGGCCCACCTGATGGAAAGTGGTAACCGTCGCCTATAGACATGAGCAGTACCATTCACATAACAGAGTATACTGTTTCGCCCATGATACCCCCCATGCGTTGCCATTCCTGAGGACTCAGGTGTTATTCCTCTGTACCCAGTAAATTCACGCCATATCCCACCCTTCAAACCGAAACACAGCCATGCAAACACAACTGCTTCACTTGTATATATATATATTGTGAATACGCGTGTCGTGGCGGCCTTTAATTGAGGCAGCATTTTATAATGTAACTTTATTATCATGTATTTTAAATAGATATAAATGTATGCTTTGTTGATTGTCCTTAACAAAAATAAATAAATAAAAACTTTTGTTTATTTTCTTAATTAAAATAGATGTTAATAAAAAATATTTCTCAGGCAACAACTGGGCGAAAGGACACTACACAGAGGGCGCTGAACTAGTAGATGCTGTCATGGACGTGATCAGGAAGGAGAGCGAAGACTGTGACTGTTTACAAGGTAACGTAGTTTAGCATTCGTGCAGATCGACAATCTAAAAGAAATAATACGGTATTTCTCAAGGAATAATAACACCATGTAGCCATCTTAATCCTCATATCATGGTGTATTATGTAATATTTATGGTGCCGTTTATACCTATAAATGATAGTAATTAATTCTCATGGTATATTCCCAGGGTTCCAACTGACGCACTCGCTCGGCGGAGGCACAGGCTCTGGTATGGGTACACTCCTACTCAGCAAGATCAGAGAAGAATTCCCTGACAGAATCATGGACACTTTCAGTGTGGTACCATCTCCAAAGGTAATTATTATTACATACTGTGGAGGGATGGGCAGCAGCGTTCCTATTAAAACGTCAGTAAAAGCCAAACTGCGGTTACCAACCCGATTGCCAAGTATGGAAACTACTGGCAAAGCCCCCGCAGGTAACAGTAAACGGCTGATACAGCTACAAGAAAAACTCATATGCTACCACAGTATATAAAAATACACATGATGGGTCTGTCTTCGGACACACTGTGCAGATTCTGTAGTGAGGAATCGGAATCCATGGAACGCCTGATGTGCAACTGGGATTTGTTAGCAAGCTCGCGTGTGAATCTACTGAGAACGACTTATCCGGAGCCAAAACACTATAAAGATCTTATACCGCGGGATATCGCCAAAATAACACATAGGATCTATAAAATGTTGTTAACATGGGAGGTTCAATTTTTTTTGTCTTCCACCTTCCTTTGTGAAACCATTTAAATAGTCCTTCCTAGTTCGTAATTCCTGTTTTTGGCAGTCTTTGGGAATCTGCTATTAATCTGTATAAATATCACCTTTTAGGTGAGCGAAGTGGTCCTGGAGCCGTACAACGCGACATTATCAGTCCACCAGCTCGTCGAAAACACGGACATGACTTTCTGCATCGACAACGAGGCTCTTTACAATATCTGCTTCAGAACTTTGCGCCTGAGCAGCCCCAGTTACGGAGACCTGAATCATTTGATATCAGTAGGTTGCATTTGTTCTTTTTGAAATATGAGTTTACCATTTTTATTAGAGAGTATTTTAAGAGACCTAATGACAAACAAGCTAATAGCCCACACGATGGGAAGTAGTAACCGTCGCCTATAGACAAAACAATAATAGGATACTTTGTGCAACCCATGATCTTGCGTAGCCATTCCTGAATATGGTGTTATTCGCCATACGCTATATAGGTCCTGGCATAAAAAGGCTACCCCTTCCATTCTAATGACCTGAATGAATGGACCGACTGACTACAGCATGGGGTTTCTCAAAAATGGGATAAAGTTCCTTCAGGATCAGCAACGCGCGCGTAACGCCACTAGTATTGCAGACATAGGCTACCACTTTTTACTAGGTGGGCCGTATGCTTGTTTACCATTAGATAACCCGCAACTTTATCAGCCCTGACGCATACCACTACCCCATTAGGAATCAAAGTCAGTAATTGTTGAGTTTGAAAAGAAAAACTTTATTGGCAGCCTAATACATTAACAAATACATTTACATTTTGAAATTTAGAATACCTAGAATCGTAATATGATTTAGACCCTTTGCTTTGTCTGATGCTGGTTGCCTTATACTTGTATCTGAACAGTTTTATATATATAATGTTGGATAAAAAACTCTCCTCGAACTCGAGACCGGTAGACAGCAGAGGTCGCCAGTTCGGGGGCCGACCACATACTCTTTTTTTCTGTTGCAGTATCCGGCCGTAGTGCTCCTCAAATATTGCGTCTAAATTGCGTCCACCATGTACCCTCTTGTATAGGCATTCCGTCACCCGTATCCAATAGCGAGGACGGGATTCCTTAAATATTGTACCGCAAACCATAAAAAAAAACTATATATATATATATATATATATATTGAAATATCATCAGCAGTCATCATCATTATTATCATTTTGCAGCTAACTATGTCTGGTGTGACGACCTGCCTCCGTTTCCCTGGTCAACTAAACGCTGACCTCCGCAAGCTGGCCGTCAATATGGTGCCTTTCCCCCGACTACACTTCTTCATGCCAGGTAACTGATCATATTATTCGTATAATAAGATACAGAAGAATATTTTGGATCTACCTTTTAATAAATTTAAAACTGTTATTGAACAAACCCTATTACACACTAAACGATTACTCGAATAACGAACGTGCATGGTGTTAGTGGATCATGCACGGGCTTTTAACGGCAATGTAATTTTAGACATAGTACATTTAAATAAATACACATAATGTTAACAGAGATTTAAAAGAGTTTTTTGCGGGCTCTTCACAACAGATAATAACTTTCCGAACCCTGTAGTAGCTTAAAAAAAAATGGCGATTAAAAAGTGCTTGTAAACAAGTATATTTGAATAAAGATGGTTTGAAATTTGAAATCCTCGGCAGGGAGCTCATTCTACAACCTGAGCGGATAAATCCCCTGCCAAAATTCTCTTAAAAGTTACTTCAAAATATCACCAACGCTCCGTTGCAGGTTTCGCACCGTTGACTGCGAGGAATTCGTTCGACTACCGCCCGCAGACTGTATCAGAACTTATGAGCCAAGTGAGTTAATTTTTATTAGTTCGAGTCAATTTAGAAAACGGAATTTTCTGAATTGGTTTTTACACTACTGAACGATCCAGTTCAGTTCCCATTCTTATATCAGATTCGAAGTGTTTTTAAAACCGCAGCTACTGCGCTAGATTTGTAGTTTCTACTTGCCAAATCCAAAATAAGACGAGAACGAATCGATACCAACATTATTAGTGTGAATCCTTCTTAAATAATAGATATATAGATAGATAATTTATTAGCATTACTTACAGCACATAAATAACACCAAACGTATACAGTAAAAAGAGGTAAAAGAATGCATATACAAAAAAAAATGAAATATATAAATGAAGCAACAATTTTCTTGCTTCATACGTGTGCCATAGTAACACAAAATGTTCTAAATAACAAACTTTGTTACCGACATTGCATTTTATTTATGGAAATAAAATAAAGGTGACAAGTCATGCACAAACGTCATTACTAAACAATAGATGGCGCTGTACCGAAAAAGTGTAAATCTGTTCTAGATGTTCAACCCTGGTAACATGATGACGGCGTGCGACCCCCGCCACGGACGGTACCTCACCGTCGCTACCATGTTCAGGGGGCACATGTCGATGCGAGAGGTGGACCAGCAAATATTAGCGATACAAAACAAAAATTCGAGGTTGGTGCTGAATTTACTAGCCAATAGCCAAGCAGCCCTGGAAACAATCTTGTTCATGATTGTTCATTATTGAATATATATATATATATATATATACATTTATACAACATAGGATGGCAAACAAGCTGACGGCCCACCTGATGGAAAGTGGTAACCGTCGCCTATAGACATGAGCAGTACCATTCACATAACAGAGTATACTGTTTCGCCCATGATACCCCCCATGCGTTGCCATTCCTGAGTACTCAGGTGTTATTCCTCTGTACCCAGTAAATTCACGCCATATCCCACCCTTCAAACCGAAACACAGCCATGCAAACACAACTGCTTTACGGTTGATACACGAATGGAACAGAGGTGCCCAAGCAAATGACTTTTGTACAAAGTTTCCCCTCTGGTGGACTAGAATGGACCGGAATTGGTCTATTCTATGCCAAGACCACACGTCATTTATATATGTTACTGCAATTATATATTTTATACATTTATTTACAGTATACAAGTACTCCATCTATTATTACCAATATTTTCCACAAACCTTCCCCAAGCACATTTCAATTTCCTCCCAAAGAATTTCATCACCTATCCAGAAAATTAATTTTCAAAATTCTACAAAATTGTGCCAGTAGAAAAAATTTTACCCAAAATTGCGAAAATATGGAGAAATAGTGTAAATTCCGACAGACCCATACTTACCACAACACTGCCTAGCGGCGCAACCGCATGAAGTTAGCGCAAGTGTGACGTATTTATTGGTCTCGGGATGGTTTGTGGGACCATCGGCTGTAGTGTTCGCACAGTGTACCTACAGTGCGAGCATTGTAGTGGATGCACCATACTATGTTAATATTGTTGTAAAATATGGTTTTATTTGCTTAACGGATGCTTATATTTACTCTGTGGATAACTACAATTGGCTAATATGTAGTAAATGTAATTTAATATGTATTCAATGCTGTAAAAAGCTGTTGTTATCTCAAATAAAATAAATAAAAATAATACACAACCTGGCAATACTGAACATATAAATACGCAGACAGACCTTTCATATTAATTTAATAAAATTGTGGGCCGTCAGCTTGTTTGCCATTCTAAGTTGCACAACAAAGAATCCGTTCCATTCCGGCCCATTCTATTCCATACTATACCATATTCTGTTCTCTTAAACAGACATTATGAATTTCTCATTATCCCCAGTTACTTCGTGGAGTGGATCCCCCACAACCTGAAGGTGTCCGTGTGCGACGTGCCGCCGCGAGGGCTCAAGATGTCGGCGACGTTCATTGGCAACACGACCGCTATACAGGAGATCTTTAAACGCATATCCGAACAGTTCACCGCTATGTACAGGCGACGGGTATGTAGTACTATTTCTTCCATTCATTTAATGAGTACAAAATTAATAACAGGTTCAAGTAGGCTCTGTGCCTAACTTCAGATAGATTGTAATATCGAAACAATCTGATTCGAACTTAAATATCGATATATGTATATACTGACTGACTCGGTAAACGTTGTTTTACCATATACATTATTTCTAGAACTATACATGAAAATATATCGTACTACAATTATTATATTCGATTGTCATCTTGCAACCCTATTGCGGAATATAAAGATCGCGATTAAACAACAGGGGTTGATCGTAAAAGCGTGAAAATTTTAATTTGTATGTATTTTTCAATGCTAAATCATAATAAAATAAAAATGGAAAATTTTGTCAAAAAAATAAAAAATAAAATTTAGGGGTGGGTCACCCCTATCATTGAGGGCTATGAGAAATAGATGTTGGCCGATTCTCAGACCTATCCGATATGCACACAAAATTTCATAAAAGTCGCTAAAGCCGTTTCGGAGGAGTTTGGTAACAAACACCGCGACACGAGAATTTTATATATTATATATATATATATATATATATATATATATATATATATATATATATATATATATATATATATATATATATATATATATATATATATATACATAATAAATCAAACTGTTTATAATTACTCCCCGCCTGCAAGAGATCGCTCTTAGCGATAAGGTCGCCCATTGTTTTCTCATTGTGATTATTTCTTGTAATTGTTTATATTTATAATAAGTTTACTATTGTAATCTTTTGGAGGAAACAATAAAGAGTATCTATATATATATTTATTAAAAAATATAGTAGATATCTTATAAAACGTGTTCCGTCTGACGCAGGCCTTCCTCCACTGGTACACGGGCGAGGGTATGGACGAGATGGAGTTCACAGAAGCGGCCAGCAACATGAGCGACCTCATATCTGAGTATCAACAGTATCAGGTGGGTTTTTTTAATGAATGAATTTTTTCTATGGGTGAAAATGGAATGGTAACCCTGCCTGTGCTAACGGTATACACAAACGGGGCACCAGTGAGGGATGATAGGTTTTTTTTATACAACTTAGAATGGCAAACAAGCTGACGGCCCACCTGATGGAAAGTGGTAACCGTCGCCTTTACACATGAGCTGTACCGTGGACATAACAGAGTATACTGTTCCGCCCATGATACCCCCCATGCGTTGCCATTCCTGAGGAGTCAGGTGTTATTCCTCTGTACCCTGTAAATTCACTGCCATATCCCACCCTTCAAACCGAAACACAGCCATGCAAACACAACTGCTTCACGGTTGAAACACGAATGGGACAGAGGTGGCCAAGCATACGACTTTTGTACAGTCTCTCTCTGGTGACGATGATGATTTATTCACAGGAGGCCGACGTTGATGATGACGTCGACTTCAATGAAGAAGATGAGGCCGACAACGAGGCGCAGTATCAAGAGGAAGACAAGGAAGCGGTCCGCGTGGTCGACTAGTTACGAATATTTAAAAATATATAATTACATTTAAGTTAAATTAATTGGCAGCTTTTTATTTAAATTATAAATTGTTATTTTAATTGTGAATCATGACTTTTGAATAAACGTTGTTAATTTGTTTTTTAATCATTTTGTATATTTCAATTAATTTTTTTTTTAATGGATGATTAATGGTATGGTAACCCCGCCTGCGCTATCGGTATACACCGGCGGGGCACCAGTGCAAGATGATAGGTGAGAATGAAAAGGCAGGTCAGTTAGCCCATCGTGATGAATACACCTGGAGTTCAACGCGATGGTTTCTAGGCGGAACCGCGTAGAGGTCGACCTGATTTGACGTGATAGGGATTGTTAGTAATGAGGACTAACGATCCTATTGCTAGCAATATACCCTATCAAGTCGACCTCCACGCGGTTCCCCCTGGAAACTATTGTGATTAATTTTATTGTTAAATTAGTCACGATGGGCCAACTGACCCGCTTCATGCTTCATCCCTCACTGGTGCCCCGCCAGCGCATACCGTTAACGCAGGCGGGATAACCATTCCATTATCATCCATTAAAAAAAAATACAACCCTTTTTTATTCGCGAGTTGCGTAAAACTTAAAACAGTTTCATTTCTCTATAAAATTAATTTAAACATGTTAACAATAATTCCCAATAAGGATATTTCATTTATAATTACGTGAAACATTAGAAATAATTTACTGCACCTAGTCGACATTAGCCACGGTTCAGCCACTATTTAAACGTAAATATAACTGATTGGTTACATTTTACGGTGGGTGTAAACATGGCGGTTAGATTTCTCGTATGTAAGTATATATATATTTTTTAATAAATACTTATCTATCGAATAATAATAGTAACTTTGTTGAATTTTTATCATTTATATACTCGTATATATAAATATCGCCCATTGTTTTCACATTGTGATTATTTTTTGTAATTGTTTGTATCTATAATAAGTTTACTATTGTAATCTTTTGGAGGAAACAATAAAAAGTATCTATCTATATGTATATAATTTATATTTTTTTTTGATGGGTGAAAATGGTATGGTAACCCCGCCTGTGCTAACGGGATACGCTGGTGGAGCACCAGTGAAGGGTGATAGATGAGAATGAAAACAGGCCAGTTAGCGCATCATGATGAATTCATCAGGAATTAACCATGATAGTTTCCAGGGAGAACCGCGAGGAGGTGGACCTGGTTGGGTATATTGCTAGCAACGGGATTCTCAGTCTCCATTACTAGCAATCCCTTTCCCCCCATAATTTATATATTGTCCACTACAAGACATATGTCTTCCAGCTAAGGGAGGTTTTGTCAGTAGTTGGTACTGTTCATGTCTATAGGCGACGGTTACCACTTTCCATCAGGTGGGCCGTCAACTTGTTTGCCACTCTAAGTTGTATTAAAAGAAAAGTTACCACGCTCGGTAGGATGATTGGCAACTGTAGTTAGGTTTTGAAAATATTATTATGTTTTTTCGCCCAAAACCTTGGGTTTTTTTTCAATCTCATAAGATGCTTGGTGTTTTTATGAATAAAGAGGTAAATTTGTAGTCTTTTCCATAACTAATATACACTGATAATTTTACAGTTCTTCCCTTTGTCATCGTATCAGGCCAACATCCCGCAGAGTTATCAGATCTGAGACTTCCTGACACCAAATTGTGGATTGACAATGATGATGATTTTAATGCCATCCACGACAAAAACTCTAAAGAGATAAAAATAACTTCAGACTGGCTCTGGAAGTTAATGAAAGAGTCTAAATTCCAACTACCAGAAGGATCAGGCAACGAGGCACTAAGCCAGTACAACGGTCAGGAGTTAACAGAGCAAGATTACGATAAAATAAATAAAGTTTATATAGACAAATTAAAATTTAAACCGTGGCACAATGAAAAGAAATTGGCGTCCTCTTCCTCGAACGACGTACTAACATGGTTAGATAATGTTGATAAACCTAATGATCATAAACACGCCATAAAAGTATTTTGGGATCAGGACATGAGCGATAAACATTCTATTTGGAACACAAATTTAGGTAGAAATCAACATTGGCATCCAAACACTGTTGGAGATAAAGATGCCACTTCAAAAGGACAGACCATTGAAGAAATTGAATCTATAGAGGATAAACAGAAAGTAAATATCAATACAAATAAATTTGAACAATTGCCAACAACTAAAAAACCAATAAATAACGTAGCCATTTTTATTCCAAACATTATAAACGAAGAATCACCAAAAGCGACAAAGGACATTTCCCTTCAAAATAATAAAAAGGAAACTAAAAGACCGGATTTAGAAGACAATGAACCGGTATGGGACGTAAAGATATTAGCAAACGAAGTGCTCAGAACTCAGACTACGAGTATGGTAAGGTACCTTCGAGAGATATTGGGGATTCTAAAGAGAAATCTTTAGAATCCCAATCTCCGTATCCGTTGTCTAAAACATCATCATTCCAGCCACTATCCGTCCACTGCTGGACCTCCCCCATAGACCGCCATAAGGAACGGTCCTGAGCCACCTACATCAACAGACTCCCTGCAATGCATTTGAGGTCTTTTTTTAGGGGTGAAGATGGAATGGTAGCCCCGCATGCGCTATCGGTATACGCTGGCGGGGCACCAGTGAAGGGTGACAGATGAGGATGAAGGCACGTCAATTGGCCCATAGCCAAGAATTAACTACTATGATTATGTAGATATATATGATCCAGGGGGGACCGCGTGGAGTTCGATCTGATAGGGTATTTTGCTGGCAATGGGTCAGTTAGACCCCATTACTAACAATCCATTTACTAATAACCTAACACTTTACCTAATAACAATATAGCTTATAATTATATACCCATTACTAAGAATCCCTTTCCCCTCAAATTGAGGGCATTTTTTCTTAATTTGTGTAGATGGAAAGGCAAAACCTCGCATGCGCTGTCGGTATAAGCTTATGGGGCACCAGTGAAGGGTGACAGATGAGGATGAAGACAGGTCAGTTGGCCCGTAGTGACCAATTGAACAAGATTTAACCACTATGGTTTCCAGGTGTTTCTTCCTCCACGCGCTTCCCACGTGGAGGTCGACCGTGGTGTGTATTCCCTTTCCCTCCATGCATTTAAGGTCGTCACTCCATCTAGTGGGGGGTCGTTCTACACTGCGTATAGACTGATTTTTATCCTAATCCTCCCCAAATTCTTTACTGTGCAAACTGCTAGACTTTGGAATTCACTCCCAGTTTTTTTTTTTTATACAACTTAGATAGGCAAACAAGCTGACAGTCCACCTGATGGAAAGTGGTAACCGTCGCCTATACACATGAGTAGTACCATGGACAAAACAGAGTATACTGTTTCGCCCATGATACCCCCCATGCGTTGCCATTCCTGAGAACTCAGGTGTTATTCCTCTGTACTCAGTAAATTCACGCCATATTCCACCCTTCAAACCAAAACACAGCCATGCAAACACAACTGTTTCACGGTTGAAACACGAATGGGACAGAGGTACCCAAGCAATCGACTTTTGTATAAAGTCTCCCTCTGGTAAAACCTCCCAAACACTCCTAGAATAATACCAAAATAGCGCAGATCATACGTATCTTCAAAGCTCAAACAAAAAGATTTTATAATACATTAGACAGTTGAGTTACTTATATGTATAATAGCTATTCTATGTTTATATTTATATATATATATATATATATTATTACAGCCCTTAACCGTCCACTGCTGAACATAAGCCTCCCCTTGGGGGGTTTTGCCAGTAGTTGTCTCGTTTGGCAGGCGGGTTGGCAACCGCAATCAGGCTTTAGAGATGTTTTAAGAGGGACGCTGCTGCCCATCTCTCCACCATAAGCTTCCTTAGTCGCCTCTTACGACACCCACGGGAAAGGAAGTGGGAGAAAGGGATTGTTAGCAATGGAGTTTTACAGCCCTATTGCTAGCAATATGCCCTATTAGGTAGTCCCCCTCCTCCTCGTGGTTCCCCCTGGAAACCATCGTGAACATTTCTTGTTGAATTCGTCACGATGCGCTAACTGACCTGCTTCATCCTCACATATCATCCTTCACTGGTGCACCGCCGGTGTATACGGATAGCGCGGGTGGGGTTACCATTCCATTATTACCCATTAAAAAAAAACCACCGGAAAGGAACGGGTGGCTCATTCTATGCCTATGTTATGCTTTATATACAAATTCTATAAATACTTTCTCCTTTCGGACTCTCAAGGTTGACTGGAAGAAATCCCTTCAGGGGATAAGTCCGTCTGTGTACATTTTTTATAACCCAATATTTACATTAAAAATGAATGCACAGAATCATTACTTACCCCTCTTAAAGAGTTAACACAGGAAAAATCTTCGAGTGACCCATGTCTATCGACCACATTAGAAAAATGTAAAATATATTGAATTGTTTATATTTCAGATAAAGAAAGCCGAAGAACATTTGGCCAAGTCTTTAAATAAATTGACAGTGGCCGTTGGTAAAATGGAGAAGCAGATAATAAACAAGCCAGCTGCACATCTATCGACATCGGGAGCGTTTATGGAGAAACAAGCGCCACCAAAACCCATAGCGTGGTCTTACTACGATAACTAAAGCAGGGTGAAGCTGTAAGCATTATGCAGTAGGTATGGGCGAAGAGGACCCTCGCTCGCGGCTTCCCACTAAAACGGACCTCGCGAGGCGTCTATAAATGCGACACTACCAAACTTATAATGGCAGTTTATTATAAAAATTAAATAAAAACTTTTTTCCTGAGTCCTCAGAAATAACAACGCATGGGGGGACGCAATGCGACCAGCGTATCCCGTCACCGTAGGCGGTTACCATACCATTTTCACCCATAAAAAAAAAATTCGTACCTTGAACCTTGTTACTTGAACAGTAAGGGAACTCTTCAAGGATTGGTAGTAAGAGTTAGCAGAATTGTCAGTAGATGTCACTTATACAGTTTATAAGGTCCAAACAAATAACACAATATGTATATATATAAACAAACGCACAATATCACTTGATGTTTAAATAAAATAATATTTAAACCATCTACTAATTTTCTATTTTTATAATAAAACGACACTCAACAATTGCTAGGCAACACAGCAATAGGTGTCACAGCGCATTTAAATTTTGGACAAACCAAAAAGTATTAACATTACTAACAATCCCTTTCCCCCCCCCCCCCCCCCAAATATATATTAAGCTCCTCTGAATACTAAGCAGAGATAGTATTTGTCTTTTTAGAAATATTCTTACCTTGAACAGCAGGGAACGCTTCAAGAGTCGGTAGTATGAATTAGCAGATTTAGCAATAGACGTCACTTTTACAGTTTGTAAAGTCCGAAATTACACGATATACACAAACGAACACACAACACCACTCACAGTTTAAATAACATAATATTTATGACGTCTACCAATTTTCTTTTTTGTTAATAACGTTAGTCAACAACAAATGCTAGGCAATACTCACGGTAGACGTCACGCTGCATCGTAGTCTTAAACTAACCAAAAAGTTCTGATATCTATGTACCTATTTTTTTTGATGAGTGAAAATGGTATGGTAACCCCGCCTGCGCTAAAGGTATACGCTGGCGGAGCACCAGTGAAGGGTGATAGATGAGAATGAAAACAGACCAGTTAGCCCATCATGATGAATTCATCAGGAATTAACCATGATAGTTTCCAGGGAGAACCGCGAGGAGGTGGACCTGGTTGGGTCCTGAGAATCCCATTGCTAGCATATTGCTAGGATTCTCAGTCTACATTACTGACAATCCCTTTCCCCCTCTATTGAGTCCTTCTAAACCTAAATACAAGGAATTACATAGAAGGAATGATAAAATAAAAACTGTAAATCATATGGTTGCCTCCTTTCTTCATATGTAAATATAATTAGTAAAAAGAGGACGAAAGATACACCATCAGTTGATATTTCTCTCAATTCATAGCAGTCTAATGTATAGAAAATGTTATACGGCCGTATAACCCTACCAAATTCAGATACAACCTTCTTGCACACTTTCTACATAAACTGTGTCGAATATATAATCTAGTAATGTAAAATTTGTCATTGACAAATAATTGACGTATCAAACATTTTCCATACACTAGCCTGCTATGAATTGAGAATAATGACAACTTATAGTGTATCTTTCGTCCTCTTTTTACTAATTATATTCACATAAGAAGAAAGGAGGCAACCATATGATATACAGTTTTTATTTTATCATTCCTTCTATGTAATTCCTTGTTCTTAGTTCTAAACATTAATGGTGGGTAAAAAGGTCATCACCCTTTTTGATATCGCCGGAAAGCTAGATTCGTATCGATCAAATTTTTTATTTCAATATTACATATTGGAAAATTATTTGAAAGATAGATTTCAGTACCTCAAAGACTCCCATACCCTTAATCTTCGGTCATCTCATAATCTCCTCCTCATCACCCCGTCACACCATTCCGGATTTATGTCCAATTCTTTTACTGTCACCGCTATCAGCCTTTGGAATAAAATCCCTGTAGATCTACGCAGAGCGTCAAGTAAGGATATTTTTAAAAGGAGACTTCTTAATTATTTGTTGAGTCAACAAAACCAGCGCTAGTTACAGGTCACTCAATAGTTATTATATCTCATAATGCTTATCGTTGTTTTAATTTATGTATATGTATGTGTATATGTGTATGTTTGTATGTGTATGTATGTGTATATATATGTATATATATATGTATGTGTGTGTATATGTGTATATATGTGTATATATGTGTATATATGTGTATATATTTCATATGTATTAGTTTATCCATATATATTAAAAGTAATGTTTATGTATTATATGTGCATTTCTTATGTGTATATTATATTTATATTGTGTATTGCCTTAATGTGTCACTATAATTGTCACATATTCTTCACCACACCTGCCCTTCATACGCTTTCTGTTTTCACCTAATGGTTAGCTAGTAGAGAATGCCATATGGCATTAAGCTCGCCACTTGTACAAAGTTTTATTGTGCAATAAAGAATAAATAAATTAATTAAATAAATGCATAATAATGATATTTGTTAGAAATAGGTTTATTTTCATACAGCTATAAACTACTGGCCGGTTGTAATTCAAAAAGATTATGTTTTTAAATTTAGTTGACGCACAAGAAACAATCGTTGCCTTTCTGTATTTGCTCTTCTATTAAATTTTATCGTACTTTTATATTGTGTTTATCCTATTCCCTTCCACTACGGAAATATAAGCTGATATCTCAAGCTAAATAACAACAATATTTAACACGGATAATTTAATAATAACGCTTTGCAAACGTATTGGCAAACGCAGTTAAGCTTTGGAGATGTTTTAAAAGGGACACTGCTGCCGTCTTTTAGTCGCTCCTTACGACACCCACGGGAAACGACCATCTACGCCAAGCACTATCTATCACGCGATCATATATAAAAAAATATATATTTTTTCATAATTGTAAATATTGCTAACGATTTCAATTTTACACTGTATACACAGGGTCGCCCAATAAACTACACTAAGCGAAAGCCCAGTCATAATAGTCATTAAACTAAAAAAAAAATTAATTTTTAATAAATAAAATGCAGATATTTAAAGTAAATTTTATTTTTCACTTTAATAAATACAAAATACACTTATTTTTTTTTATATACAATCAAATCATGAATATTTTTTTTTAAATAAATAATAAAAATAAATAAAAAATGACGTCATTCTTAATATCTGTCGCATAATTAGAAAATTTATTTCATCGTCATTTTCACCATCCTCATATATAATTTAAAGTCAGCCATGCTTCGCTAAGGCCTTTTTTTATACAACTTAGAATGGCAAACAAGCTGACGGCCCAACTGATGGAAAGTGGTAACCGTCGCCTATACACATGAGCAGTACCATGGACATAACAGAGTGTACTGTTTCGCCCATGATACCCCCCATGCGTTGCCATTCCTGAGGACTCGGATGTTATTCCTCTGTACCCTGTAAATTCACACCATATCCCATCCTTCGAACCGAAACAGAGCCATGCAAACACAACTGCTTCACGGTTGAAACACGAATGGGACAGAGGTGCTCAAGCAAACGACTTTTGTACAGTCTCCCTCTGGTCTGCATGGCTGAACATTTTATCCCAATAAAAATATATTTTACATACAATATGTATATAAATATAAATAATTATATATAAATTTGCTTTAAAGTCACAAAGTTTAGTTTTCGTAAGATACCCTCGTGTCCATGAATAGAGCTTTTTAACACAATTAAATGCGACACACACAAGCATGCAAGTACACATTTGTACTTATTATTTTATTTTCTCAAAATTCACATCTCTCTTAAAGGGAGATGGCAAACTAATCCCCGGCAGAAGCACAGTCGGCCGGGGTTCAGGGCCCCAGGGAGAGAAACCGGCATACAATGTGGGCAGTATCTAAGAGCTTTCTGCATCTTTTCCGGGAGTGAGCCGCCTCGGAATCCCAACCGCCAGAGGTATTGTTCCAGACTAGTTGGGATTTGACCATTCCCTAATGGAATGATTGGGATCATTTCGATGGATGTATGCTCCAGAGGTTCAAACCACAACTGTAGCCAAAATGCGACGAAATTGGCCGTTTCTGGTCTTTCCCCTGTGGGCTGCAGTTTAGGGTGCTCCAAGTTCCTGTACAACTTACACTGATCGCTCATAAAGAAACGATTTTGTTGATACCTCTGGACCCTCTCTAGTATACTCCTCATTTGCTCCTGAGAAGTTGTTCCACCAGCATTCTCTTCCGGAGATATTTCGTCTTCGATTATCTCTGCACTAGGTAGCGCATCAAAAGTGGTTTGCTCCACGGTTGTCGAGTTTGCTTCTGGAACAACCTCACCTGAGCTCACATACCCGAGCGCCGTGTGTCATGTCCTCTGTCAACTATGTTCTATTCCGAGACGGTCAAATCCGGTGAACGACGCAGAAACCCGCGGTGCATCACTGCCCGGTATCCTGTTCTGCCTGTCTCTGTCCCTGTGGCTTTGTAGAACGCACGCATGAGGTTCTCATTCATGATCCTCGCCCACCTCATGCGACGTGTAATGCGATTTATGACAAACAAAATGTTAAGCTCCATTCATTGGACCGATTGAATTGAACGATAACACGAAACTGAGTCCGAAACTTCGAAATTTCATGGTAGATCCCCAAAACACGGAACTCTATATACTGGGGCAAAATCACCTTATTTATTCATCATCGTCATACCAGCCTTTAACTGTCCACTGCTGAACATAAGCCTCCCCCTTGGGGGGTTTTGCCTGTAGTTGCCACGCTTAGTAGGCGGATTGACAACCGCAGTTAGGCTTTAGACATGTTTTGTATTTTTTATTGTTTTTTTTTTACCTTATTTATTATATAATAATAAAAATAATTAATAATAGGAATAATTATCACTTAATTTAATATTGCTTACTTATAATTATATAGCTGCCATAAAGTGCTGATTCATACAAGCAGAGACATATTACGAGAGGATTTCATAAACAGGTAAATTAAAAAAGTAAGATTTTCTTTATGCGACTTAGAATGGCAAACAAGCTGACGGCCCACCTGATGGAAAGTGGTAACCGTCGCCTATAGACATGAGCAGTACCGTGGACATAACAGAGTATACTGTTTCGTCCATGATACCCCCATGCGTTGCCATTCCTGAGGACTCAGGTGTTATTCCTCTGTAAATTAATGAATAAACACACCAAATTTTAAGTTAAACCTTCAGGAACAAATTATTTGAATAACAAAATCATTCGGATTTGCACACCTCTATTTACATTACTTCGTTGAGAGCGTTCTCAATCGATGTGGATAATGAGAGGGGGGGGGGGGGGTGTTAGTAATGCGGATTACAAGTTCCATTGCTAACAATATACCCTAACAGGTCAACCTTGGGAGGAAAGGAATTGTTAGCAATGGAGTTTGACAGCCCCATTGCTAGCAATATGCCTTATTAGGTAGACCGCCACGTGGTTCCCCCTGGAAACCATCGTGAACAATTCTTGTTGAATTCGTCACGATGGGCTAACTGACCTGCTTCATCCTCACCTATCATCCTTCACTGGTGCCCCGCCGATGTATACCGATAGCACGGGTTACCGTTCCATTATCATCCATTAAAAAAAAAAAACAGTTCAACCTCCACGTGGCCTCCTTGGAAACCATAGTGCTGTATTTTAAGATATATTCATCACGATTGGCTAACTGACCTGCCTTTTCATTCTCATCTAACTTCCCTCACTGGTGCTCCGCCAGTGTATACCTGCCACCATTGCGGTTACCATTGCATTATCATCCATTAAAAAAAATATCCTGGTAACTCCCCCCCCCCCGGGTTACTATTTCAACCAAGTTTCGTGAAGGAATATTTACCAGAGGGAGACTTTGTACAAAAGTCGATTGCTTGGGTACCTCTGTTCCATTCGTGTTTCAACCGTGAAGCAGTTGTGTTTGCATGGTTGTTTCGGTTTGAAGGGTGGGATATGGCGTGAATTCACTGGGTACAGAGGAATAACACCCGAGTCCTCAGGAATGGCAACGCATGGGTATCATGGGCAAAACAGTATACTCTGTTATGTCCATGGTACTGCTCATGTCTATAGGCGACGGTTACCACTTACTATCAGGTGAGCCGTCAGCTTGTTTGCCATTCTAAGTTGTATAAAAAAATATATATATATCCCTGAACCCACCGCAAGCAATGGCACTACAGTGTATTCTAATATACTTTACACACGTGTGGACACTAAAACTACACTTCACTATATCTTTAAATTATAATACATAGGTTTATCGTCCATTATGGGGTTCATCTCGGCCAGTTTCTGGTCGCACGCGGGCCACAGCGGCTGCGCTATGTCCATCTCGCTCGCGCTCGTTGGCGCGGACTGCTGCGGCTGCATCTGTCCCTGTACACAATCGATATCATATATATATATATATATATATATATATATATATATATATATATATATATATATATATATATATATATATATATATATATACTATGGAAAAAATAGCAATGTAATAAATTTGAATTAAAAATTTCCTTGGTAGACATTTTTGACATTTGGTATTGACATACCACCAGTATTCACCTCTGGTATTCACCAGAGGGAGACTTTGTACAAAAGTCGATTGCTTGGGCACCTCTGTTCCATTCGTGTTTCAACCGTGAAGCAGTTGTGTCTGCATGGCTGTGTTTCGGTTTGAAGGGTGGGATATGGCGTGAATTTACAGGGTACAGAGGAATAACGCCCGAGTCCTCAGGAATGGCAACGCATGCGGGGTATCATGAGCGAGACAATATACTCTGTTATGTCCACGGTACTGCTCATGTCTATAGGCGACGGTTACCACTTTCTATCAAGCGGGCCGTCACCTTGTTTGCCATTCTAAGTTGTATTAAAAACCTGTCCTCATAAACTTATTATGTCTATGTATGTATATGTACGTATTTTGTATGTGAACAGTTATTTTATGCTTATGTATATATGTGTATGTATTATTGTATACAGACATGTATGTATTTTGAATTAAATTATATGAGTTACTTTGTATACATGTCGACATATTTATTATTTCTTAATAGAAACATCTATACTGTCTCCTCCTATTATTGTACGCACACTGCCCGCTAGTAATCAATGCTGCTCTCCACTCAGGGTTTGCTGGAAGAGAACTCTTGCAGAGTTAAGCTCGCCTGTTGTACATCTTTATTTAATACTAGCGGCCCGTCCCGACGTCGCACGGGTGGACATTTTTAACATTTCCCTTCACTGCTCTGCTCCTATTGATCGTAGCGTGATGAAAAGTTGCTATAACCTGCCCGGGAGTATGAAGAATGATTGTACCAAGTTTCGTTAAAATCCGTCGAGTAGTTTTTGTTTCTATAACGAACAAACATACAGACAGACAGACAATAATTTTACTGATTGCATTTTTGGCATCAGTATCGATCACTAATCACCCGCCGATAGTTATTTTGGAAATACATTTCATGTACAGAATTGACCTCTCTACAGATTTATTATAAGTATAGATAGATTATATGTTTGTATTTTTTGTGTACAATAAAGAATAAATAAATATATACAGTACTGACCGTCCGTCCGTCCGGTCGCCGCTTGCCGCGCGTCCTCTTCGGCCAGGGCTTCTTGAGGTGCACATACGTGATGTGAGCCCGCTTCTCGCTTGCGTGCTTGAATCCCTTGCCACACATCTCACACTTGAACGGCTTCAGACCGGTGTGAATCTTGAAAACGACATATTTCATTACTAGCTGCATCCCGCGGCACCGTCCGCGTGGAGCCGTACACAAAGTATCCTAGTCCTAAATTTTTTTTGACAGGTGAAAATAAATGGTAACCCCGCCTGCGCTAACGGGATACGCCGGCGGAGCACCAGTGAAGGATGATAGATGAGAATGAAAACAGGCCAGTTAGTCCATCATGATGAATTCATCAGGAATTAACCATGATAGTTTCCAGAGGGAACCGCGAGTAGCTCGACCTGGTTGCTAGCAATAAGATTTTTAATCTCTAACTACTATGAATAGAGGGTAAAGAACAGCGACTACAAGGTGGAAAAGTTCACTAGAGGATAAAGAATGGTAACTAGAGGATAGAGAATGGTAACTAGAGGATAGAGAATGGTAACTAGAGGATAGAGAATGGTAACTAGAAGATAGAGAATGGTAACTAGAGGATAGAGAATGGTAACTAGAAGATAGAGAATGGTAACTAGAAGATAGAGAATGGTAACTAGAGGATAGAGAATGGTAACTAGAGGATAGAGAATGGTAACTAGAAGATAGAGAATGGTAACTAGAGGATAGAGAATGGTAACTAGAAGATAGAGAATGGTAACTAGAAGATAGAGAATGGTAACTAGAGGATAGAGAATGGTAACTAGAAGATAGAGAATGGTGACTAGATAAACAACGATAAATAAAGGGTGAAGAACAGCGACTAAAAGGGGGATTAGTTCACTAGAAGGTAGAGAATGGTAACTAGAAGATAGAGAATTGTGACTGGAGGCTAGAGAATGATAACTAGATAGACAACGATGAATAAATAGTGAAGAACATTGACTAAAAGAGGGATAAGTTCACTAGAGGATAGAGAATGGTAACTAGAAGGTAGATAATGGTGACTAGAGGATAGAGAATGGTGACTAGATAGACAACGATGAATAAATAGTGAAGAACAACGACTAAAAGAGGGATAAGTTCACTAGAGGATAGAGAATGGTAACTAGAAGGTAGATAATGGTGACTACAGGATAGAGAATGGTGACTAGGGAGTGAAGATTGGACTTACAAACATGACCTGCTATGAATAGCTATATATGTGTAGCTATAGATATAGAACTGTTTTTTTTTTTTAGATTATTTTGTGTACATATTGTTAACATATGTAATGTTGATATATGTATCATTCTTTTAGGGGAACAATCATTCATTTTCCCATGCTATGAGTTACAGAATGGTACATCTGTCTCATTCGTGTTTCAACCGTGAAGTAGTTGTGTTTGCATGGCTGTGTTTCGGTTTGAAGGGTGGGATATGGCGTGAATTTACTGGGTACAGAGGAATAACACCTGAGTCCTCAGGAATGGCAACGCATGGGGGCTATCATGGACGAAACAGTATAATCAGTTATGTCCACGGTACTGCTCATGTCTATAGGCGACGGTTACCACTTTCCATTAGGTGGACCGTCAGCTTGTTTGCCATTCTAAGTTGTATATAAAAAAAACTAAATGGTGAAGAACAGTGACTAGTGGGTGGAGAAGGTTTACTCACAAACATATGCCGCTGCCGATTGCTGTGCGTGGAAAAGTGCTTGCCGCAGAGTGAACAACCGTAGCTGGCTTTATGCTGCGCGTGGACCCGACGGTGGGCGACGAGTCTCTGCTTCATGCGGAATGCCTTGCCGCACGACTCGCACGCGAACGGCCTCTCGCCGGTGTGAGTCCAGCGGTGGTCCTTCAGCAGTGCGTAGCTCTGGAGAGGTGATAATTAGAGAGTGAGGCGTATAACCGACGTCACAATATATACTACGACGACTTTATTAATACTTTTATTGCAAAACGGGTTTGCGATTGATCTTACCTGCTGGTAAATAATGATAAAGGTCAAAATGAAGCGAGCGTACCCAGAAAAAAAATATTGACCCGTGATTTCGTCTACATGATCAGGACATATTTACTGACCAGGGTAAAAAGTAGCCTATATCTATCTCTATCTCGTACAGTACGTGTATATCAAATTTCATAGCGATCGGTCAAGCCGTTAAGGCGCTATAAGGTGACAAACAAACAAACTCACTTTGAAATTTATCATATTAGTAAGGACATATATTTTAAGGACTCCCCACCTGGAACATTCTACCGCAGACCTCGCACATGCACGGTGATTTCATCGACGGGTACTTGGTTCGATTCTTGTCCGGGTGCATCCGCCGGAAGTGGCCGTGGTATGCGCGCGAGTCCTCCAGCTGCAGACCGCACTGTGAAAGACGATTTTTTTTATACAACTTAGAATGGCAAACAAGCTGACGGCCCACCTGATGGTAAGTAGTAACCGTCGCCTATAGACATGAGCTGTACCGTGGACATAACAGAGTATACTGTTTCGCCCATGATACCCCCCATACGTAATAAAATAATAGAACAAATCAACTATTATATAGGACTCCCCTTGGGTGGAGGGGAGAGATCGGTAGTTGCCACACTTGGCGGGCAGGTTCACAACCGCAGTTAGTCTTTGGTGGTGATGTCCCATTAAGTTCCCTTAGTCGCCTCTAACGACAGCCACAGGAATAAAAAGGTGGCCTATTCTATGCCGGGACCACATGGTATACAATGAAAATATGTATTAGCATACATAAGGCCTTTTAATTAGTGTCCGACCGAAACAGGTTTTACAGCTGAAACCGAAACCGAATTTTCGGCTTTGGTCCAGTTTCGGCCGAAACCGAAACCGAAACTTACTGAAACGTATTTAAAATTTCTCTTCTATACTGAAATCTAGTGTATTTTTACACAATTATATACAAAACACCTAGATAATTAAAGAGTAATAATATACATACATACATATCTGTCACGCCTGTCTCCCATTAGGGTAGGCAGAAACAATGGAACGCCAAATGCTTCGATTCAAACAAATCTCTTTCGCTTCTTCCACATTCATCAATCTTTTCATACACGCTCGCCGGTTACGGGTACTTTTAATTTGGCCCTTCTTCAGCACGTCGCCTATTCGGTCGACATACGTCCGTCTAGGGCGGCCCCTACCGACATCTCCGGTAAATACACTAATTAAAGTATGTAACAAATATGTCATATATATTTATATGTAAAAACATGATAAAATTATAACTTACTCCTAAGAGTAAACTTAAAAAAAAAAAACAACTTTCAGTTAAACATACACACAATACAAACAAACACAAAGTTTCGGCGCGGTTGAAAGTTTCGGCAAATTTTGGCCGAAACCGAAACTAAGGCCGAAAGTAGAATTTCTGGCCGAAACCGAAACCGAAAGCTCGGTCGGACACTACTTTTAATAGAATATATATATATATATATAGTTATCACTCATTAAAAAAAATCTACTGCTTGTGTGAAATTATTCCTGTGGAAATAATTTTTGAGATAATTATAGAAATATCTACAAATGTCACATGAAATGCTATCAAATACGATCTCATATATATATACATATATATATATATATATATATATATATATATATATATATATATATATATATATATATTGTATAATGCTCCGCCTGCGCTATCGGTATACACTGACGGGGCACCAGTGAGGGATGATAGGTGAGGATGAAAAGGCAGGTCAGTTAGCCCATCGTGACGAATATACTAGGAATTTAGCATGATGCTTTCCAAGAAAAGAGTATATTCATTTTTAAAAGGCCGGCAGCACACCTGCAATGCCGTTAGTGTTGTGGGTGATCGTGGGCGGCGATAATCACTTACCATCAGGTGAGCCGCATGCTCGTTTGCCCCCTGTGTTGTAAAAAAAAAAAAAGGATCGACCATGTGGAGGTTCACCTACCAGGGTATATTTATAGCAATGGGATTAGAAAGCCATGTTAATAACAATCCCCCCCCCCCCCCCCACAAAAGCTTAGTTGCCATTATAAGTTATCACAAACGAAATTAACTCCTACCTGTTCGCATGGTATCGGCCCCTCGGCCTTCCTCATCTGACTTGGGTACACTTTCTTGTCATCGTCCGCCTTCTCTTTGGCCGTCCTCTCCTTCTCCACCGCGTCCCTGGTCTTCCGGCCCCTCTTGGGCTTGTTAGCCTCTTTGTCCTCGTCCGCGTGGCGAGCCGACACCACGATGTGGCGTTTCAGGGCTTCAGGCGAGACGAACCGAACATTGCATTGTTCACAATAGGGCCCGTCTTCTGGGATCTGACGAGAGAATAAAAGAAATCATCAGTAAAGAGATTTTATTTATTCATCAGATTATTTTTTTTATACCACTGAGGTGGCAAACAAGCATACGGCCCACCTGATGGTAAGTGGTTACCGTAGCCTATGAACGCCTGCAATACCAGAGGTATTACGCGCGCGTTGCCGACCCTGAAGAAACCTCTTTACCTCCCTTTTGAAGAACCCCATGCTGTAGTCTATTGGGAAGAGAAGGCGGTCATCAGTTCTTTTTGGAAACATACTATTTTTATATGACTATACCTTGAGTGGATTTCATTCATTAATTTTTTCTACCATCGTACGGCTCGCCATCGACAGGGAGTTCATCCTCATGTCCTACAGCCTCAATGGTCGCGTACTGCGCGGTTTCAGAGATGTCTCCTCCCACGAACACTCAGGTTGTGGAATGAGCTCCCTGCCGAGATTTTCCCAAGAGACTACAGCATGGGGTTCTTCAAAAGGGGGGTGAAGAGGTTTCTTCAGGGTCGGCAACGCGCGCGTGATACCACCTCTGGTATTGCAGGTGTTCATAGGCTATGGTAACCACTTACCATCAGGTGGGCCGTATGCTTGTTTGCCACCTCAGTGGTATAAAAAAAATATTAATTCATTCATCAGATTTATTTTGAAAGAGTGTCCTACTGGTATACCATTATTTTTGAAACATCTCCAAAGCCTAACTGAGGTTGCCAACCCGCCTACCAAGCGTGGCAACTACATAGCAATACCCCCCCCCCCCCCCACCTTATACGCTACCATAACGATACTCCCCGGTACACACTGCAAGGCACCAGTATGGAATGATAGGTGAAAATGAAATAGAAGGTCAGTTAGCTCATCGTGATGAATACATCTGGAATTCAGCACGATGGTTTCCAGGGAAGACCATGTGGAAGTCGACTATTGCTAGCAATGGGTCTGACAGTCCGCATTACTAACAATCCCTTCCCCCTGGCACATAACGCATTCTATATCTCAGATATATCTTTGCATACAGTTGAAAGTTGTCACGCCCTGGAGTGGGCACAGACGAATTCTGAGGTGGGCACTGCCCACCTACGTCTATAACAGGACCGTACAAGCCCACTAACCTGCTCATCTTCCAACCGGTGCTTCAACTTCTTGTGCAGCTGTATCCCTTTTTCACTCACGAACGAATACCCGCATAACTGGCAGACAAAGTCCGATGGATGCTTGATACGTATGTGTCCCATGTACGTCGTGAACTTTCTGTAAACGAAAACGTACAAACATTTCGTTAAAAAAAAGAATCATAAAAATCGGTTTCTCTGTAAAACAATGTACAATATTTATCTATTTATATTTTACTAGCGACCCGTCCCGGCTTCGCACGGGTGGACATTTTTACGACATTTTAAAAAGTGGTCGTTGTGGCATAACGATAATAGTTGGACATAGAAAATATCAAAAACACAATTTTACTTTTAAAGTTCAATGATGAATAATGAACAATAATAATTTTTCACGCGCCATAATGTTCCTTTGTTTTTTCTTTTTTCAATAAACAGCTTTCTATTTACAAGCCAGTTCGAAATTTAAATAAAACCTTTTATTAGTTACCTCCTTGGTAGCCATGTTTCGAAGTAAAAGGTCATTCCATTTTTAAATTACAGGACAGATATGAGTTTACATAGTATATTATCTGGCCGCAAAACACGACAGATATGGATTTTCATACAACTTTTGCCGGCCGCTGCCCGCATGTATCGGGCCAGTACGGCAATTTTGATTTATCTCAAAGAAGATTGTCAAAATAATGCTCACATTTCCAAGCGTGTTTGAGAAAAATAAAATAACTCACTGGAACTCGTCAGGACAGTGCGGGCACTGATACTTGGTGCCCTTGTGCCACCTCTCGTGCAGCCTGGCCGTCTGCCTGTGGGTCGTTACGTACGGACACCTGTTGCAGCTGAACCGCTGCGTGTGGTGGGCCGTTATGTGTTTCCTTAACGCGTGCGGATGCTTGAAATGCGTCTTGCATATATCGCATTGATACTCGCCGCATTGCTGGATTGATAAAACGTCTGTTTTTTTTTTGTTGGGTGAAAATAGTATGGTAACCCCGCCTGCGCTAACCGGATACGCTGGCGGAGCACCAGTGAAGGGTGATAGATGAGAATGAAAACAGGCCAGTTAGCCCGTCATGATGAATTCATCAGGAATTAACCATGATAGTTTCCAGGGGGAACCGCGAGGAGGTCGACATGGTTGGGTATATTGGCTAGCAATGGGATTCTCAGTCTCCATTACTAACAATCACTTTCCCCCAAAACGAGCCTGTTTAGAAACATCTGTTTTACCAGAGGGAGACTTTGTATAAAAGTCGTTTGCTTGGCCATCTCTGTCCCATTCGTGTTTCTACCGTGAAGCAGCTGTGTTTGCATGGCTGTGTTTCGGTTTGAAGGGTGCGATATGGCAGTGAATTTACAGGGTACAGAGGAATAACACCTGAGTCCTCAGGAATGGCAACGCATGGGGAGTATCATGGGCAAAACAATATACTCAGTTATGTCCATGGTACAGCTCATGTCTATAGGCGACGGTTACCACTTTCCATCAGGTGGGCCGTCAGCTTGTTTGCCATTCTAAGTTGTATATAAAAAAAAAATTATAAAGTCCTAACAAATCCCATCAGGCATGGGTAATATTGGTACCACTACAATATCTATGCATTGTGTTCACTTGGACATTCATCATATCAGCTTTTAAGAAGCCTTTAGAAGTGGTTTCGCGAGTAGTTGCTACGCTTGGCAGGCGAATTGGCAACCGCAGTTAGGCTTTGGAGATGTTTTAAGAGGGACGCTGCTGCTCATCCCACACCATGCCCTATTCTATGCCGGACATTCTATATGACGGGCGTACTGTGTGCAAAATAATAAACAAATCCGCCATCTTGTGACGGCGGCCATTTTGTGATACCAATTATCTTCAAGCTCTTTCATTTGACACCCATACATATAAAATTTGCTTTGATTTCGCTTAGTAACAAAAAGATCTGTACTTACGTCTGTATGCCTGCTCATATGCGAATTATAGGCTTCTTTATCCAAAAATCCTTTGTAACACTCCATACATTTAAATACGGAATTTTTATAATTTGCACTTTCTTGCCTTTTCAGTATTTCCGCAACTTGTTCATCAAACGAGAGATTAGTTATTGTGAACAGGGTTTCGTTCAGATCGTCGTTCAAAAACGGTTTTCTTCGCCTATCAATTTTCGGCTGCGTCGGATCCTTCGCCTGTTTCTTCTTTACGTTCTTAACTACCTTCTTTCTCTTTTTGCTCTTCTCCCTTCTCTTGTCTAACGGCAGACTGTCGTCTGTTGAATACTCTTTCTCCGCTTGAACATAATCTGCGTCGAAATCGTCGTCGATCGCATCGTTTACTTTGCTCTCTTCGAGAAATTCATCAGCAAAAATGTCAGTGTTGATCTCAGGTTTTACATCATCTTCTCTCTGTGCTACCTCTTCTGCTTTTATATTCTTTGTATCTTCTGGATCTATTATGTATAACTCGCAATGATCAGTCGGGTAATGTTTAGTTTCTAGATCCGATACTAACCGATTGTTGAGCCTATCTATTGTTTTAATGTTGTCAGGTGTCAGCTGGAATTGAGTTGGACAAATGAGTAAATTTTTAAACATTGACCTAATTATGGCAACATTAGGGGAATACACAATAACTTGAACGCTGCCTACCACCGCCTGGAAACGGCGCGGTGCGTATTGATCTTCCTCACGGAGACACAGATATACCTAAGTACGAGAATGGAACTTACGGAGAGAACAATTTAAAAAAATTGCCTGAAACAGTCTAAAAACAATGCTTTTCTATACTCCCGGTACAAACTATTCGTAATAATACTTAAAAGACAATTTAAACTTTAATACCACAGCATAAGGTTCAAGTGTTAGCGGAGAGGTTGCGGGAAAGCAAAACAATTGAGTAACGTGGCACGGCGCGTTTTAAAATTTCTATTTTTTTACATAATGTAATTGTTCACTTATTAACTTTCTTTTTTTTTTACTTTACTAACTGACCTGGCGTCCCGAATAGCAGAATAAATATAAAAAAAGCTAAAGAATCGACTGTTTTTTTTTTTTGGTGGATGAAAATAGTATGGTAACCCCGCCTGCGCTAACGGGATACGCCGGCGGAGCTCCAGTGAAGTGTGATAGATGAGAATGAAAACAGGCCAGTTAGCCCATCATGATGAATTCATCAGGAATTAACCATGATAGTTTCCAGGGGGAACAGCGTGGAGGTGGACCTGGTTGGGTATATTGCTAGCAATGGGATTTTTAGTCTTCATTACTAACAATCCCTTTCCCCCCAGAATCGACTGTTAGGCGGCACTAAGTTCACGGGGTCAGCTAGTACTGTATAAATATAAGTTCATAATATATAATTTACACAGGGTGTTTCGGTTTGAAGGGTATGAAGCA
Source organism: Galleria mellonella (assembly GCF_026898425.1). Taxonomy (NCBI): domain Eukaryota; kingdom Metazoa; phylum Arthropoda; class Insecta; order Lepidoptera; family Pyralidae; genus Galleria; species Galleria mellonella. Next base: position 1,346,454 of record NW_026442002.1, on the reverse strand, counting down.
GGGTATGGTGGCATATAATATTTTTCCAGCGGGTCTACCATGAAATGAAATTCCGAAATTTCGGACTCAATTTCGTGTTTTTGATTATACCAAAATCGGACCAACAAATGGAGTTTAACATTTCGTTCGTCATACATCCTATCGTAAAAGTCCAAAGGAACAATGTTTTAACATTTTTAATATTTCCAAACGGCATGTATTATGTAATTTTAACATCAAGTTTGTGTTTCGTTTGGCTCCGAAATTTCGGAAAACATTTCATGGTAGGCCCTCAGTTTCCCTCTGTTTTTTTTTTTTTGTTTCGAATTACTTCTATACTCACACTGTCTTCCCTCTTGAGCAGTTCCACCATGAGCTGGTTGGCTCGCAGGCTCTTGTCCCGGAAGCGGTGGCAGCTGAGGAGGCGGTGTGCGCACTCCGCACACAACTTCCTCGGGAGGCGGTCCTCGTCGTTCACCTGGTGGGAAACCAAGGATCAAAATTAGATATATCTTCTTGGCTTAAAAGCATTCACACTTTAGATTACCAAAGTGTGGCAACTGTAAATTTACAGGGTGGGGGGGGGGGGAGGATCGATAGTAATGCGAACTACCAGTCCCATTGCTAGCAATTTACCCTGACAGGTCGACCTCCACGCGGTCCCCCTGGAAACCACCGTGCTGAATTCCAGATGTAATTCATCACAATGGGCTAACTGACTTGCCTTTTTACTTTCACCTGTCGTCTCTCACTGGTGCCCCGCCAGCGTATACCGTTAGCGCAGGCGGGGTCACCATTCCATTATCATCCATTAAAAAAAACTGTACATTTGCAAATCTGTACCCTTACGATACCCACGGGAAAGGAAGAAATAGCCTGTTCTACGCCGGGACCACACGGCAAATGGTGCGATTGTATGACACTTTTAAAAAAAAGATACTAAAGTGTATTTCACTCACGGTTAGTCCAGTTATGTGTTGATATGGCTGCAGTAACTTATACTTCTTCATGGAGAAAAGCTTGCTGCTCATCTCCAGGCAAATCCTGCATACCTGCCACAGTTAATAGTATCCATTAGGGTGAAAGGGATTGTTAGTAATGAAGACTGAGAATAAGAAGGTAACAAACAAACACACTTTCATATTTATAGATAGATAGATAATTTATTTGCATCACTTACAGCACGCAAACAGCGAAAGGTACAAAAGCAAAGTGAAAAAAGATAAAAAAAGTAGTACAAAAAATTAAAAAAGAAAAAAAAAAACAAAATCAGAATCAGAATGCATAAAATTAGTAACAATTTTTTTTTTCTTCATGCGTGTGCCACAGTAATACAAATTACAATAATAAAAAATACAATTTATGATATTAATAAAAAACATTGAACTGAATTTTGATAAAATTTCCATGGAAATTTTATCAAAATTGGTCCCATAGGACCAATCCGTAAGTATATCCTTGCAGATTAAAAAAATAATTTCCCAAATCGATTTACATCTGCCTTACTGTACTTATACAATTGTATCGTTGAGTTTGTAAATTGTCTTTCTTATTTCCTATATTGTAAAATGCAAATAAAGAATATTCATTCATACTTTAAAAAAAAAATACAACAAAGCTGAGAGTCTCTTTTCAAAAATCTGTTGAAAATATAAAGTTTTTCATACCTTCAAGCCTGGCGATTTTTTATTATCGCAGTTGGTTGAATCCTGAAAGAGATATAATAATATAATTAATAAAACGTGACGTGACGCGACGTGCTGAAGGAGCGCCAAATTAAAAGTACCCGTAACCGGCAACAGCTGAGTTTCTTTCGCATTCTTATCGGCTAAAAGTGTATGCATTCATAAAAAATGACTATTCAAAAATACTTGAATAAAAATTAATAACCAGAGGGAGACTTTGTACAAAAGTCGATTGCTTGGGTACCTCTGCCGCATTCGTGTTTCAACCGTGAAGCAGTTGTGTTTGCATAGCTGTGTTTCGGTTTGAAGGGTGGGATATGGGATATATACTCTGTTATGTCCATGGTACTGCTCATGTGTATAGGCGACGGTTGCCACTTTCCATCAGGTGGGCCGTCAGCTTGTTTGCCATTCTAAGTTGTATAAACAAAAAAATATTAATATTTGTCCTTTTTAAAAAGGAAGGTTTTCCCAAGAGACTACAGCATGGTCGGCAACGCACACACAATACCCCTGGTATTGCAGACGTTCATAGGCTACAGTAACTGCTTACCATCAGGTGGGCCGTATGCTTGTTTGCCACCTCAGAGGTATAAAAAAAAACAAATTACTTTTTATTTTCATGCAATTCAAATTAAGTCTTTTATTTAAGAGTTTCCTCTTGTCAGAGCAATTAATTCAATAAATCAAACATGCTGCTCCTAACTTTGATAATGATATTACCTGCGTGATGATAGGCACAGCACCAGCTCTGACCTTCCTCAGGCCGCTCTTGGTTTCGTACAGGTCCTCGCCGAGGAAGTGCTCTGAGCAGACAGCACTCCTCTCTTTCGGCTCCCAGTGCCGCTTGCCGACTGCTTGCAGCCATGCCGTGCGGAGACTGCTTTCGTAGGGGAAGCTGGTAAAAGACAAAACAACTGTGCTTGGGCAAATTACATTAGATACAATTTGAAATTGCAAAGTATGAAGGCATAATGCAGTAGTCTTTAGGAATAGCAACACATTTTTTTTAATGGGAGAAAATGTCATAGTAACCACGACTGGGCTATATACACTGGCGGGGTACCAGTGAGAGATGATAGGTGAGGATGAAAAGGCAGGTCAGTTAGGCCATCGTGACGAATTCAATGATAAATTAGTCTGATAATTTCCAGGGGGAACCGCGTGGAGGTTGACCTAATAGGGTATATTGATAGAAATGGGGATTAACCTCTCCATTACTAACAATCCTTCCCCCCATAGCAACACAGAGGTGACATGGGTATCCGAGGATATTCTGTCTCTGTGCTTATCATGTGTGTAGGCAACAATTACTGCTTTCCATCAGGTAGACCTGTCTGATTGTTTGCTATTCCAGTCCTCACAAAAAAAATGTACTTCAATTAATTCTATTATACTACCTATATCCCATGGCTTCGCCTGAGTGGAATGGTATATAAAATATCCTTTATATTTTCTTATCCTACTAAGGTAGGTATGTAATAAGTTACATATTTTTGTACCAAATTTCAATTCAAATCCGTTCATTAGTTTTTGAGTAAAAAAGTAAATGTAAATGGACTCTCTTTTCCACGTTAAGTCTCTCATTTGGGCTGTTGTGCATATGAGTCGTGGCTAGTACAGCCAACCTAGCTCTGCCCAGAAGCGCAGAAGCTTCCTGAGATCTTTACAGAGCTCACAGAGTGTCCTCACTGTTTTGAGTATTTCTGAACATTTAGAGGCTACAGCTTTGCATTTGAAAATTATGTGAACAGCTATTTCTTCTTCATCAAAACAGCCTCGACATAGAGGGTGGTGTGTAGCTCTATTGTGTATAAATGTTTGTTCAAGGGGCAATGGCCCATAATTGTCCCGACTATTGTTTAAGGTTCCTCCTATATAGATATAATAAATGTTCTAATAGTCATTGATACAACATTGCCATGGCCAATTTTGATTGTCTGCAAGACATTGAGTGAAAAGGTAACAAATGAATGAATGATCCATACAATCATCATCACATATGACAGTACAAATAGCAGTAGCATTATGACATATACAGTGAATGCTCTATATAAGCAACTCATTTGAAACTTTCACTAAAAAAGTTTCTTATTGGGAAATGTTGCTTATAAGGAAAAAGGGAAAATTATCATATTTTAAATTACAACATCTTTGCTAATTTTATACCTCCGTATTATATTTCATTTAAGTTTCCTCTTGTCGGTGCAACTAATTCATTCATTCTCTTCCAGCCAGTTCTATCCCAAGCCATATCTTTGACCTCCCTATATGACATGACACTTAGTGTTGGAGGGAAAGGGATTGTTAGTAATGGGGTCTAATTTCTTCATTACTAGCAATACAACCTGTCAGGTCTACCTTCACACGGTTCCCCCTGGAAACCATCATAGCTAATTCTAGTTGAATTCATCAGGATGGGCTAACTGACCTGGTTTCGTCCTCATCAGTCATCTATCACTGGTGCCCCGCCAGTGTATACCGATAGCGTAGGCTGGCTTACCATTCCATTATCACCCATTAAAAAAAAAGACACCTAGTGTTTCCTTTAGTCAGTCCCACATAGTTATGCCATTTCAAAATATTGTTTTGTGCGTTAACTCCCGTCTCTTATAAAACATAAGGTATATAGATTTATAACAAGAAAAATTTGTTACGAATAAAAGCCGGTTTTTTTAAAGATAATAAAAGTAGTTGAAACTCTATTATGGTAACCTGTAATTCACATATAAATACACTCACACATGAAACGTAATCCCCTGAGATTTAGAAATATATCTTGAATCATTTTTACATCCCGGCACAGAACACCGCATTGTTTATACTGGTTAAAACAATATAAAAATTCATGTAAACACACAGCGGATCGAAACTATATTTATAATATATATATAAGATATTTACAAGTAGATATTTTAGTATTTTCGTTAGTTAAAACTTTACATTAATATTATAGAAATGTAGTGATAAATAAAATATATTTTTTGCATTATTTTAACTTAGATTAATAATTCAAAATATTTATAAAATTTGAGTATAAATGACACAAAATTGCATTGTACAGCACAGATCAATTTAAACACTTGATTATTAGTTAACTGTCAAGTTGAACCATTAAATGTTGATCTGTAAAGTTTGAGTACAGTCTAGTACAGTGTAGTCAAGTCTGTAGAGTACCAGTTTACACTGAACTAGTTAGATGCAATTCGTTAAATAAGTCAACGGTAGAAATTAAATAAGTCTCCTTGCGTAATTTGTAGTACATTCCATATAATCCATCGAAATTAAAAGATATCTGAAAGACGTAATATTATCGAATTAGTCTATTTTATCTCCAAATTATACAAAATAATTTGCATAAAATGAATTTTTTAACCTCCGCATGGAGGTTAAAAAATTCATCATTCATCGTGTAAATTGATTACAAAGCAGCTTAAATATTTCTAACTTTAAAATTTCAATTGGATATTACAGCGAAATTTTAATTTTAATATGAATTAAATTCATTAGATATAGTAATTATCAAAATATTTTTTTTGTTGAATCCGTACTTTAAATCCTTAAGAATGCACTTGTACACTAAAGATTATAAAATTAGTGAACGCGTCCTTGCAATTGCAACTTTTTAAATTATTTTTAATCTGTTAATATTAAAAATGGCGGTTGTTATTGCTACGCTCCGAAACCAATAGCTTTTTATTTTCAATACGAATACTCAATATATACAATAGAAAAAGTATTTTAGATTATTTGTATTGCGATATCGGTTAAATTAATTATCATATTATGCATTTAAATCTGAAGCGTACTACTAAAACAAAATATTACAATAATGCATTCAAATGCAATTAAGATGTTTCTATTATTGTTTAATACATTGTTTTTATAATATTGTGAGAGGAAAATATACCGAAAATGAGGTGTAGCGTACAATTCTGTACCAATGATACAAAACGAATGACCAAGAGTCAAGGAATCACTTTTCATTTGTAAGTATAAATACAAACTTCAATACGAATATATACCTCGTTTATTTATATATATTTGGCATAATTGTAAACAATCTTTGCTTGTCTCTTACGAAACTAATTTAAACATTTAAAACAAAAATAATATTACTTATATAGGCACCCTCCAACTAAAGTTGCCAACTATACTGTTAAAAACTGTATTACACTGTTTTTCGCTACATTATATTATTTACTGTTGAACAAGAAAAAAGTATACAAAATACTGTTTTCAGCATCAAAATACTTAACACTGTAAGTGTTAGTCTTCTATGCTCACACAATTTTTTTTTTATTCTGTAAGAGGGCACTCAGTGCAGATTAATTTAAGAAAAAATAAGCTCTTTATTTGTTTTAATTTTACTTGTAATTCTGGTGAGGCATATAAAGCTCTTAAAAAAAATGTATTTATAAAATATAAATAAATAAAAAATAAAATACTGTTTAAAATTCTTCTAAGATTAAATATATTTTATTTTTTGTAATAAAGTTGGAAATCCTACTTCCAATATTGTGGTCAATTAACAAGTAACAAATTTAAATATTACAAAAGGCCCTTTTATTTATTTCTTTATTTTTATACTTCTATTTCTCGTCATGTGTACCCTGGCATAGAATGGGCCGCCCTTTCCTTTCCTGTGGGTGTTGTGTGAGGCAATTAAAGGAAGGCAAGGGATAGGTAGCAGTGTCCCTCTTAAAACATCTTTAAAAATCTAACTGGAGTTACAAACCCGCCTGACAAGTAAGGTAACTACTGGCAAAACTCGTCTTATGGAGAAATCCATGTCCAACAGTGGACAGTTTAAAGTTGAATTAAATACTCTTATTTCAATAATGTTACATTTTGAGATTATCATTGTCACTAATTGTGGGAATGATTTTTAATGAGTAAATTTTTTTTATACAACTTAGAATGGCAAACAAGCTGACGGCCCACCTGATGGAAAGTGGTAACAGTCGCCTATAGACATGAGCAGTACCATGGACATAACAAAGTATACTGTTTCACCTATGATACCCCGCATGCGTTGCCATTCCTGAGGACTCAGATGTTATTCCTCTGTACCCTGTAAATTCATGCCATATCCCACCCTTCAAACCGAAACACAGCCATGCAAACACAACTACTTCATGGTAGAAACACGAATGGGACAGAGGTATCCAAGCAATCGACTTTTGTACAAAGTCTCCCTCTGGTAAAATATGGAACAGTAATCCTGCCTGAGCTCTATATATATGCTGATGAGGCACCAGTGACAGATGATACATAAGGATGAAGGCAGATCAATTGGCCCATTGTGAAAAATTCGATGAGAATTAACCATGATAGTTTCCAGGAAAAACTATGTGGAGGTCGACCTATTAAGGTATTTTTTTTAATGGGTAATAACGGCTGGTATGGCACATTTATATTACATTTTTACATGACATTTTTACAACATTTTAAAAAGTGGTTATTGTGACATAACGATAATAGTTGGACATATAGTGTCGCCAAGTTTTTTGTAGTTATCGATATTTTCTTCAATATTGTAGAACATACTTTTGTTCTATCACCAATAGTTACCGCAGCGCACGCGACCAAAGATATTTTATAGCATTTTTTTTCAAGGATTTTATTGGTCAAGGGTATGGCCTGGGATGGAGCTGGCTGGAAGAGAAGGCATGAATTATTTGCACTGACAAGAGAAAACTGTTAAATGAAAAGAGAGGATTATTTTAATCTTATGTCTATCCATCCACATAGGCCATTAACTGTCCACAGCTGAACAAAGGCCTCCTTCTCTTAAGCATCTTTATGACTCATATTAATAGAATAAATGTTGTGTCTATCTTATTACAGGTTCCCTAAAGAAGAAAATCTCCGCACGGCCTGGATAGAAGCCCTCGGCATGAAGGACTGGGAGCCAAAAGAACGCAGCTCAGTGTGCTCCGAACACTTCCGGGACGAGGACTTCTACGACACCAAGTGTGGTCTGCGCAAGATAAAGAACGGAGCCATTCCTGTTATTGCTCAAGTAAGCGTGTTTTTTTTTTCTATATAGTAGAATTTCGATTATCCGGACTTACTCTTCTCGATTCTAATTACGTATTTAGAAATGGTATCCCATTCCTTAATCCATTATCTTTACAGCTCATAATTTTTTATATATATATCTATCTATCTCTTACTGGTGCCCGGTCAATGTATACCGATAACGCAGGCAAGGTTACCATTATATTCTGTCTTCAGTCGTACACTCTTGACAGAGTGATCGTGATTTTCACAATGACAGTGGATCGTCGATGAGGTCCTCCTTCGCGATTGACATCCTCGCAATATGTCTCCATCTACTTATGTTCGCCGCCGAGCGAGAGCATTCCACAATAGACTGCTGTGTGGCCGTTTTGATGAGGTCAGTCCATCGCGTTGGGGATCTACCCTGAGAATGTTTGTCTTGTATTGCTCCTTGGACAATTAGACGTTCCATACAATCTTCATTCCGGATGATATGGCTGAAGTACTTGAGAATTCGTATACGAATAGTCGACGACAATCTCTCTTTGATTTTCAGTTCGTTCAAAATGGAAACGTTAGTTCGAAAGGCAGTCCAAGGTATTTGCAGCAGTCGTCGCCAGCACCACATCTCTAGAGCATCAATTTTTTCGCGTTCTCGTTGCCTGATCGTCCAAGTTTCTGCACCATGCAGGAAAATTGGAAAAACCAAACTACTCATTATATGCATTTTGGTGTTCTTTGTTATATTGCGGTTCTTCCAGATTTTATGCAACCATTATATTAGAACCCATTAAAAAAACATCTTAGTATTGACAATGCCAATAACTATTTAAGAGAAATCCCAAAAAAAATATCTTTAATCTCTAATCAGAAAAATTAAAGATAAATATTCTACAAAAAAGAAATCTAGGCTTTAATTGTGGCAATACCAGTTTTTTTTATTTAAAAACAAAACTACTTAACAGATTTTGATAAAATTTCTACCGGACCAATCTGTAAGTATACCCTTTCAGATGAAAAAAGAATTTTCCAAATCGGTCTACAACTGACGGAGTTATGATGTGACAAATATACAAAAAAATACAACGAATTTTTTTTTGTGCTATGTATTGAGATGTATTTGAGATATATTGGGTTTGAGTTTCCAAGCACTTGCGTTTGCGCTTTTGGTGTACGCTCGCGTATGCCAAGGTTTGCAGCTGGTTGACTTATCATATGTGTTTGTAAAATATGCTGGTTCTTGTTATGTATATATTATTTTATTTTATTATATTTTATATTAAGTACAAATGTCGTCTGTTGATTTGAAGTATTGTATATTTTTTATTCTTTTTCAATTGTTTATAAATATTCTTTTTTTTATAAAAAACTACAATTGTCAATATATATATATATATATTTTAACCACAAGGTTTATATTAATACTAAATACATTAATTAACATAAATTATTTAAATTGTATTAAAACCATGCAAGAAGTATCGTTTTAATTTACACTTGATGTTGCTAATAGTAATGTTATCTCGTACATCGGTGGGTAGTTCATTAATAAATCGAGGAACCAGGCAGTCAACCGTACGCTCGCCATAACAGTTATTTACGCGAGCGCTATTGGTACAAAGTTGCTTCCGTGTGAAAATTTTTTTAATTGATTTCAAACAATATGGATGATGGATTTGGGCTTCATCATCGAGTGGGTACTGAGAGCATGACTTTTAAGATCACCTTTCTGATGCGGATTGATGAAAATACAATGGAATTGAGTATCTGCTTCTTCATGACGTCTCATTCAGATGAGCAATTTGTTAATTTCCAGGTGTGCAGGATATGTTTGGCGGTGAACTCGAAAATGTACCACTTGACTGACTGCCACCTGGACGACACGTTTCAACAGATCACCGGAATCACGGTGAGTGTACATAGATAGATAGCTAGATACTCTTTATTGTTTCCTCCAAAAGATTACAATAGTAGACTTATCTATACTTATAATAAATCTGTAGAGAGGTCAATTCTGCACATGAAATATATTTCCAAAATAACTATCGGCGGGTGATTAGTGATCGATACTGATGCCAAAAATGCAAACAGTAAAATTTTTGTCTCTCTGTCTGTCTGTATGTTCGTTATAAAAACGAAAACTACTCGACGGATTTTAACGAAACTTGGTACAATTGTTCTTCATACTCCTGGGCAGGTTATAGTATACTTTTCATCACGCTACCATCAATAGGAGCAGAGCAGTGAAGGACAATGTGTCTGTTACATCAAAACCACTGAACTGTGAGGAAAGACATAGGCTACTTATTTTACGAAAAACAGCCATGCACACACAACTGCTTTACGGTTGAAACACAAATGGGATAGAGATACCCAAGCAATCAACTTTTGTACAAAGTCTCCCTCTGGTTCATTGGATGCAGGTTCTATGGAGGGGGCCTATGTCCAGCAGTGGACGGATAAAGGCTGATAGGACGATGACGCATAAGATGCAGTAAGCTATAAAACTTTAAATATCATTATTACAGTTAAATGAGGAAGACAGGCTGCCGTACAATTTATGCTGGGAGTGCGCCCACCGCCTGCTGTCGTGCCAGCGGCTGCGGGCCAAGGCGCTTCGCAGCCACACCCTCATGATGGAAGTGGTCCAGACGGCCAGATATGTAAGCAACTTGCGGCTATTTAATACGTGGGTAGTTCACAGGCGTAGTTGTATCTGGTACTTGGGAACTCTGGTTATCTTCTATTATTGGTAAACAACGCTACTTACTGATTCAGTTAAGCACAAAGCAATTTTGGTAGTAGGAGCATGCATTATGCTCTGAACAATACCCACAAAAAAAAAATGTTGTTTTTAAAAATGTTTCCCATTTCCCTTCGGTTCCTATCACATTCCATCAATAGATAGATAGATAATTTATTTGCATCACTTACAGCACGCAAACAGCGAAAGGTACAAAAGCAAAGTGAAAAAAGATAAAAAAAGTAGTACAAAAAATTAAAAAAGAAAAAAAAAAAAAAATCAGAATGCATAAAATTAATAAAAACTTTTTTTTTCTTCATGCGTGTGCCACAGTAATACAAAATGGTCACAAGTCCAGCTTATTGCTTTGCCCTAAAAAGAGCAAAACACTGATATTCTGTTGTGGCCAAAGGTGAGCCGCGAAATACCACTGACAAAAAAATAATAATAATAAAAAAGAAAGAAATAAAGATCAAATACATAGTATGCGTTCGTTATATTCGCTATTTAGAAGAAGGGTAGTCAGAAGTTAATTTCTATCAGTTTCAAGCACCCAAAACATAATATAATATTTTGTACCTTTATGTGTATATTTCAATCTGTATTTATGTTACTGTATTTCACTTGAATTATTCACTTGTCATTGTATATTTTTATTTATGGTGCAAGAGTTAAATAAATAATAAATAAATATAATACAATAGGTGCTGTACATCTTCAACTTTTCCACAGACAATGCAATTTGGTCAATTTTCTTTTTTCATTAAATATGCAAACTTTCTTGATGGACAGTGACCAGATCTAATTTTTAAAATTAACCTAATTTTATTTCTATTTAATTTACTATCTAAAAACCAAGGTATCAGAAGAGGCTCACATTGAAAGTGAAGCTTTTAGTTATAAACAAAAACATGTCAAAGAATGCAATATTCGCTCCATTGTGGAGACTTCAGAAAGGGCATATTAAGATTTCATCAGGGTCGTCAACGCGCACGTGACATGCCTAGTGTTGCAGGCGTCCATAGGCTACAGTGACCGTTTACCATCTAACGGACTGTATGTTTGTTTACCACTTTTATGGTATTAAAAAAAATAATCCTAAATACACATTGTCACAGGTACATAATACATACATATATGTTGGGAGTTAACCCTTCTTTGCATACTGGCGGAAATTTCCATCAAAACATTAAATGCCCAAAAATTATATAAAAGAACATGTTCACTTTAAGTTGATCGTGTCTAGATACCTTTTTAATGTCGATTGCAGAAAAAAAAACATAGCTGTCAAATTTATTTCTTTAACCATTTTTCCTTGATTTGTTTCACCAATAATAAAAAATCATGCAAAGAAAGGTTAATGTAATTTTTTTTTTTAATGGATGATATTGGAATGGTAACCACGCCCGCGCTAACGGTATACGCTGGCGGGGCACCATCCGAGACCAATCGATTCTTTTTTACATTTACATTGCTCTTACATTCTTTCTTTCTCTCCAGATAACAATACGCGACATATTAACTATAAACCGAGTGGAGCACAACCTGAAGTCTAGTTTAATACATAAAATAAATGACATTGACGAATTTGACATGGTAATAAACGACGATGTAATATTAAAAACTGAAAAGAGAGCGGGAGATATAGAGGAATTGGTCCTCGTCAAACCGGAGAACGATGAAATAGAGAAAGAGATGGAGAAGGAGATAGAAGAAGAGGAGAATCCGCCTATAGTGGAAGTGGAGGTGAAGGATGAAAACAACGATAATGAAATATTCTTCGACGAGTATGTAGACTACGATTCAGAGGACGACAAGAAGTTGAGTGAAGTGGTGGTGAAACCGAAGAGTAAGGTTAAGAAAAAGAAACTCAAGTTGGAGAAGGGGCGGGAGAAGAAGAAGTCCGCCAGGAGGAGCGAGGAGGAGGACAGTCCAACTGCAGCTACTGATAAGTATGTTTTTGTTCATGGTAGTCTATGGGGGAAGCCTATGTTTATCAGTGGACAGATAATGGCTGAGATGATGATAATCTTACAACTATGATGATTCAATTCTTTCATCAATTCATGGGGTTCTTCTAAAGGGAAGTAAAGAGGTTTTTTCAAGATCGGCAACGCGCACGTAATACCCCTGGTAGGGGGATTGTAAGTAATGCAGTCTAATTTTTCTATTACTACCAATACACCTTATCAGGTCGACCTCCACGCGGTTGCCGGTGGCGGGTCCTGGAAACTCGTGGTTAATTCTAATTCGTCATGGTGGGCCAACTGACTTGCTTTCATCCTCATCCTATCACCTCACTGGTGCCCCGCCGGTGTATACCGATAGCGCAGGCGGGGTAACCATTTCATGATCACCTATTGAAGAAAAATACCCCTGGTATTTCAGTCGTTCATAGGCTACAGTAACCACTTACCATCAGGTGGTTTACCAGAGGGAGACTTTGTACAAAAGTCGATTGCTTGGGTACCTCTGTCCCATTCGTGTTTCTACCGTGAAGCAGCTGTGTTTGCATGGCTGTGTTTCGGTTTGAAGGGTGGAATATGGCGTAAATTTACAGGGTACAGAGGAATAACATCTGAGTCCTCAGGAATGGCAACGCATGGGAGGTATCATGGTCGAAACAGTATACTCTGTTATGTCCGTGGCACTGCTCATGTCTATAGGCGACGGTTACCACTTTCCATCAGGTGGGCCCTCAGCTTGTTTGTCATTCTAAGTTGTATAAAAAAAATTAATGTAACATATATATATTCAGCCTTACATAATTATTAATTGATTAAAAATTCCCTTCCAGGTACAAAACGTCTGATGTCAAACGGCGGAAACCAAGCGACGGTCTCGACGAGACGTTGTTTACGGTCATAAAGCTGACATACGACGAACAAATAGCCGAGATACAGAAGCGGCAGGAGTCGTCCAGCTACAAGACGGCGCCGTTCAAGTGTACTATGTGCTATAGGGGTTTCCAGATACAGGACAGATACGACGCGCACGTGATCCGCCATAGCGATGTAAGTTCACATTTTGTGTCATAAAACTAGTATATAAATCCGTAAAACTTGCCATGAATTGGGGGGTAGAGGAATTGTAAGTAATGATATCTAATTCCCCCATAACGGGGGGAAAGGGATTGTTAGCAATGGAGTTCGATAGCCCCGTTGCTAGCTGTATGCCCTATTAGGTCTACCTCCATGTGGGAACCACTTGGAAACCATCGTGAACAATTCTCGTTGAATTTGTCACGATGGGCTAACTGACATACTTCATCCTGACCTGTATACAGATATCATTCCATTATCACCCATTAAAAAAACTCCCCCATAACTAGCAATACACCCTCATCAGGTCGACTTCCACGCAGTTTTCCCTGGAAACTATCGTGATTATTCTAGTGGAAATTGTCACGATGGGCTAACTGACCTGCTTCATCATCACCTTTATATCGATACCATTCCATTATCACCCATTAAAAAAACTCCCCCATCACTAGCAATACACCCTCATCAGGTCGACCTCCACGCAGTTTTCCCTGGAAACTATCGTGATTATTCTAGTGGAAATTGTCACGATGGGCTAACTGACCTGCTCTTTCATTCTCACCTATTATTCCGCACTGGTGCCTCGCCGGTGTCTACCGATAGCGCGGGTGGGGTTACCATTCCATTATCATCCATTAAAAAAAACCTGCCACAAACTAAAGTTTCATCCCAACCATCTGGACGAGTGGCGGTCTTCCACCGTGCGGTTTTCAAGGCACTTTTTTCCACGCACAACCACTCTTTGGAACCAACATCCAGCAACAGTATTTCCGAACCGATACGACAACATAACCTTCAAAAAAGAGCATAGATAGATAGATAGATACTCTTTATTGTTCTCTCCAAAAGATTACAATAGTAAACTTATTATAAACATAAATAATTACAAGAAATAATCACAATGAGAAAAGCCTTTTAAAAGTCCTTTTTAAAAGGCCGGCAGCGCGCCTTCAATGCCGTTAGTGTTGTGGGTGATCATGGGCGGCGGTAGTCACTTACCATCAGGTGAGCCGCATACTCATTGACCCCTTGTTTTGTAAAAAAAATATTTTTTATATTTTTATGATGTAAAAATTTATCTTTCATCAAGTATCAATTCGTGACTTCCACTAGTCCTTAGTCAGGACTAGTGGCAATAACATAGCAGACGACACCATAGGGACACTTTGTACAAAAGTTGATTGTTTGGCCACCTCTGTCCCATTCGTGTTTCTACAGTGAAGCAGTTGTGTTTGCATGACTGTATTTCGGTTTGAAGGGCGGGATATACCGTGAATTTACAGGGTACAGAGGAATAACACCTGAGTCCTCAGGAATGGCAACGCATGGGGAGTATCATGAGCGAAACAGTATACTCTGTTATGTCCATGGCACTGCTCATGTGTATAGGCGACGGTTACCACTTTCCATCAGGTGGGCCGTCAGCTTGTTTGCCATTCTAAGTTGTATAAAAAAACAAGTACGTGCATCAATATTATGAGTGGTAATAAATAATTCTTTTTATACTCGTAGTGTAAAAACAAAAGATGCATAAAAAAAAATATAATAATAAAGTGTAAAATTAAGCGCTAAATAAATAATTTATGTCTTTCTAATTAATATTTTTTTTTTTTATTTCAGCAAAGCGGTGCATTCGAGTGTTTCATATGCAAAAGTCGGTTGAAGACGGCCCGCGCGCTTCGGAAGCACCTCACCGCGCAGCACACGGAGAAGTTCAGCTGCAACGGCTGTCCGTTCGTCACGAGAAACAGGTATCCATTTGAAGGGTGGGATGTGGCAGTGAATTTACAGGGTACAGAGGAATAACACCTGAGTCCTCAGGAATGGCAACGCATGGGAGGTATCATGGGCGAAACAGTACACTCTGTTATGTCCACGGTACTGCTCATGTCTATAGGCGACGGTTACCACTTTTCATCAGGTGGGCCGTCAGCTTGCTTGCCGTTCAAATTTGCATTTTTTTGAAAATTTGTTGATGATGTAATAATGTTGTTGTGATTACAGGGGAGTGGCGCGCGAGCACGAAAAGTGGCATGCGGGCGCCCGCTACCAGTGTCCCCACTGTCCCAGCGAGTTCGAGTTAGTAGCTAGAACTTCATTTAATACTAATAAACCAGCCTGGCCTCTCACGGGTAGATAGAATTTTCGAAAATGGCATACAGCCTATTTCGCATACTAGTTATATAGCTTTCTAATGGTGAGTGAATTTATAAAATCGATTCAGTGGTTTTTTAGTTCAACCGTTACAAATAAAGGATAAAATCTTTTCTTTTTATATTATTATTATTAGATTGATGATGGTAATCATTAGAGATGATATGGAGAGCAGTTTAACCGGATACCGGGTATCAGATATTCGGCCAACCATGTGGCCGAATAGCCGGATATCCGGCGATGTCAGTGCGAATTGATCGCAATCGCGACCCTTGTTCTTGGCGGGCAGCTAATGCCGAACAATATCCAAATTTAACAAAGTTTGCCAAAATCTATCTTTCATCGTCTTCTATCTCTCAATCTATCTCGGGAGGCCGGGGTCGTGTACCCGTATGCCCTTATTCTAGAATCGGACAGATTTCTAATGAAGGACACCCGTGACGCATAAAATTAAAAAATAAATAAAAATATGCATATAAATAAAGAGTATAAAATAAAAAAAAAAAAAACAATGTATTGATTGTACATGTATTTGTGTATTTGTGTGTATGACAGCAAGCTGACCACATACATGGGCCACATCCGAATCAAGCACGTGTCGGACTTCGTGTGCGAGCTGTGCGGCTACACGTTCGTGAGCAAGAAGGGCATCGACGTGCACAAGAGGAAGAAACACAGGGTGGCCAAGGACAAGCCGGTCAGTTGATGGTCTCGCCACTAAATAAATACCTCAAACACGAAGGAGGGAACATTTACAACCTACTTATATGGTATATATGGGATATGGCGTGAATTTACTGGGTACAGAGGAATAACAGCTGAGTCCTCAGGAATGGCAACGTATGGGTGGTATCGTAGGCGAAACAGTATACTCTGTTATGTCCATGATACTGCTCATGTCTATAGGCGACGGTTACCACTTTCCATCAGGTGGGCCGTCAGCTTGTTTGCCATTCTAAGTTGTATAAAAAAAATCAATATGAGACCGGATTCATGAAGGATTCCAAATGGGAATAGTATAGGTACGGGAACTAAATAGTTGGGAGTCGCGGAAAAGGGCTTGTTTAAAAAAAATAATATAAAATACTTGTTGACAGGTACAGTTAGAGGGACCGTACTGCGCCGTTTGCGATGTAACTTTCGTGTCCGAGGAGGCGCACTCGAGGCACTTGAAGTTGTCGTCGAAACACAGCAGCGACAATGACCCGTGAGTTGTATTATTGACCGACTTGGAAAAATAAGAAGTTATATATTTGCTTGTATTTGTTTTTGTCTACATCACGACTTTGTACAAAAGTCGATTGCTTGGGTACCTTTGTCCCATTCGTTGTGTGCGTAAGTATATAGAACACTGATAAGAAAAACGAGTCAGCAATTTTTTTTTATACAACTTAGAATAGCATACAAGCTGACGGCCCACCTGATGGAAAGTGGTAACCGTTGCCTATAGACATGAGCAGTACCATGGACATAACAGAGTATACTGTTTCGCCCATGATACCTCCCCATGCGTTGCCATTCCTGAGGACTCAGGTGTTATTCCTCTGTACCCTGTAAGTTCACGCCATATCCCACCCTTCAAACCGAAACACAGCCATGCAAACACAACTGCTTCACGGTTGAAACATGAATGGAACAGAGGTGGCTAAGCAATCGACTTTTGTGCAAAGTCTCCCAATTGGCTGACAAAAAATTGACTCGTTTTTGAGGCCATTTATATATATATATATAAATGGAAGGCTGGTAAAATAGTTATTTTTTTCAAATTATTTCAATTTACTGCAGACAAACTGCAATGCAGTTTCGCAGCACTAAGTATATACACTGTCTATGCAACTGTTTACTTGAAATTTAATAAATAAATTAATAGTCTGTGGGCAACACGGTTGCAATATGTTTCAGTAACCGCATAAGGAACGACTCGCAGAGTAAGAGCTCGAAGTACGGCCGCGTGGTGCGCCACATCGAGCGGCGGCCCGTCGTGCACGCGCGGCTCGACCGGCCGCCCGCCGGCTGCGCGGGGCCCGTCACCTGCGAACAGGTCGTACAGTCTATTCCCGTTTCATTCTCAGCGTTTTTTGCTATCTTTCAGCCTGAGGGGGGAGGATTTTTCTTTTAATTCATGATTAATGGTATGGTAACCCCGCCTGCGCTAACGGTATACGCTGGCGGAGCACCAGTGAGAGATGATAGGTGAATAATGAAAAAAGCAGGTCAGTCAGCCCATCGTGATGAATACACCTGGAACTCAGCACGATGGTTTCCAGGGGGAACCGCGTGGAGGTCGACCTGACAGGGTATATTGCTAGCAATGGGACTAGTAGCCCGCATTACTAACAATCCGGGGAAGGGAGATTAGTCCCCGTTGCTATCATTATATCAGGTCGACCTCCACGCAGTTCCCTCTACAAACTATCGTGACTAATTTATAGTTGGATTCGTCACGATGCACTAACTGGCCTTTTTTTATTTTTATTTTTTTTATTAACGTCTGGAAAATGCTTTATGCAGACCCATACACCTTGTGGGAGGGGAATGGGTACTGTGGGAATTCCCCTGTAAGGTGGGAGTGTACCCACCAAAAACCAGACGATATACCCTCGAGGTGCCATATGTCGGAGACATGGGTTCGCCTTCGCACTCGCCACATCTCCGACGGCAATGGACTAACTGACCTGCCTTTTCATTCTCACCTAACATTTTTTTTTACAACACAGTGGGCAAACGAGCATGCGGCTCACCTGATGAAAAGTGACTACCGCCGCCCATGATCACCCACAACACTAAAGGCATTGCACGTGTGCTGCCGGCCTTTTAAAAAGGAATATGCTCTTTTCTTAAAGGTTACGATGTCGTATCGGTTCGGAAATACTGCTGCTGGAAGTTGATTCCAAAGAGTGCTTGTGCATGGAAGAAAGTGCCTTGAAAAACGCACGGTGGAGGACCGCCACTCTTCCAGATGGTTGGGATGGAACTTGAGATTGTGGCGGGTTGTGTATACCGATAGCGTCTCTGTACATGATGGAGGAGAGGTTTAAGAAAAAAATTGTCTGGTTTTAATAAGAACAATGGACGCCAAAACAATAATTTAAAAGAAAATCTGTTTATCTGTGTTGGTATGGAATTAAAAAAGGAGTATTTCCTCCTTGGAAAGCTAGTGAATAACAAATATTTATGTTAATTTGTCCAGTGCGGTGTCCAGCTGCGTGATCTACGGCTGTACGCGCAGCACTTCAGGCGGGCGCACCCGGACAAGAATCGAACCAAGTATCCCGCGATGAAGACGCCGTGTATGTGCGAACAGTGCGGCAGGATATTCCAGGTATATAAAGCAGAAGAGATTTGCGTTTGTGTGTAGTGTGTGTTTCTACCGTGAAGCAGTTGTGTTTGCATGGCTGTGTTTCGGTTTGAAGGGTGGGATATGGCGTGAATTTACAGGGTACAGAGGAATAACACCTGAGTCCTCAGGAATGGCAACGCATGGTGGGTATCATGGGCGAAACAGTATAGTCTATTATGTCCACGGTACTGCTCATGTCTATAGGCGACGGTTACCACTTTCCATCAGGTGGGTCGTCAGCTTGTTTGCCATTCTAAGTTGTATTAAAAAAGGGACTGAATGCACTCATATCTGGAAGTAACAGCCGGTTAGAAAAAATATTTTTGAATTTAAGACATTTGAGATAGGTATTTATTCACCATCACGGGCAAGGCCGCATAATACAGTTAGTTTTAAAGATATTTTGTTGAAAAATGTACTTGCAAGTTCTCATACTTGCCATTCACAGTGACCCCTCTGAAATGTCACGTAAATGTTTTTATACCACTGAGGTTACAAGCATACGGCCGACCTGATGGTAAGCGGTTACTGTAACCTTTGAACGATAGGGGGAAAGGGATTGTTAGTAATGGAGACTGAGAATCCCATTGCTAGCAATATACCCAACCAGGTCGACCTCCTCGCGGTTCTCCCTGGAAACTATCATGGTTAATTCCTGATGAATTCATCATGATGGGCTAACTGGCCTGTTTTCATTCTCATCTATCACCTTTCACCGGTGCTCCGCCAGCGTATCCCGTTAGCGCAGGCGGGGTTACCATATCATTTTCACCCATAAAAAAAAACCTATGAACGATATCCTATCACAGAGTATGGCCCTCCTGCAAGTTCACATATATGCCATTCACTGATTATCACCTACAAACAGCCACATATGCATTTGATCATGGCAAATCATGATGGATTTCCTGGGTATCACAGTGTATTCTAGATTGCCCAGAATGCAATTGATGCTATAGGCGACGGTTACTACCCTTCCATCAATTGGGCCGTCAGCATATTTGCCACTCTAAATTAAAAACTGTTTCCCCAGAGTATGGCCCTCCTGAAAGACCATATGTGGGTGCACACGGGCGAGAAGCGGTTCAAATGCGACCGCTGCGACAAGAGCTTCACGCAGAAGACCAACCTGGTGTTCCACCTCAGGGTGCACAG
This sequence comes from Galleria mellonella, assembly GCF_026898425.1. Lineage (NCBI taxonomy): Eukaryota > Metazoa > Arthropoda > Insecta > Lepidoptera > Pyralidae > Galleria > Galleria mellonella. Next base: position 1,326,351 of record NW_026442002.1, on the reverse strand, counting down.
CGCGACGCGACCCACGTACGAGTGTCCACTATGCGGGAAACACTTCGCCTTCTTCAACAACCGCCGGCGGCATATGTTTGTGAGTAGTACCCCATTTCATATGAGATGACTAAATTAAGTCATAGAAGGCGAAGACGAAAGATGGGCAGCAGATCCCTCTTAAAACATCTCCAAAGCCTAACTGCGGTTGCCAAGCCGCCTGCCAGTGGCAGCTACTGGCAAAACTTCCCTTATGGGGAAGGTTTATGTCCAGCAGTAAACAGTTAAAAACTAAAGATCAATTCTCATCTGTCATTCTCCAGATTCATACGGGGCTGAAGCCATTCAAGTGTGAGACTTGCGGGAAATGCTTCACGACAGCGGGCGAGCAGCGCGCCCACGTCGACCACGTGCACCTCAAGAAGCCCTGGCCCAAGCGGGCGCGAGGGCCTCGCATGCAGCAGCAGCACGACGGGGACGCCTGGCAGAAGTGCGCCGCCATGGAGGACTAGATATCACCAGTATAGTACAGTAAAAGTTCCTTATTTACGCTTCCTTTATTCGCGACCCAATATCTATATTCGCGGATCTAATTGATACCTAAGAACAAGGAATTACATAGAAGGAGTGATGAAATTGGCAATTCATAGCAGGCTAGTCTATAGAAAATGTTATACGGCCGTATAACCCTACCAAATTCAGATACAACCTGTTTCCACACTTTCTACATAAACTGTGTCCAATATATAATCTAGTAATGACAAATAATTGATGTATCAGACATTTTCTATACACCAGCCTGCTGTGAATTGACAAAAATAGCAACTGATGGTGTATCTTTCGTCCTCTTTTTACTAATTATATTTGCATAAAAAGAAAGGAGGCGACCATATGATTTAGTTTTTATTTTATCATTCCTTCTATATTTAATTCCTTGTTCTTAAATTGATACATACCGATTAGGTATACTTTGTAATCGCGTCGGCAAATGGACTAATGAAAAAATAAAAAGAGACCTTATTGCAACTGCGCCTAAAGTATATTATCGAATGCTGTATACGTGGTTCGGCTTTCTATACTCGCGGCATATTCAGGGAAACGTATACGAATACCCCGCGAACAAAGAGCTTTTACTGTACCCCTGTCTCCTTAAGAAACCCTGATCCCAGTGTACCAATCTTGTGATGGAAGTACGTGACATAAGTGATCTTCCATAAAGAACTAAGCCCATCAGTGTCCCAAGCTATACAATGTAATACACTAGCATTTTTTTTTATGGGTGAAAATGGAATAACCCCGCCTGCGCTAACGGGATACGCTGGCGGAGCACCAGTGAAGGGTGATAGATGAGAATGAAAACAGGCCAGTTAGCACATCATGATGAATTCATGAGGCATTAACCATGATAGTTTCCAGGGAGAACCCAAGGAGGTCGACCTGGTTGGGTAATATTGTTAGCAATGGGATTTTCAGTCTCCATTACTAACAATCCCTTTCCCCCCATACACTAGCATTCTTCATCCATTACTCAAAAAGCCATATCTCAAATGTACTAACTGCAGTGTTAAGGGGGGATAATGGATTGTTAAAAATGGGGATTAGTACCCCCATCGTTAGCATTACACCCTATCAGGTCGACCTCCTCGCAGTTCCCCCTGGAAACTATCGTGTTCTGTTTCAAGTGAATCCATCACGATGGGCTAACTGACCTGTCTTTTCATTCTCACCTATCATCCCTCACTGGTGCCCCGCCAGCGTATACCGTTAGCGCAGGCGGGGTTACCATTCCATTATCATCCATTTAAAAAAAACTGCAGTGTTAAAGGGGGAAGGGATTGTTAGTAATGCGGACTAGCAGTCCCATTGCTAGCATTATACCCTGTCAGATCGAACTCCCCGCAGGAGGAACCTGGAAACAATCGTGGTAATTTTTGTAAAATACATCACGTTGGGCTAACTTTCCTGCTGGTATCCTCGCTTACCATCCACCACTGATGCCCTTCCAGCGAATACCGTTAGCGCAGGCGGAGTTATCATTAAAAAAAAAATCTACTGCTTGTGTGAAATTATTCCTATGGATATAATTTTTGAGATAATTATAGAAATATCTACAAATGTCACATGAAATGCTATCAAAAACGATCTCAATATATACATATACATATATATATATATAACATACATGTAAGTTTATATAATAACATTACATTGTGATCAAATTATGTTTTATAATGTAGTTGTGTGTGTGTGCGTGTCTTGTTTGTGTGTTAGTGAATGAATTTTTTACTAAACTAGGTGTTATCTTACGGAAGTCTATATCACCGGTTATTTGTTTTGAATTTTGTTTAATTCCGCTGGCCTGTTTTCATTCTCATCTATCACCCTTCACTGGCGACCGCCAGCGTATCCCGTTAGCGCAGGCGGGGTTACTATTCCATTTTCACCAACAAAAATATGGAAGGTTGTGGAACTTCTGGCAGTAACAGTGGTGATCAGTCTTCTAGTGTTGGCAGTCGCACACATACTAACGGTAGCGGAATTAAACAAAATAACTAAGCAAATAACCGATGAATTTTTATTAAAAAAAAAAAACTGTTGCAACATTAGAAACCGTTATTGAATAATGCTTCAATCGTGTTTATAGACTGAAAAATAAATTCACATTAAATATATTGTATTAATTTGTTATTGTAATTGTTTATTTGGGCTTTACTTACGTTTTTAAACTGTCACTTCCGCCGACAGCACGCGTGCAGCAAACTTACAGCGCGCTGGTCGCACAGTGCTGCTCGCGGTACAGCCGTGAACCGCGCTCACGAGTAAGGGCTCCTATTGAGTTTGAAACTAGTCGGGCAGCTCCCGAATTAGAAACGTTAGTGAAGACGATATAAATATTTACAATAGTCACAATAATTTGCTGTTGGTGAAATTAACTGCCCATAGCTTGAAAATACAGATGAAATTAAAAAAAAATTGCACGTGTTGTATGGTTTATGGTCTGGTTATATATAGTTATAACTATATATACATAGAAATGTGAGCATTATTTTGACAATCTTCTTCGAGATAAATCAAAATTGCCGCACTGGCCAGATACATGCGGGCAGCGGCCGGCAAAAGTTGTATGAAAATTCATATCTGTCGTGTTTTGCGGCCAGATAAATTACTATGTAAACTCATATCTGTCCTGTAATTTAAAAACGGAATGACCATTTACTTCGAAACATGACTACCAAGTAGGTAACTAATAAAAGGTTATATTTAAATTTCGAACTGGCTTGCAAATAGAAAGCTGTTTATTGAAAAAAAAACCAAAGTAACATTATGGCGCGTGAAAAATTATTATTGTTCGTTATTCGTCATTGAACTTAAAAAGTAAAATTGTGTTTTTTTATTTCCGCGCATTGTTTGAGAAAAGTACTATACAAGCCTTGGCTACAACTAGGCATTGATGGACTCACGTATGTGTGCCTCGGCTACGCCTCGGCCCACATTTACACGTTCGTCCATCAATGCCTCAGTTGCTGGCTGCTGCAGTAATGTACTATAATTGTCTTGCTTATTCCCCTATATTGTATAATGCAAATAAAGTATACTCATTCATCCATTCATTCAAAAAAATACAAGCCGTATAACATGTGCAATATTTATGCATTTTTTTTTATATTTCAAGTCTTTGTAACAAAATACATAATTGTATGTCATATATTATATCGAGTGAATGCAATAATTAGATTTTAAATGTAAATATTATTAATAATGTATGAATATAGATTTAATATTAATTTATTTCCAATAGTGTTTAGTTTTATAGAAATCTCATATAATTATTTGTATGTAACAGTCTGAATTATAATTATACAGAGATTATGTACAAAAATTGCATTTTTATTTTCTCCTATTAAACAAATGGACTAGAATTTACGTCATACGTAATTTCAAGTTTCAAACCGAAAGGAATTGATAGAGAAAATGTCGTAGGTGGATTAAAGATAGTTTCTTTTATATATATGTGTATGTACCAAAGGGAGACTGTACAAAAATCGTTTCCTTGAGTACCGCTGTCCCATTCGTGTTTCTACCGTGAAGCAGTTGTGTTAACATGGCTATGTTTCGGTTTGAAGGATGGGATATGGCGTGAATTTACTGGGTACAGAGGAATAACATTTGAGTCCTCAGGAATGGCAACGCATGGGGGTATTATGGGTGAAACAGTATACCCTGTTATGTGCATGGTACTGCTCATGTCTATAGGCGACGGTTACCACTTTCCATCAGGTGGGCCGTCAGCTTGTTTGCCATTCTAAGTCGCATAAAGAAAAAGTCATTACGTTTTGTATTTTTCAATGTGTGGATCGTGACCCCAGTAAGTCACGAAACCTTTATACGTCGGTCGCGAAAACTACCTCAGTAAAAAAAAACAAAGTTATAAGGATACATTAAGAATCATGATTAAAACATTTTTATGTTAAAAAAACAAATTAACAAAAAAAAAAGCCTATAACTATAGTTAAAAAATTAACTTGACCCAAATAGAAAATAATTTTAAAGAATTTGATTGTTTTATATCAAGAAAAAATCCTTAAATCAAAGTTCATTGAAACTACAGAAGTTTACTTAATTCAAAAATTATATTTTTTTTATGTAAAACAGTCAAATTCTTTCAAATAATTTTTTTTGGTTGATTTTTTTACCTATATTAAAATAAAAAAAAAACGACCCAAGAAAACAATTTTACTTCACTTTTTTTTATTACAAAATACATAAAAAAAGAAAAGCAAAGGATCGGGGATTGCGAAATATTTTTTCATACTAGGGGCATCGTGTCATGAAAAAGATTTAAAAACAGTGCGTTATAGAATAGCATATCAGGATTTTTTTTCTACAATTTCATCTTTTATACTTGTGATGTGAGTAAAAATAAAAAAAAAATTTACAAGTGTCAAGTCTACTATCTTATTTCACTAAAACAATCTGAATTTGTACCTTTGACCTAAACATTTTTAAAAGTTGGCAAACCTCTTTTTAGCGGGAATTACTATAAAAAAATAAAAGTTGTTTGCCGCGTTTTTTAGAGTGACTGATTTAGAGAAATAATAAAAAGGTAATTATTAGTTTATTTATATTTATATTATTCAATAATATGATTGTCTAGGATTATTTAGATCTTTTTCATATTATGATGTTTATTTGTACTATTCGTATTGTATTTCTAATGATAAATCCGCTCATTACTACCTATGTAATGTTTTATTTTGTAATTTTGTTTTTGCTAAGTTATATTATAATAATAATAATAATAATAATAATTTATTTATTTGCTAGAAATGTGGTAATAATAATGGTCTTAAATATAATAGATCTACACATTTCGCCTTATCTAAAGGCATGCAAATTTAGTATTATAATTTAGTGGCTTACGTATATTAATAGCCTGGTAGGATCAATCCATAAATATTGGCAGCCGCACACATACTAGTGGTAGCAGACTAAACAGATACAAATACAAACTAAACAAAAACAAATACATAACAAGTCAATAATATAACAAATGCCATACAATACAAGTTAATTACACATTTACATACATTCATTTAATTTTTTAAAAAGTCAGTTATTAAATAAATATATATATATATAACCATTTTTTTAACCGTATATATATATATATATATATATATATATATATATATATATATATATATATATATATATATATATATATATATATATATATATATATGAGTAGGGATAATTTTTATATTATTATATGTATTACATCTCCCATATCTAGAACTAACAAAATTTTTCATCGTGCCTCCCACCAAATTGTTTATAATTACTCCTCTCCATCCAAAGGTTGCCTGCAAGAGATCGCTCTCAGCGATAAGGTCGCCCATTGTTTTCTCACTGTGATTATTTCTTGTAATTATTTATATTTATAATAAGTCTACTATTGTAATCTTTTGGAGGAAACAATAAAGAGTATCTATCTATCTATCTATCTTTCTATTTCTTCTTTTTTTATTCAATAACTTTTTACTAAATACTAATATAAATATTAATGTAATAACAATTTGCACTAACGTGATTATTATTGTTATAAATTAATATTCATTTTAAACTTTATTATTATGCAGTTACGTTTTCGAATTTGGTATAAAATATGACAAATTTGCAATGGAAATGACATAATCAATTGAAAAAGGAGTTGTAATTTTGTAAATTATCAATAAATAATTAATATATGTAATCTTTTGGAAGAAACAATAAAGAGTGTCTATCGTTTACCTCCTACTAGATGGAGTGACGATCTCAAACGCATTAGTGGATAACTCGAGAGTACTCGTGACCGTTCCTTATGGCAGTTAATGGTGACTGGTGGAGACCTATGTTCAGCAGTGGACAGCTAACGGTTGAAATTATGGTAATTATATAACCAATTTATTATTTTTAGGTCAACATGAGTCGATTTAATCTGCGGAAAAAACCGCGGATCAGTTATTACGAACCGGACGAGCCAAATTTGGATGAATATGTGTGTAAGTATTATATTTTATTGCCCCGTCAGTGTATTTTTTTTATACAACTTAGAATAGCAAACAAGCTGACGGCCCACCTGATGGAAAGTGGTAACCGTCGCCTGTAGACATGAGCAGTACCATGCACATAACAGAGTATACTGTTTCGCCCACGACACCCCCCATGCGTTGCCATTCCTGAGGACTCAGGTGTTATTCCTCTGTACCCAGTAAATTCACTGCCATATCCCACCCTTCAAACCGAAACACAGGCATGCAAACACAACTGCTTCACGGTAGAAACACGAATGGGACAGAGGTACCCAAGCAATCGACTTTTGTACAAAGTCTCCCTCTGGTATACTGTTAGCGCAGGCGGGGTAACAATTACATCATCACCCATTGAAAAAATTCTATATTAGTTCATCCAAAAAACCATAACGTGTAATTCTTGAATTCGTTACCCTAACCAAAACCTCAGACGTTACGTCTAGAGTAGGCGTGAAATTACTGGGTACAGAGGAATAACACCTGAGTCCTCAGGAATGGCAACGCATGGGGGGGATCACGGGCGAAATAGTATACTCTGTTATGTCCACGGTACTGCTCATGTCTATAGGCGACGGTTACCACTTTCCATCAGGTGGGCCGTCAGCTTGTTTGCCATTCTAAGTTGTATACAAATAAAAAAAAGACGCCAGTTTAGGTAATTATTCATCTATATCCTAAGGTAGGTATGGTAACCTTAGGGTGGAGGGAGGAAAGGGATTGTTAGTAGTAAGGTCAAATAGCCCCCATTACTAGCATACCCTGGCAGGTCGACCTCCACGTGGTTCCCCCTGGAAACCGTCGTGGCTAATTCTAGTTGAATTCGTCAGGATGGGTTAACTGGCCTGCTTTCATCCTCATCAGTCATCTATCACGTCAGTGTATACCGTTAGCGCAGGCGGGGTTACCATACCATTATCATCCATTAAAAAAAACCTTAGGGAGGAGAATTTCTTCTCCTCTGTTAACCTCCACTGTTAACCGCGATAAGGCCGTTCGAAAGTTCTCAATTCGGTTGTATTTTGTATATTTGTCACCTCATAACTCCGTCAGTTGGAAACCTATTTGGAAAATTCTTTATCTGAAAGTATGTTATTGCAGTTTTCAGTACTTACAGGTTCGCCGTGTGGTCCCGGCATAGAATGGACCACTTCCTTTCCCGTGGGTGTCGTAAGAGGCGACAAAGAGAATTTATAGTGGAAGGTTGGGTAGCAGCGTTCCTCTTTAAACATTTGTAAAAGCCTAACTGTGGTTGCCAACCCGCCTGCCAAGCGTGGCAACTACTGTCAAAACTCCCTTTATGGGGAAGGCTTATGTTCAGCGATAGATAGTTAACGGTTGAAATAATAATACCTACATATTAAAAAATGTACTTTTTTTGTATGTAATTTTTTTTTTTTATATTATGATTGTTTCCATAGAATTTTTTTAAAAATGTATTCAATAGTTTATTTAATAATTAGTTTAAATACAAGAATGGTAAATTTTGAAAACAAATATAATTGGTTTTGTCAAAATATGAATTCGGTTCTTTTCGGGGAACGCAATATTTATAGTCTTTAATTATTTTGTATAAATATTTTACTATATCATAGATAGATAGATACTCTTTATTGTTTCCTCCAAAAGATTACAATAGTAAACTTATTATAAATATAAACAATTACAAGAAATAATCACAGTGAGAGAACAATGGGCGACCTTATCGCTAAGAGCGATCTCTTGCAGGCAACCTTTGGATGGAGAAGAGTAATTATAAACAATTTGATATCATATATTTCTTTGAAGCCAACAATAAATGTTTTAACTGATTCATTCGTTACTAGATTGTGATGAATGCGCCGACTTCGTTTACGAATACTGCTCCATACATGGCCCCTTGCTCGTCATACCTGATGATAAGGTAATAAATATGATTTTAATTATTAACGTTAATCCATACATAATGGGTGGAAAGGGATTGTTAGTAATGGGGTCTAACTGACCCATTGCTAGCAATATACCCTATCAGGTCGACCTCTACGCGGTTCCCCCTGGAATGCCACGGGATGTAATCACAGCTGCGCTCTCGTGAATCCATACATAAAGGGGGAAAGGGATTGTCAGTAACTGACCCATTACTAGCAATATATAAGATTTTAATTAGTGTTCGGTTAACACTAGGCTCCTATCAGCGATCTAATAATTTGTCTGAAGATGTCTCGTTTGGAAATAAAACACGTGTCACAAAACGTGCGTGGACGAAATGACAGTCGGAGATTGAGGGCTAATATGGAAGATTGTGGAACTTCTGGTGGTAATAATGGATGTGATAGGTGTTTTTTGTGACCTTTCTAAGGCTTTTGATTGCGTTGATCATAATACATTGCTAAAAAAACTTGCTTTTTATGGCGTCAAAGACAATGCTTTAAATTTAATAAAATCTTATCTATCTGATAGAATACAGAAAGTGAAGATTAGCAACGCTACGTCTGACGGGTCACTTGTGCAAATGGGTGTACCTCAAGGATCTATTCTCGGTCCATTTTTATTCCTAGTTTACATTAATGATCTCCCATATGCCATGCAGGATAGATGCGGCATAGTATTGTTTGCAGACGATACTTCATTGATTTTTAAAGTTAATAGAATGACTAATAATTATGACGATGTAAATAGTGCTTTGCGGCGTCTCCTGCACTGGTTTACAACTAACAATCTTATGTTAAACGCAAAAAAAACAAAATGTGTTAATTTCTCTCTATCTAAAAGTTTTAATACTAATTGCAATATTAAATTAAATGACGAATCTCTCGAATTTATAGAATCTACTGTCTTTCTAGGAATCACACTAGATAATAAAACACAATGGGGTGCACAAATTCAAAGCCTTGCAGCGAAACTAAGTTCAGCAGCTTTTGCCGTGCGTAAAGTTAGACAGTACACTGATACTGATACTGCTAGATTAGTCTATTTTAGTTATTTTCATAGTTTACTCTCTTATGGAATATTACTATGGGGAAAAGCGGCAGATATTAAGAATATATTCATATTACAAAAACGTGCCGTTCGAGCGATCTACTGTATGAAGAGTCGTGACTCATTAAGAGAGAAATTCAAAGAGGCAAATATTCTCACCGTTGCTTCTCAATTTATATATTCAAATATTCTATATGTTCATAAAAATCTTGACTTATTTCCAAAAAACAGCAATATTCATAATATTAATACTAGATTTAAAGACAAACTTGCTGTCCCCAAGTATCGTTTAGAAAAAGTTAATAGGTCTTTTATGGGAATAGGTATAAAAATTTACAATAAGATACCAAAGGATATGTTGGAATTACCCTTAAATAAATTCAAAACATCTGTTAAATCATATTTACTGAGCAAAGCCTATTACTCACTAAACGATTACTTGAATGACGAGTGTGCATGGCAATAGTTGTTCATGCACTGAATTTTCATTTAATGTTAGACATAGACACCTATATAAATATACATTGTAAATAAACTGGCTTTAAAAAAAAAAGTAATTCAATTGAGTTTCTTGCCAGTTCTTCTCAATTGGATCTATATACCGAACTGGACGGTAGGGTAAATATAAAATTATAATGTAAAAATTTGACGTTCATAAGCGGCTAAAATGTCCTACATGAATAAATGATTTTTGAATTTGAATTTGAATTTAATAGTATACATACATACTAATGGTAGCGGAATTTAACAAAATAATTGGCCATCTGGAAGTAGATACCTACTCCCTCAACCCACACGCATGACGATACGGGCAATAGCTTGTGTTTAATAAAATTAAAATATAGAAATCCCATTTAGAAATAAGTTAACCTTTGCTAACTTTGTTATTAGCTACTTATATCTATATTAGCTGAATCCAAATCAGAAATTTTGGAACATCTCTGTAAATTATCGATGCCCATTAAATTCTCTCTTTCCGCGTCTAAGGAAAGTAGATAAAGTTTTATTTGAGAAATCAGTTCAGGGTACGATAGGGCTGATATACGTGAAGAAGGTAAAAGTCCTTAAAATAATATAAAAAATACATTATATATGTATATATTTATTTATTTTGGCCTCCATTAATTTAGGTGCCAGCCAAGACGGGCCTACCGCCATTCGTACCCCGCGCCGCGCTCACTATCCCACGGGTTTTTCTACACTTAGCGCCATCTATAATTCCAGGTAAATAGATACAATTTTATTAACTTTTAAACTTTCGCGCTGCTTTTTTTATGTTTTTTTTTTTTATGAGTGAAAATGGAATGCTAACCCCGCCTGTGCTAACGGGATACGCTGGCGGAGCACCAGTGTAGGGTGATAGATGAAAATGAAAACAGACCAGTTAGCCCATCATGATGAATTCATCAGGAATTAACCATGATAGTTTCCAGGGGGAACCACGAGGAGGTCGACCTGGTTGGGTATATTGCTAGCAATGGGATTCTCAGTCTCCATTACTAACAATCCCTTTCCCCCCATTTTTATAGTTTGTGATCTGATACTATTTATTAATTTGTATTCACACAAACTCATTTTTTTTATTAAATTATTTTTTTTTGAAAAAAGCAACAGCTTAGTTTCTTCCCCGTTCTTCTTGGCTAAAATTGCGTTTTGAATGAATTTAATTGAATGGGCGGTAATGAAAAACCAATGACTATTCAAAAAATGCTTTAATCGATGTTTACTTGAATAGAACTATTTTTTTTTTTTTTTTGTTTTTTCTTCTTTAAAATAAGTAAATTTGCCTAAATAATTGAATATAAACCAGAATATATTTTTATTTAAGATTTAATACACAATATAAATGTATATATGACAGACTTAACACAAGATATTGGCTACAATCAAACATTGAATTAATAGAAAAATAATTCTATAACTTGTGTATACCATTGTTCACGGAAATTGCAACGCATGAGGGGCGCCACGGGCGTCATAGTATATTCTGTGATGCCTCCTACATGTCTATGGTATGAAATTGGTACGCATCGCTTTAGGCGTCTGTAGGCGACACACCACTTTCCATCAGGTGGGCCGTTGGCTTGTTTGACATTCTTGTAGTGACGTCTCGAAGTGACGTTGTAAGGACGTCTATTGCATTCAGTCACTAACCTTGCTTGCAGAAAGATTCTATTTATCTTGCAGTTATAAGAGAGAAGGAAACTAATGAACAGTAATCGACAATAACATTTAAACAGTATTTAATATTTTACATTAGGTAGGATTCGTAAAGACAGAAAGAGAAGAAGGGAGACTTTGTACAAAAGTCGATTGCTTGGGTACCTCTGTCCCATTCGTGTTTCTACCTTGAAGCAGTTGTGTTTGCATGGCTGTGTTTCAGTTTGAAGGGTGGGATATGGCGTGAATTTACTGGGTACAGAGGAATAACACCTGAGTCCTCAGGAATGGCAACGCATGGGGGGTATCATGGGCGAAACAGTATACTCTGTTATGTCCACGATACTGCTCATGTCTATAGGCGACGGTTACCACTTTCCATCAGGTGGGCCGTCAGCTTGTTTGCCATTCTGAGTTGTATAAAAAAAAAACTTAAACGTCACAATGTTTCTAAATTATACAAACGAAAAAGAGTCTTAATATTATATTGACGTAGAAATTTCTGGCGCGATTAAAAGGGGGTAGTGAAATAAGTCGTTACAATTCTCATAAAAAGTATTGGTCAAATCATCATCATTATCATCATATCAGCCGTTAACTGTCCACTGCTGGACATTAGCTTCCTCCATGAAGAAGATTTTGCCAGTGTTTGCCACGCTTGACAGGCGGATTGGCAACCGCAGTTCGGCTTTGGTAACATTTTAAGAGGGTCGCTGCTGCCCATCCATTTACCACTAAGTTCCTTTAATCGCCTCTTACGACACCCACGGGAAAGGACGGAGTGGCCCATTTTATGCCAGGACTACAAGATACATTAACATTGGTTAAATACTTTAATCGATCCTGCTATGTGTGTGTACTATGCAGTAAGTCAGTGGATGCAGGTGGCTCAGGACCGTTCCTTGTGACAGTCTATGGAGGAGACCTATGTCCAGCAGTAGACGGATAGTGGCTGAAATGATGATGATCCTAGTATGTATTTATTACCATTCCCGAGACGTTTAGATACCTAGGTGTTTTTTTATTTATTTTATTTATTCATTAAAAATAATTACAACATTATGACAGCAAAAGCCAAATCAATGTTATAAACCTAGTGTGCTGACGTACAAAATTATAATAAAAGTATTTTAACCGACTCCAGATAATTGTGAGCCGCTTCCAATATCTTTGGCTTACTACTAATCCATCCAATCCTTTTATATTAATTTAATTTAGGAGCAGGATTAGGTGTATTCAGTACGCTCACATTACCACGCGGAATTCGATTTGGTCCCTACATAGGACGGGAAACGCAAGAGGTCACATCAATGTATTGTTGGCAGGTAACCACCAAAACATTTGTATAATATATAAACAGCTCATCCTCATCCGCCAAGGTTACCGGCCTTAGGGGGATGAGCGGTCGGGCAACGCCAGAGCCCTCGCGGCGTGAGCAATATCGAAATGGGTGGTTAACTTTTTTTCAGGAGTCCCACATTATATTTTAATATAATAACTACCGGTTTAACTTACGTATAATTTGGTCGCGAGAACTCGACTAGTTACGAGACCATTCTAGACTCTTAGTCATGAGCAACCATGACGTGGGCGCACTAATAGTGCGCCTCGGCCCGCTAAACTCGAGCTGTATGCGCTCGCGGCATTGTCACAGATCAAGATAGATTGCTCTCGCTTCACAGTCGCTCAAGATTAAGGATCCGGAATGGTCCCGAAACTTTTACTTTCTCGACCAAATGATATGTTCACATATATACTAATCCGGTAGTTATTACATTAAAGTATAATGTGTACTAACGAAATTTTTAACAATTAACCCCACATATGATGTTGGACCCGGTGGACCCAGCGTGGGTAACATCAAAATGGATAATGACTTTCAAGGGCGCCGTCAAACATTTGCCTTGAAGGGACCCGGTGGTTTAGAGGCTCAGAATTACATTTTTTTCATACCTAAATAACAACTAAAAAACTTTTAAAAGACTATTAAATTACTATTTAAGTATACAAAAATTATTAATACAAAGAAAAAAAGGTTTTAATTATTTTAAAGACGGCGTTGAATTTATTCTCCTTAAAAAAAAAAGAACCTGTGCGGCGCACGATTAGTTAGCTCTTTTATGGGTCTGAAATAAAAAACAAAACGGATTTTTGATTATTTTAAATAAATCTATCTATATATTTTTTTTAAATGACGCGTTGTTGAAATTTAATTACCTAATTTAGGATCAAGGTCGTGATGATATACATTTTAATTCAGTTATATGACGGTAACAACAAGCGACGAGCGGTGGTTGACGCAAAGGATCCGAACGCGTCCAACTGGATGCGCTACGTGAACTGTGCCCGGCACTGGCGCGAGCAGAACCTCGTCGCCTACCAGTACCGGGGGCAGATATACTACAGGTGAGTGTATACAGGGCTGGGCACTGGCGCGGGCAGAACCTCGTCGCCTACCAGTACCGGGGGCAGATATACTACAGGTGAGTGTATACAGGGCTGGGCACTGGCGCGGGCAGAACCTCGTCGCCTACCAGTACCGGGGGCAGATATACTACAGGTGAGTGTATACAGGGCTGGGCACTGGCGCGGGCAGAACCTCGTCGCCTACCAGTACCGGGGGCAGATATACTACAGGTGAGTGTATACAGAGCTGGGCACTGGCGCGGGCAGAACCTCGTCGCCTACCAGTACCGGGGGCAGATATACTACAGGTGAGTGTACACAGAGCTGGGCACTGGCTCGAGCAGAACCTCGTCGCTTACCAGTACCGGGGGCAGATATACTACAGGTGAGTGTATACAGGGCTGGGCACTGGCGCGGGCAGAACATCGTCGCCTACCAGTACCGGGGGCAGATATACTGCAGGTGAATATACAGTATACAGACATTTAAATTAAAGGGGGGTTTTGCTAGTAGTTGCCACGCTTGGCAGGCGGGTTGACAACCGCAGTTAGGCTTTTGGTGGAGAAAGAGGAAATGCTGCTGCGTATCCGTCGACAATTCAGTTCTCTTAATCGCCTCTTACGACACTCATGGAAAAGGAAGGGGTGGCTCATTCTATACCGGGACCACACGGCAACTATATACTTTAATGAGTAGTTTGAAAAAATAAATATGTATGTATATTTTAATTGTGAATTATTAATAATAATTCTGCAAAGTTTGAACCAATAAATGGATGACGCAATAAACACTTTCATACAAAATTTACCCCTACCTCAGTCCACCCTCTTATAAGTTATTCACAAAAAAAATAGCCTGCAAACATCTCTAGTGTCGCATCTATCTCTATACCAAAATTAATTATAATCGATTCAGCGGTTTAGGCGTAAAAGCGTAACAAACATACAAACTCGCTCTTCTAACTTCTCACTGGTGTTACAGGCGTCCATAGGCTACAATAACCCTGTTTATCATTAAACAGGCTGTATGCTTGCTTCCCACTGCAGTATTTATAATTAGTAATATAATAAATGTGAAAGTGAGTTTGTTTATGTGAATGACATCTTAGTGTAGTTAACATCTTTATCCCATCACTATGGTATTTGGTATTCATGTACTATATGGAAGGCTACCTTTGAACTAGTAAACATATCCGTCACGTGGACAAAGACGTGGATAAAAGCTAGTAATTTTCTAATTACATTACAGGACTATAAAAATAATACCTCGTTTCACTGAGCTCATGGTGTTCTACGGCAGTGAGTTCGCAAACATGCTATATATTGATTTGGGGAAATATAACTCACCGCCTGGTTATGCCGCAAAATATGGTTTGTATGATTATATATATAATAACTTAATATATGGAAATCCTATGTCAGGATATTCGTTCGATTCGTTCAATCTTCAACACCGCTCAATCGATTTTAATATTTTTTTATAAATTTGTATAATTTTTTCCACCTTAAGAGGACAACCCCTAAATAGATAGAGTCTACCTGCAATGCAGGGAGTCGGTGAATGCAGGTGGTTCAGGACCGTTCCTTATGACAGTCTATGGGGGGTTTATGTCAAGCAGTAGATAGATAATGGCTGAAATAATGATGATGATGAAGAGATAGGTAAAAATGTAAGTACTTAGTATTCGAAACACGTTACAAGGCATCTGTGCGAGTTCTGAGTTTAGATTTTTCCTTAATGAAGTAGCTACTTTCTTTTCACAGTTCTTGCGTTTACAGATACATTCTATATCATCATATTAGCCGTTAACTGTCCACTGTTGAGGCCTAGGAGGGTTTTGCCGGTAGTTGCCACGCTTGACAGGCGAGTTGGCAACCGCAGTTAGGCTTTGATGATGTTTTAATAGGGACGCTGCCGCCCATCTCTCGTCGTCCCTTAGTCATCTCTTACGACATTCACGGGAAAAGAAGGGATGGCCCATTCTATGCCGGTACCACACGGCATAAAATAAGCAAAAATATATATATACAGAGATATGGATATGCGAAGAAGCAATAGGCGTATTTAAGCGGGGAGTAGGCCATGCCCACCCCAAAATTGATTTGTACCCACTCTAGGATGCTAGTGAAACTTTACAAAGATGTGCTTGAGAATACATATATGCCTTTTAAGGGCCTAGACCTCCCTAGAATATAATTCCAAATATGCCTATGGGGAAAACCTTTCAGAAAGTCGTTTAGTATATATAAATATATCACCAAATAAGTGCACAAACTTTATAGAACTCATAATGGTCATGTTTTCTTTGATGTTTTGAATTACTATAAACAACACATTTACCTATGTAGTTAACTTTTTTTAATTATGTACAGGTGTTCCATCAAAGAAACAGATATTAAAAAATAATGCAAAAAAGACTACTCCAGAAAATAATAATACCAACAAAGAAAACGAAGCAAGAAATAAAATTGTGTCAATCGAAGAAGTAAAAAACCAAACCACATTAGAGACATATTCAGAAAAATCGGTTAAAAAACACACATTAGATTCCGAAGTTGTTACGGATGGTAATAATAATACAACTTCAACACAATTTGTATGTCGTGATTGTGGTGAGAAATTTGATACACAGATTAGATTTAATGAACATATAGAAAAACATAATGCCATCAAATCCAAAATATACCTTACCTGTGATATATGTGAATACCGTGACATTTCACGGATCTCATTAGAAAAACATATTATGAAAGTGCATGCTACAAATTTATGTTTTATATGTGAATATTGTAATGAATCATTTATATCGCGAAGTTTTTTGGAAAACCATGTTTCAATGTGTTCTTATCGGTGTACGACATGTCAGTATAAATGTAAAGACAAAAGTAGTTTTAAAGAGCATCTAAGAACACACCGCGGCGAGAAACCTTATGAATGTACGATATGTCAGTACAGATGTAGTCAAAAAAGTAGTTTGAAAATACATTTAAGAACACACAGCGGCGAGAAACCTTATGAATGTACGATATGTCAGTACAGATGTAGCCAAAAAAACGATTTGAAAAAACATCTAAGAACACACAGCGGCGAGAAACCTTATGAATGTACGATATGTCAGTACAGATGTAGTGTAAAAAGTAGTTTAAAAAGACATCTAAGAACACACAGCGGCGAGAAACCTTATGAATGTACGATATGTCAGTACAGATGTAGTCAAAAAAGTAGTTTGAAAATACATTTAAGAACACACAGCGGCGAGAAACCTTATGAATGTACGATATGTCAGTACAGATGTAGTCAAAAAAGTAGTTTGAAAATACATTTAAGAACACACAGCGGCGAGAAACCTTATGAATGTACGATATGTCAGTACAGATGTAGCCAAAAAAACGATTTGAAAAAACATCTAAGAACACACAGCGGCGAGAAGCCTTATGAATGTACGATATGTCAGTACAGATGTAGTGTAAAAAGTAGTTTGAAAACACATCTAAGAACACACAGCGGCGAGAAGCCTTATGAATGTACGATATGTCAGTACAGATGTAGTGTAAAAAGTAGTTTGAAAACACATCTAAGAACACACAGCGGCGAGAAGCCTTATGAATGTACGATATGTCAGTACAGATTTAAACATAAAAATAGCTTAAAAAAACATTTAAAAACACACAGCGATATGGTTTAATAAATTAACTATTATACTTTTATTATAAGTTAAATAAGTCAGTTATTTAATATAAATGCAATTAGTTCTACTGAAAAAAAATATACTACCCGATACTAATGCTTTGTAAGTAAATTATTTCATGTACAATTTAAAAAATGGCGAACTCTCGCCAGAGAGAGCTTCTGTACTAATACCATCTACTTTTACACCTCTGCCCCATACACGACGTATTTCTGCCCTGAAGCAATTGTGTTTGCATGGCTGTGTTCCGGTTTGTAAGATGGAATATGGCAGTAGAATTATAGAGGGTACAGAAACAGCATAGAGCTTAGAAATAGTAACTTATAAGGGGTGCCATGGGCGTCATAGTTTATTCCATGATGTCTATAAGTGATAGTTATTATTTTCCATTAAATAATCATTCAGCTTCATTTCTTAGTAATTTAGAAAAGAGAAAGGGTATTATATTAAGAAAGGAATATTATATATATTATATTAAGAAAGGGTACCGCATTCGAGTATTCTGACACTTGCCTATGGTTGACTGGGAGAGAATGCTTTTAGCATTAAGTCCGCCATGCACACGTATATGTACTAATGAATAAATCAAATACAGGGGGGGGAATGCCGCGCGCCCTCGAGCTGTGGAGGTCAACTGTTCAAATGGCCGTGACCACAGAAAGAAAAACATATTTTAACACAAACATAAACTATAACTGTATTATTATACATCATAAGACTAATGAAAGCGTCGATATCATTTATTTACATTTTACCAGAGGGAGGCTTTGTACAAAAGCTGTTTGCTTGGGCACCTCAGTTCCATTCGTGTTTCTACCGTGAGACAGTTGTGTTTGCATGGCTGTGTTTCAGTTTGAAGGGTGGGATATGGCGTGAATTTACAGAGTACAAAGGAATAACACCTGAGTCCTCAGGAATGGCAACGCATGGGGGGTATCATGGGCGAAACAGTATACTCTGTTATGTCCATGGTACAGCTCATGTCTATAGGCGACGGTTACCACTTTCCATCAGGTGGGCCGTCAGCTTGTTTGCCATTCTAAGTTGTATCAAAAAAATCCTGGAATGGACACAAATTGCACCCCCCCCCCCCCCCTAAATACACCAATGTCTGCAAGTATATAAATAAATATGCAATATTTTATTCGTTATTAATTTTGAATTTTATTGTTTTTGTTATGTTTGTTTTTTTTCTATTGTCTAAATTTTTTTTTTCTATTCTTTTAAAGTTTTATTTTTAACATTTTTATATTGTGGAAGTGTGATTGTTTTTGTTTAAAAGGTCTAATGTTTATTTTTTGTTTAATTTATTTTAATGGTGGTCCAATTTTATTTAATTGTTTAATTCATTTTTAAAACCAACATACCTACTGTACCTTTATACCAACATATTGTTAAAATATTAATTTCAAATAAATACATGTTTTGTTTTTGCTCTCTGTGTTATTTTTCTTCCCTAAATACTTAGTTTACAATTACCTACCAATTACTAGAGGGAGACTTTGTACAAAAGTCGATTGCTTGGGTACCTCTGTCCCATTCGTGTTTCCACCGTGAAGCAGTTGTGTTTGCATGGCTGTGTTTCGGTTTGAAGGGTGGGATAAGGCAATGAATTTACTGGGTACAGAGGAATGACATCTGAGTCCTCAGGAATGGCAACGCATGGGGGGTATCATGGGCGAAACAGTTTACTCTGTTATGTCCATAGTACTGCTCATGTCTATAGGCGACGGTTACCACTTTCCATCGGGTGGGCCGTCAGCTTGTTTGCCATTCTAAGTTGTATAAAAAAAAACGGATAAAAAGCTAGTTTAGAGTTAGAAATAAGATTTATATTTTCATATATGACATAAGATATATCTTAATACGTTATACTAAATGTATGAGACATATACTTCCAGCATCAGTATTTCCGAATCGATACGACAACATAACCTTCAAGAAAAGAGTATATTCCTTTTTAAAAGGCCGGCAGCACACCTGCAATGCCGCTGGTGTTGTGGGTGATCATGAGCGGCGGTAGTCACTTACCATCAGGTGAACCGCATGCACGTTTGCCCCGTGTTGTAAAAAAAAATGTGGCATGCTGTAGTTTTAATTAATGATTGATATTATGATTTTTAAGATGACTTTACTAGACAAATCAGTTAAAAAAATTGTGGACAACCCCCCATGCGTTGCCATTCCTGAGGTTATGTGACTCAAGTGTTATTCCTCTGTACCCTGTAAATTCACGCCATATCCCATCCTTTAAATCGAAACACAGCCATGCAAACACGACTGCTTCACGGTTGAAACACGAATGGGACAGAGGTACCCAAGCAATCGACTTTTGTACAAAGTCTCCCTCTGGTGTTATTTTATATGCTATAATTTCAAAAGTAAAAAAAAAAACTGTATACCTATTATTATTAAATGTTTTTATTATTTATTCACGTCATCGATTTCGAAACTTCATCTTTAAAACGAGTGGCGTGAAGGGATATTTTTATCAAGAAGTCGCAAATACAAACGGTGAAGTATAAAATAATCGTTGTGTACTTTATTTGTCCTTGTTCTCAGTGCGTGATAAAAAAAAATAACTTTTAAAAAT
Source organism: Galleria mellonella (assembly GCF_026898425.1). Taxonomy (NCBI): domain Eukaryota; kingdom Metazoa; phylum Arthropoda; class Insecta; order Lepidoptera; family Pyralidae; genus Galleria; species Galleria mellonella. Next base: position 1,305,998 of record NW_026442002.1, on the reverse strand, counting down.
AAATAAAGGCGGGTAAAATTTAAATTTATTGTTGAGTTGGTACTACCCTTATATTTAAGAAACTGAGAAAAAGGATCTGTGTAACCATAAGTGTCAATACATTAAAATACGTATTTCACAGTTTACGTAATATTTGATTGGTAGAGAACACTCACCGATGTTAAATCCGCCACATGTACGCATATTTATACTATGCATTAAAGTTTAAATAATATATAGTATTGAACAACTATTATAAGTTTTATATATATATATATATATATATATATATATATATATATATATATATATATATATATATATATATATCCCAATTAAAAATATATCGTCAAATTTTCAAATTCAATCACCTGGTTGCATGGGTTATTTCATTTCTTTCTTCTAAGTGACACGGAACTATTTAAAAAAAATAGAACTAGGCGGCATACTACAGCGTATCAAATTCAGAAAAATTAGATTAAAAATATTATTTCGTATTAACCATTTATTTAATAACATTATTCTATTTATTAAATAATATATTAGCAAGATATTTTTAAAGTTCCATTTACATTGTAAACTATGAATAAAAATCTACGTAAAAGAAAATTGTTAAGTTACTATGAACCAGATGAGCCATCATTCGATAAATACATATGTTAGTAAAAGGTTTTATTTAATTATATTTAAACATAAATGTCGTCATCATCACCATCACCATACTATATCATCGGGTCCTAATGTAGTTGGCAAAATACTTAACGGTAAGTATTCACATATTGATTATACAGAATTACATAAATGAAAAAGATAGAACCGTTTACAATATTACATATGTAGGGGGAAAGGGATTGTTAGCAATGGAGTTTGACAGCCCCATTGTTAGCAATATGCCCTATTAGGTCGACCTCCACATGGTTCTCTCTGGAAACCATTGTAAACAATTCTTATTGAATTCGTCACGACGGGCTAACTGACCTGCTTCATCCTCACCTATCATCCTTCACTGGTGCCCCGCCGGTGTATACCGATAGCGCGGGTGGGGTTACAATTTCATTATCACCCATTAAAAAAAATATTACACATGTAAGCGCGGGACGATGTCAGAGAGAAGAGAGAACGTGTCATAGACAAACAAGGTAATAGACAATTGTATATTAGACCTTGTACATACCAGCGGTTAACTGTCCACTGCTGAAAATTGGCATCTCCATATTGGAGCGTTTTGCTAATAATTGCTACTTATAGTCCTGAGTCCTCAGGAATGGCAACGCATGGGAGGTATCATGGGCGAAACGGTAAACTCTGTTATGTCCATGCTACTGCTCATATGTATAGGCGACGGTTACCACTTTCCATCAGGTGGGCCGTCAGCTTGTTTGCCGTTCTAAGTTGTATAAAAAAAAATCTTTGAGTGTTGGCAGTCGCACACATACTAGTATATACTACACATAATGGTAGCTTAAACAAAATTGTATAAAAAAATATGTTTTTTTTTTTTTTTAATATCTACTTTAATAAAAAAAAAAAACATATAAAAAAGGCAATGTGCTAAACAATGAATGTGTATGAATGCTATATGGCGTGAATTTACTGGGTACAGAGGAATAACACCCGAGTCCTCAGGAATGGCAAAACATGGGGGGTATCATGGACGAAACAGTATACTCTGTTATGTGCATGGTACTGCTCATGTCTATAGGCGACGGTTACCACTTTCCATCAGGTGGGCCGTCAGCTTGTTTGCCATTCTAAGTTGTATAAAAAAAATATGTTTTTTTTTTTTTTAATTGGCAATGTGCTAATGTAATTATGCAACCAACAAACAGGAAACGAGATTTTAACCTAATTTGATATTTCATAAAAACCATTTCAGATTGTGAAGAATGCATGGATTTTGTATATGAATATTGTTCCATGCACGGAGCATTGCTTGTCATTCCAGACGACAAGGTAATATAATATAAATAACTTTGTACAAAAGTCGTTTGCTTGGGCACCTCTGTCCCATTCGTGTTTTAACCGTGAAGCAGTTGTTTGCATGCCTGTGTTTCGGTTTGAAGGGTGGGATATGGCAGTGAATTTGTAGGGTACAAAGGAAAAACACTTGAGTTCTCAGGAATGGCAACGCATGGGGGTGGGGGGGGGTATATCGTGAGCGAAACTCTGTTATGTTCATGGTATTGCTTATGTTCATAGGCGACCGTTACCACTTTCCATCAGGTGCATTGCATACAAAAAAACATGAAGCTAGTATGGCATACATATCATATTTGTTTATTTTTAGTTAAACCAAAATGTTATGTAGTAAAATTCCTATTGAACTATTACTAAAAATTTGAATTGTGACGTCAAAAAATAATTGAAAACTTCAAAGGTCGCGTAAGCCTTTTTGTGCGGCAGGTACCATCCCAAACTGGTCTACCGTCGTTCGTACCACGCGCCGCCCTTACCGTGCCTCACGTCTTCCTGCACATAGCGCCGTCCACAATACCAGGTATTTATTTACTTCTTTTTTTTAAGCTAGTGATATAAAAAATTATTTTTTGTCATTTTCTCAATGTCCTCTACCCAAAGGTTGTCTGGAAGAGATTGCTTAGCGATAAGGCCGCCTTTTGTATCACTTCTCATTAATATTTACACGTATTTGTTATTTCTCTTTTTACTTGGTGCAATAAAGTGTAAAATAAATAAATAATTTTATCCTTGTTAAAGTAGCAGTTAAATACCTACCTTGTTAGAAGTAAATATACATGGAAATAGGACCAGCGTGAAAGTAGAACTAGCAGTAATATATCACAATGGATTTAGTCTTTTTTATAGTCCAAGTAATTGACAGTTTATTTATAACACAACACACACTAAATATATAAAACACTGTATACTACTAATATACTACTATACGCACTACATACATACATACATACATATCTGTGACGCCTGTCTCCCATTAGGGTAGGCAGAAACAATGGAACGCCAAATGCTTCGATTCAAACAAATCTCTTTCGCTTCCTCCACATTCATCAATCTTTTCATACACGCTCGCCGGTTACGTGTAGATACTTTTAATTTGGCCCTTCTTCTTGTATCGCACTATTATATTAAAATATTAAATAAAACATTTGTAAAGACAATTTTAGACAAAAGTCAATTTTTGGAATACTAATAAATATTAAGGTTACTAGGCAATAATATTTTTCTTTTTCCATTTTCAAATTTAACTAAAGAGTTTATTAATACCTAGTTTACCAGAGGGAGACTTTGTACAAAAGTCGATTGCTTGTGTACCTCTGTCCCATTTGTGTTTCAACCGTAAAATAGTTATGTTTGCATGGCTGTGTTTCGTTTTGAAGGGTGGGATATAGCGTGAATTTACTGGGTACAGAGGAATAACACCTGAGTCCTCAGGATGGCAACGCATGAGGAGTATCATGGGCGAAACAGTATACTCTGTTACGTCCATGGTACTGCCCATGTCTATAGGCGACGGTTACCCTTTTCCATCAGGTGCACCGTCAGCTTGTTTGCCATTCTAAGTTGTATAAAAATAAAAACCCATTAAAAAAATAATTTGATAGTTTCACGACATTACTGTTTTATTATTTTTTATATTAAATTTATTTATTTTAGACAACCTGAATCCATTTTTGTTAGTAAATGTACTTAAAAACTATGTTAATACTTAATCTTGTCCTCTTGGCAAACATTATGTCTTGTTTGCCATTCTAAGTAGTATAAAAAAAATCTCACGAGACGACTATCTAATTTATTTACAAACATGTTATAGACCATTATAAACTAAATTTATAACAATTTCGATTTAAATATTTTAGAAATATCAAAAACAATTCATTAAAAAATTATTTATAGATAAAACATTTCTTTGAGATCACTGCCAGCTGGTAGGGTAGCTAGGAGACTTGCTGCATTTCCACGCTGAATAGCTATGGAAATGTGTTGACCAAAGTATAGGCCAGCCTTCCGGTAACCAGAAATTTCCACCAGCCGGCGTGATATCTCTTTGAAAAGATTCATGGCCTCGGGGCCCCACGGACCCAAATTAAGTTCATATTGAATCAAATTAATATACGCTGTGATATCCAATTGGAATTTTAAAGATTTAGTTCAAAAATGGGCTTTGAGTTTTGTTGACGATCCCAAGCTCACAGGCGGTATCGAGCCCTTAAGTCTAAAGCGAGACTTTCCCTCCCTTTGTGTGTTCTACCGCTTGTATAACGGATTACGTTCTGATGAATTATTTAAAATGATGCCCATAGCCACTTTTTATCATCGTCCCACTCGCCATCGACAGGGAATTCATCTTCACACGCTTGAAGCTAAATGGTCACGTACAGTGCGGTTTCAAAGGATTTTTTCCCCGCGAACGCTCAGGCTGTGGAATGAGCTTCCTGCTGAGGTTTTCCCTAGAGACTACAGTATGGGGTTCTTCAAAAAGAGTATATTAAAGTTTCTTCAGGGTCGACAATGCGCACGTGACACGCCTAGTGTTGCAGCGTCTTTAGTTTACAGAGACCGTTTACTATCAGACAGGCTGTATGTTTGTTTGCCACTTTTGTGGCATAAAAAAAACGATAAGTTTAAAGAAATGTGGTCTCACTCTCGACTCTAATCACAAATTTAAATTGGCAAGTAATCGAAACATTTTATTAATTTACCCTGAGCCCTTCCCTCCCCTCCTCCCCTTGTATGGTGTCGCCACTAGAAATATTACATCTAAGTTTATTTATATATAGGAGCAGGATTAGGTGTATTTAGTACACTAACTCTGCCACGCGGCGTTCGCTTTGGTCCGTACATAGGAAGGCAGACGCAGGAAATAACCTCAATGTATTGCTGGCAGGTAAGGTAGTATTCATATATTATGTTCTTCAAATAAAAACTATACTGTATACAATTTGTAGCTCGTCGTGTGGTCCCGGCACCAGATGGGCCACCCCTTCTATTCCCATGGGTGTCGTAAGAGGCGACTAAGGGAACTTAGTGGTTGAAGGATGAACAGTAGCGTTGCTTTTTAGACGTCACTAAAGCCTAACAGCGGTTGCCAACACGCCTGTTAAGCATGGCAACTACTGGCAATCCCCTCCCCCCACCCTCCTTCAATTGTATAAGGCTTACGTTCAGCAGTGGACAGTTAACGCCTGATATGATGGTGATAATTCATAATACCTACATATTATACAGAAAATGAAGGGATATATTAAGCGAAGCCATTTGTTAAGGAAATATAAATCACCCATATATTAAATAAACGAATGTTCTAGGCTATAAAAATATTATTAGCCGCTGAATTTTATTGGACTATCTTTTGAAATATAAATTGTTATTTTTTCAAATACTGTAGACGGGCAAAAAAATATTTAAGATATTTAAAATATCTAAGATTCTTATAATTTTGCCCATTTAACAATATTTACCTAATATATTTTAGACTTGCTTAGTCTATTCGACAATTGCCTACCTGCCTGCCGGCGATGTTTATTTACATATTCACATCTCTTTATTATTGCATAAGTCCAATTATTTTAATTTTATTAAATATATTACCTGTACATTAGTTATATAACGGCAACAAGAAACAACTAACGGTGGTTGACGCGGCGGACCCAAATGCATCCAACTGGATGCGCTACGTGAATTGCGCTCGGCACTGGCGCGAGCAGAACCTCGTCGCCTACCAGTACCGGGGGCAGATATACTACAGGTGAGTGTACACAGGGCTGGGAACTGGCGCGGGCAGAACATCGTCGCCTACCAGTACCGGGGGCAGATATACTACAGGTGAGTGTATACAGGGCTGGGCTCTGGCGCGGGCAGAACATCGTCGCCTACCAGTACTAGGGGCAGATACGAGTATACTACAGGTAAGTGTGTAAAGGGCTGAGCACTTGCTCGGGCAGAACTTCGTCGCCTACCAGTACCGGGGGCAGATATACTACAGGTGAGTGTATACAGGGCTGGGCACTGGCGCGGGCAGAACCTCGTCGCCTACCAGTACCGGGGGCAGATATACTACAGGTGAGTGTATACAGGGCTGGACACTGGCGCGGGCAGAACCTCGTCGTCTACCAGTACCGGGGGCAGATATACTACAGGCGAGTGTATACAGGGCTGGGAACTGGCGCGGGCAGAACATCGTCGCCTACCAGTACCGGGGGCAGATATACTGCAGGTGAGTGTATACAGGGCTGGGAACTGGCGCGGGCAGAACCTCGTCGCCTACCAGTACCGGCGGCAGATATACTACAGGTGAGTGTACACAGGGCTGAACACTGGCGCGGGCAGAACCTCGTCGCCTACCAGTACCGGGGGCAGATATACTGCAGGTGAATATACAGTATACAGACATGGTTTTATGCTGCGTTAAAACATTTAAAATGCGTCTATACGTTCTATCCTAATATATTTAGTAACATAGGCAGATTCTTAGTTCTACGTACTGCTAACAATATCAAATTTTCCTATTATTGTATTTTTCCCTGTAGGACAGTGAAAATCATTCCCCGTTTCACTGAACTGATGGTGTTCTACGGCAGTGAATACGCAAATTCACTAAACATCAACTTGGGGAGCTACAATGCACCAGAACATTATACAGATATGTGTAAGTAAAATATTACATCTAATTTTTTTAACAGTTGGTAATGGTATGGTAACCCCGCCCGCGCTATCGGTATACGCTGGCGGGGCACCAGTGATAGATGACTGATGAGGATGAAAACCAGGTCAGTTAGTCCATCGTGACGAATTCAACTAGAATTAACCACGGTGATTTTCAGGGGGAATCACATAAAGGTCGACCGGACAGGGTATATTGCTAGTAATGGGGCTATTTGACCCCATTACTAACAATCCCTTTCCCCCTTTTTACACCTAGTTACATACACAACATATAATAGATGTAAGCTAAATTAAATGTAAAATTTCAGCCAAAATTAAAATCAACGGGATGAATGTTACGTTATAGGAAATAAGACAGATAGACTAATCAACTTTGCATATTTCTAACCATCTTAAAAAAAATTGTTACTTCCCGAAAATATTCAATGTATTTTTTTTTTACCACTGAGGTGGCAAACAAGCATACGGCCCGCCTGATGGTAATCGGTTACCGTAGCCTATGAACGCCTGCAATACCTGAGGTATTACGCGCGCGTTGCCGACCCTGAAGAAACCTCTTTACCCCCCTTTTGAAGAACCCCACGCTTTAGACTCTTGGGAAAACCTCGGCAGAGAACCTCATTCCATAACCTGAGTGTTCGTGGGAGAAAACATCTCTGAAACCGCGTTGTATTATATTTACTTCTTTTTACTCTAAAAATTCCTTAAAAAGTAAACATAATTTATTACATTATAATATTAAAATTTCTATTACAGGTAAAGATATTAAAAGATATGATAATTTAAAAATAAAATCAATATATAATCATAAGGAAATTAAAGAGAGTTTTAATAATAAATCTAATTTGTATGATGAAGTAAATGAAATTAATGATGATGATTGTACTAATGTAATTGATGATTGTGACGATGATAATTTTCACGAAGAAGAAACAGGAGATATTACAATAGAATATATTGAAGAATTAACAAATACTAAAGAAGGACACGACGATTTTGTTGAAAGTAATGACAACACACCGTCATCAGTTCAATTTGAAGACAACAGAGCTGTAAATGACATAAACACAGATAAAAACAATTTAAATATAATTTGTAATGACCAACTTGAGCAAAACTGTATTCAATCACAAACAACTATTAGTACTCAGTTACAACAAAATTTTATTAACGAATTGCAACAAAGTATCACCAATCAATTACAACAAATTATTACCGATCAGTTACAACAGATTATTAGTGCCAAATTACAACAAAACATTAGTGCCCAATTACGAAAAGATATTAATACTCAGTTACAACAATTTATTACTGATCAATTACAACAAAATATAAATGCTCACTTTAAACGAATGATTAGGGAGATACTACAACAAAATCTTTGTACTAAACAACAGAATGTTAGTATACAGTTACAACAAAATGTCAATGCCAAGTTACAACAAAATGTCGGTGCAAAAGAACAACAAAATGAAAATAAATTTGTGTGCGATTTGTGTAACAAAGAGTTTCCCTATAAAAGAAATTTAACAAGGCACAAGCGAATACATTTAGGAACAAACAGATTTCATTGCAATCATTGTAATTATCAAACGAACGAACCATCTAAATTGCGCAAACACATATTGACTCATTATAAAAACCAATTACAAATAGACTTGACAGATAAATTCATATGTGATTCATGTACAAAGGAATATTCAACTAAGAAATCTTTAAAAAGACATGAACGTAATATACATATTGAAAACAAAAGATTGCATTGTGACCACTGCAATTATAAAACAAACGAGAAATCACATTTACGCAAGCATGTTTTGACACATACAAAATAGATTTTAATACGCCTATGTTTCCATAGTAGACGGTACCGAAAACGTTAAAACAAATTCATTGAATATATATATATATATATATATATATATATATATGGTATTTTTATATCTAATTATATAGATAGTGTCTCTATAAAAATGCTTCGAGAAAAGCGAGTTAACTTTTTTATACACTTTTACGTGATAAATAGTTATGTTTCCTTTATAACTTCTATTTTTATTTTGATTTATAATTTTTGCATCTTTTAAATAAGTAAAAACTACTGTTCTTTATCTATGTTCGAATTAAAATTGTTGATTATAAAATTTTATTTAATATTCTATTTGACATAACAGTCGTTGATTTTGCGATTACCTCGAGACTAGAGACACGAAAACTTACCATTGCATGCGTTGATAATGAAGATTATTTTATTAAAACTTAGAAAATCTATTAGAAAAATTTATTATATGACAAATATATGTTTATTAAAAGACATTTCATTGTTTTATTTACACCATATGTCTAAGTTCATTATCTGAGCCAATAAGATGGTTTTATGTTAAAAATAAAATTTAATAAAAAGTAATTTATAATAAAAAAGTTTACAAGATTAAGTTTGGATATTGACGGGTACTTTAAAAACAAATAGCTAAATCAAAATGGAAATTTCATAAAGTTTACTTCTTACAGCATGTTAATTGATGAAGTGGTTTTTTTCTAATGGGTGATAATGGAGTTGTAACCTCGCCAGTGCTATCGGTATACACTGACGAGATACCAAAATGTGAGAGTAAAAAGAAAAATTAATTAACTCATCATATAGAAAATACACCTGGCTCTCCAGACAAACGGCAAGCTAACTACTCGATGGAATCGCAATCGTCAGTCCGTGAGTTGAAATGAACATCTGACGTTGCCATCTTATTGTATCTCACGGACCTACCAGCGGTAACAATTCCATCGACGCCCGCTACTTGTCCAGAAGGCCTGCTTTTCACCACGATGGTTTCCAGGGGGGATCACGTGAAGGTCGGCCTTGTTTAGTATATTGTTAACAAAGGGACCCTTAGTCCCCATTATTAACAATCATTTCTCTTCTAATGCAGTTGGTCAGAAGATAATATGAAATTGAAACAATAAGTCGATAAGATTATTGCACTGTCGCTGGTGCTGGCCATGCAAGATTAGTAGGCGGATGAGGAAATGAAAGACGCAGGAGGAATATAAAAGCAAGTACATAAAAAAGCTAATTTTAGAGAATGTTAATACATTACTTTCACACACGCCAAAATACCAGCCTTACTAAAATTCGTTGAACAGTTTAAAAGTTACACAAACAAATATTGCATCCGTGCGAAGCCGAGGCGGATCGCTAGTGAAGTGATATCAGATGTAGTACTGAGACATTCTTTATCTACGTTAATGTGATTTGTCGACATAGATGGAACCTATATTTGACAGTAAAGACAACTGTCATTCTTAGATGACAACTATTGTATGTTATGTCTGTGCTTTTATTTACCTAACTACATTAATTGTCTTCTTTGACTTAACCTAACCTAAAAAAAATACTAAACACAACGTGAAAACTAGAGATAAATGTGAAAATATAACAGAAATGTCTGTATTGCACATCGACGAGGTTTGTCCAAAGGGATCTTCTTACCCTTTAATAGTAAACTTCCAAAATGGCTACACAGCTAATGAATTTAACCCAAATGAATTCTCTCTATTTGAGGACACCAAAACTAAAGAAAAAACAGTGGCTACTACCATTTCTAACTTAGTGTATGCTGGTAAAGAGCAAAAGGAAGAGTCGGGGAAGACTTGGATAATTGCCCGCAACAAAAAAACCGGTAAGGTTAGATTAATCGAAGTGGGAACTGCAGAGATGAAACCTGTGCCGAAAAATGACTTGGACGAAACCACGGTAGTCGACACTAGTCGTTTAGAGTTAAGTAGGAAATTCGGTTCTAAGAAACAGAAGCGAGTAATGGAGCAGAGAGAGAAATTGAAGATCGATACAGAGACAGTGAGTGACCAGATGCATAATGTTACTGTCAATATTACAGAAGATCAAGTAGACATTTCTCAGTATTTAAAAACCGAATCTGACGACTTGTACATCCCTCCGATTGACAGAGCAGCTAAAAAAGTCGACGATGTATACCACAAACATAAGATATTAAGTAGCGACCAGTACGATAAGATATTGTCTGAAATTAAGGATAAAGATTATACTTCGGAGTTATTGCCATGGATTAACAACTTGACAGCATTAAAGAGTAATACAGAAAATGAATATACAGTGCTCGCTTTGTACGCGAGCTGTTTAGTAAAACTATATTTTACAATGACTAAAGAAATTACGAAAAAAAATTATACTGTATGTCAAAATTCTGCTATGTTGAACAATATTATTCTAGTTAATTTTACCACATTTAGTAATAACAGACGATCGAGGTCAATCCAATTAAAGGATAAGGCGATGTGCCATGCAATGGTTTTCGTTCTCATTTTAAATAATTTTAAATATGACGCAGAAGAGTTGAGTGCCAATTTTAAAATATCATTGAAGACTTTGGGGAACAAAATAAGAGTTATTGGTGCTTCAATGGTGACAAATGATAACAAGAAAGTAGTACAACTAAAATTACCTCTCAGTACGTCGAGTTTTATTAGACGTAAAAGTGCAAAGTTTTAGTATTAAATATAATTTATGAACATAGCATGCGATTTAATTTAATACTTATTAGGGACAAACTCTTTATATTGACAAATTTCTTTTTAATAAACTTTCTTGCTTATAGACATTAAAGCAAAAAGCAGGATTAAAAAAAAAACATTTTTAAGGAAACCTAATAGACAGAATAATGGAAACATAAAAGTATTTGATTTCTGGAGGTTTTGAATGCTTTTTAATTTTCTTTTCATTGATTATTGGGCTTATTTTTTTTATTACTTTTTATTTATTTATTCATTAGTACATATATGTGTACATGGCGGACTTAATGCAAAAAGCATTCTCTCCCAGTCAACCATAGGGAAGTGTCAGAACACTCGAATGCGGTACTAGTAATTATTCTATTACTTTTCAGTCGTACAGACTTTTTAAGAAGTTTAGTCTAATGAATAACAAAGTTTCTGTTGCAATAACCCCTCCCCTCTCCTGATACTTATGATAAAAAAAAAAAACATTAATATTTTTATATTGTATTGTATTTTCAGATAGAGTATTCAAGAAAAACGATTTTTTTAATATATTTTTTTTATTCAATAATGTAAGCAGGTAAATATTTTAATTTACAATAGCAGGTAAATAATAAAGGTTTTAAGGTAATTATTGCTAATATCTGGAATAAAAGTACATTATAAAAAAAATATATGGGTACAATATATGAAACTGTCAGATACTATTCCATATGACAAAAAAAAATATTTAAATAAATTATGTAAAACCATACAGTTTGTAAAATGGATAATTTTTTTATATGTAACTGTTCCTTGAAGAAAGCTGTTTATTTTTTTTTTAATTATACATTATTGATTTAAAGAGGTTTAACAACTAAACATAATATACAAAAATTTAAGTTTCCTGTTGCTACTTTTAATTAAGTATATTTTTTTATACTATATTTCCCTATAGATTTTCTTATTTTAAAAATAAGGGAATCTATGGGAACATCATTTATAAATAAGTAAAGTTTAATTTAATTAAATAAAAAAAAAATACAATCAAATATCATCTGTATGTAGTCACAGGTTTTTTCACTGTAATAAAAATATCATATATATATATATATACCACCACCGCATCTTTAGACTGTTTGCAGATTTTAAAAAAATAAATTGGCGCTAAATTTACTTTTAAAGTGTCAAAGTTATGTATCTGTGCCGTCATAAAAAGCACTCTACTACACTGTAGTAGAGATGCTTTGTCTGTGTCGCAGTATATACGGTTTTATGCTTGTTTAAAATCTACTGTACTACCCATTTTAGAAATGGCTTCACTTGTGTTCATAGCATATGTATCGGGAGTGTAAGTGAGCCGTGCCCAACCCAGAATTTTTCTGGTGCGAGATCACTGAATACGAACGGAGATTTCAGCTTTGCGCAGACGTGTGGGATACCTACATACGTTTTTATCAATGACCATCGCTCCTTTACCCCTCCACCCGGAAAATAATCATAAATAAGTGAATGAGTATAATCTATGATAAGCTTATGTCGACTTTATAAGTATTTTATGGTGTCATGGGTTCAGTCTTAATTTCTCCCTCTGTTAAAAATTCGCTTGGCTCTAATTTCACATCATTCGTAGTACTCTCCGGCAACATTTGGTGTAAAGAACCAAATCCGCTGTACGACGCCTCTTCGTCGCTCATCTCCGCTGTACATAACTCGCTCAGCACCATTTTACTTTTACACGTGTCATAATGACTCAACTTGTACCTCTGAATGGAGAATTCCAACGAATTATAAGTAGATGTGCAACTCTCGCATTTAAATATTATCGAATCGCGTAAATGCTTCAATTTCTGATATATATTGTAGTAGAAGTCGTCCTGAAAGTTTTTGATGCAGTCCTCACATTCGACATTGAACACCCGGTGTCGAGAACCGAATGTGGCCAATTCGTCCGCATCGAATTCGTTGTGAAACTTTTTAATGTGACGCTTCAAAGTTTTTCTAGTACTGAAGTCTTTCATACAGATAATACATCGAGGCAGAACCTTTTGTTTTATATTCGGTACTAAATTGACGTGACATAGTTCGTTGTGCTGTTCGAATTTGTCAAGCCCTTTGAACACTAAATTACAATGCTCACATTTGTATATCTCGTCTTCGGCTAAATGTTTCGTTTGCAAATGTATGCTTAGAGCTTCGTTTGAGCTAAAGGATACAGAGCACAGATCACAAGGGTGCGTATTCATATTGAATGAGTGGAGTAACTTCAAGTGTATCTTGCAGGATTTGGCCGATTCAAACCTTTTGTGGCATATATGACATTGTGGAAATGCTGCCGAATTCGGGTGCTTGGTTCGAACATGCTTTCTCAAACTTCTCTTTTCTTTAAACAGGGTCTCACATTCGATACATTTATACCGTTGCATACCTAGATGTGTGTATTCAATGTGCCTCCGGATATTTCGTTTAGATTTGAACTGTTTATCACAATAATCACATTTGGACCAGGAATTGTTTGTGTGCACTATCTTTATATGGGATGCCAAATAATATTTATTGCTGCAAACTTTCCCACAGTACTCGCACTCCATAGCTTCGTCTGTTGTGTGTTTCAACTTAATATGGTGTTTTAACGACCTATCGCTGTAGTAGATTCTATTACAATGTTTGCATTTGTACGCGTTTTCTATATCGTCATTTGTTGATGTGATATTGGAATCGGCGATATGAGCTTGCGGATGAAATATTCTCGTGTGGAATTCTAAACTGCTCACATCTGTGAACAACTTGTCGCAGTGTCCACAGCTGTTCACATTTGGCGGTGGAAGACATATCTTTTTGTGCTCTGACATTGTATCCTTGCTGTAGAACTTATTGAAACAAACATTACACGTCGACAAGCAATACTCTTTATCATGATTGACTTTCATGTGATCTTTAAATTCGTACACACTTGTAAACATGTTATTACAAAATTCACAATTATAAAACACAGTCTTTATTTTGTTATTATCATTCTTCTCTACTTGTTTTAGAAGAGCCATTTTACAGTATTTATAGAAAATATCAAATGTATGCTCCATTTTTATATGTTGCCGTAGCAGTGATTCCTCTTCGTATGAATTATTACAAGTATTGCATGCGAACTCTTCTGTTTTCCTATCGACATCATAATCAGAGAGATACGTCTCTTGTCTGTGATAGAACGTAACATGTGTCTCTAAATTTTCTTTACCTGGTATCAATTTTTCACAATAACCGCACTGTAAAGTCTCTTGGTCTTCTATCCAATGACAAGTACGCAGATGCCTCCTTAAACTCTGATTGGAAGTGTACACTTTTGGACAAATATCACATCTGTACTCCCCTTTCTCACCATGATACATTTCAATATGTCTTTTTAAGTTCCTATTATTAGTGTACTCTTTATCACACATGTGACATTTTATGGCATCTTTCTCAGAACAGCCATGGGTAGATTTAATATGTTCAATTAAAGAGTGTTTGCCTATAAATGTTTTGTCGCATTCGTTGCAAGTTGGATGTTGAATGTTTGGGTTATGCACCTGTGAGACATGTCGTTTCAAATTACGTTCTGTGGTGAACGTTTTAAAGCATAAATTGCACTGTTGATTGGGCATCAGACCTTGTAAATGAACACTGAGCATGTGTGAAATTATATTTTGTTTCCTGGTAAATATGCGACCGCATAGCTCGCACTCTGGGTATGGTTCGCCATTACGATTGTGACCTCTCGTTAGATGAAGCTGAAGCCCAGCTGGGCTCTTGAATCTTTGCTCGCAAATCTCACAACAACAAGAGCTATTCAAATGACAATTCTCTATATGTGTTTGTAGATTGTATTTTCTTGTAAACGGCCGACTGCAGTAGTCACAGACAAAGTCTAACTGGCTTTGAAACATGGACATGATTAAAATTTAAATTTCATGATTTTATAAATAATTATTTAGAAATATATTATATAATATTGTTTCTTTTTTATAACATAAAGCGAGTATTCTTCTTGTCAATGGATAATCAGTAGCCATAGTCTATGGAATTATTATAATTTTATTTACATGTATAATATGATAATATTCTTTCTTCATTGGAACCTGAAAAATAAAGAAAATATCTAAATATAACTTTTTATTAAAATTATTTTTAATAATAATAAATTTAATTCACAAAAGTCCTTATTTTTTTTAAAGAATGCTTTTAATTGATGGGCTATCAATTAGAAGCAATATCTACCATTTAAAAGTATCATCCCTACATAGTATAAAACAAAGTCGTTTCCCATCTAACTATACAATGGATTTTGATGCGATTTTTTTAATAGATAGAGTGATTCAAGAGGAAGATTTATATATGTAATACATGCATAATATAGTAGAGGAACACTGATAATTTTAAAGATTTCTAATGTAATGTGCATCTGTGCGAAGTCATGGAGGGTTTTTTTTTGATGAGTGAAAATAGAATGATTACCCCGCCTGCGCTGGGATATGCTGGCGGAGCACCAGTGAAGGGTGATAGGTGAGAATGAAAACAGGCCAGTTAGCCCATCATGATTAATTCATCAGGAATTAACCATGATAGTTTCCAGGGGAACCGCGAGGAGGTGGACCTGGCTGGGTATATTGTTAGCAATGGGATTCTCAATCTCCATTACTAACAATCCCTTTCCCCCAAATTATGATGGTTAGAAATATGAATTTGGTGTCTTACTTGTGTTTTCCGTCATAAATGTGTAAGGTAATTAAATTGACAATATTTTTTATATGGGCCAGATTCTAACTCATGACCTTTGAAGTTTTTATTTTGGTATAATAAAAATTCTTCAAAATTTATGTCATATTGCAAAAAAATTTCAGGCATAGAGTTCTGTAGTAGATTGTTTTGATAAATAAGAGTAGACTTGGGACTTATAACTACACAATATTAAATACTATTTTTTAAATTATTTTTAATACTAAACAATGTTTATTCCTTTAGCTATTTTACTTAAGTACCCATCCATACTATAGAAAATATGGGCCCTTATTACATAAGAAAAAAGAATCAAATTTGCTCTATACCAACGCAGTGCAGTAGTAAACAGCTATGATTAAAAAAAAAAGAACCTAAAAGTATCAACGGACCAAAACCGGTTCAGAAGTATCAGATTATAGAATAAATATATAGTCGAAATTATATAAACCCATAGTTTTTAAATGCTCTGAGCAGTAGAATTGTTTGTAATAGTAAGTGATTAAGTCATAAGTACTTACATTTTGTAACTGTTGAAGATTTCTGTTACGAAATATATAATTCAATGAACAAAACAAGCGTCGCATAAAGAGTTGAATCATAACAATATGTTATAGGTTACTATTTACTATACTTTGTAATGGTAATCGCACATAATATTCTAGATATTCACTAAAAGAAACTAAATGCAATTGCGTCCGTTGCATCGACCAATGCAGGAGAAATGAGAAAAAAAAAAACAAAGAAATATCTTCCTTTCTACTTTGTTACAAAAGTATTTTTTTTAGTTGTCAATTTTGACATAGACAGTACCAATATATATATAGCTCTGAACAAATATAGATTGAACATAAAAATCCATATAGTGCTTAGTTTGTTGCGTTTATGAAGTTATTAACATATCAGAAAGAGACAAACATATAAAGGAAGCGCCATTTACTATTTCTGTTTGATTGACAACCTGACTGACACCATTCAATGATTTAGTTTGTTTTTTGTTGATTGTCGTTTGTTTGTTGTATATTTGTGATGTGTATAGCACTTTTATGTGTTACTTTACTTAATTTTATAATTTTAACGAATTTTTGAATATATTTGCCATATAAATAAATTTGTAAATACAACTACGGAATGTATAACGAATTCGCATTTAAAAAAATAAAGTGTTAATGATTATGTTTTAGTACGATAAGTAAAATTATTATATTTAAATTATTATAAGAATGGCTCAAGTAGCTCTCTGTAGACTATGTCTGGCAGACGATGTACGTTTGCACAACCTGGCTGGTACGGCACTTCAAGAATTTTATGAAAAAATAACCAATGTATCGGTGAGTAACATTTCTATCCATTCTAGTCCATTGATTTTTTAAACAATTGAAAAAAAAAATGTTCCGAACACAGGAAACATCACATTAAGTATTACACAACATCGTCAAATAAATATTAAAAGGATTGAAGTGATCAAAACAATGTTCTTATTGTTAATTAAGATGGCTAGTGTTTGTCCTTTGCTGGACGATAAAATGTTAAAGAAACACTATAAGCATCATCTGGTTATATTTTTCAACGCCCTTATAACATACTCAGGACTAACCATATCTTAGTAGGCATCCTCGGGCAAATTCTTCATATCCTTGTTTACTTCTGGCTATTAAACAAATTTATTTTATTCAAATTTAGAATCGGCCCAAATGTTTCTAATATTGAATCTAATTCTAAAACGCTCATTGCTCTAAACCTTATAAATTTATTATTGAAAGTGGGGCTTTTTTCAGGCAAGAAAACCTGTGACATTATGACCTGTTATGACCTTTTATGCTCTCCCTTTTTTTTAAATTCGCTGGTGTGTGTTTTACCTCCTCAGGATATAAAGTGTACTTTCCAAAGGAGATATATTGTGTATGTATGAGTGAGTTACAGCCACAAATTAAGTGCTGCAGCATTTTTTCCTCACTGTTACAAAATCTGTAAACGCTTTTGGGCATAAGCCTAGTTAGGCCATGTGCTTGTTTACTTTGCAATCTCCAGTGAAAGTATTCAATATCACAGTATTTGCATCTTAGTGTTTCTTTTGTTTTTATTGCTGTACATCAAACCTTGTCTGGTCTGTGTGTAAAAGTTATTAGTTACTTTACTGATTATTACTTTATTACTTTATTTTTTATATAATATTTTTTTCTGTTATTTGCGGTGCTTGTTTTCCAAATAAAATATAAATATGGACAGTAATGGCTGATATGATGATGATAGGTGTAAACAATTACTTTTTATTGTATTACTAGCTGACTCGGCAAACATTGTTTTACCATATACATTATTTTTAGAACTATACATGAAAATGTATCCTACTACAATTATTATATTGGATTGCCATTTTGCAACCCTATTGCGGAATATAACAATCGCGCTTAAAAAACAGTGGTTGATCGTGAAACGGTGAAAATTTAAAGTTGTGTGTATTTTGCAATGCTAAATCATAATAAAATAAAAATGGAAAAATTTGTCAAAAAAATAAAAAAAATTTTTTTGGGTGGGTCACCCTTATCATTGAGGGGTATGAAAAATAGATGTTGGCCGATTCTCAGACCTACCCAATATGCACACAAAATTTCATAAAAATCAGTAAAGCCATTTCGGAGGAGTTTGGTGACAAACACCGTGACACGAGAATTTTATATATAAGTTATGTTCAATTTTAACTAGGTATTATAGAGTTAAGCTGTACTGTTTTTGTCCATAAACAAATTATAGTTTTTTTTCAGCTTCTCAAAGGTTGACTGTAAGAGATCTCTCTATGGGATAAGTTTGCCATTGTATATTAAATCATTTAATGTGTCCAATGTAAAATGTATAATAAAGATTTTACAATTACAAAATATTGATATAAATGTTCTAGATCAGTGATTCTCAACCACTGTGCGGCGGCACTTTTGTTTGCCGCCAAATTTTAAAAGTGTGCCGCCAAATTTTGCAAATATTTAAAATTTTTGTCATAAACTATTTATGCAGTGTGTTGTAGTAAGTGAATAATTTTTATCTTTTTCTTTGTGTGCCGCCAAATTTTGAAATCGTTAAATATGTGCCACAATAAAAAAAAGATTGAGAATCACTGGTCTAGATTGTAACCCCCAGCTGTTTATTACGTGGATCTTTTAGTGTGAGGACTTTTTTTAATGGATAAAAATTAAATGGTAACCCCGTCTGCGCCATGAGTATACGCTGGCGGGGCTCCAGTAAGTGATGATAGATGAGGATGAAAACGGATCAGTTAACCCATCGTGACAAATTTCACAATAATTAATCTAGATGATTTTGAAGGAGAATGGTGTGGAGGTAGACCTGATAAAGTATATCGCTAACAACAATCCCTTTCCCTCTAGCTTGAGAACTGTATGAATAGTATGACTATGTACTTATTTATATTACTTCAGCTTGTGACGGGTGCGAAGCCAGTAACAGCCTGCTACATCTGCTACGCACAACTGAAGAAATATCAACAGTTTCTTGAGAAGTCTGTAAAAGCTAATGAACTATTAACGCAAATACTGAGCTGCGGTGTTGAGGTATGTTCCTAAAATGAAATCACCTATCGTCCGCATAACGCGTCTGTATAATGATATTGTAAAAACCAAGCCTGACTTAATATTCATAACGATATTCACTCTGTGTTTATGGCTAAATTAAAATGTTGACGTACCTGCCATTGCATTATATTTATTTATTAATTTAAAATAATTTAATTACAATTACCATTATTTATATTATGTTATTATTCATATTGTTAATATCTTTACTTATTTAATGACATTTAATAATTTAATTCTATTTTAATGTTTATCAAACACAAGGCACGCTGTGGTCGCCTATAAATGTAAGAACAGTTAGATCTAATCTGCCAGTGTATTGTATTGAAATGTTTCGCTGTATCTTATGTTGGTAATCCTATAAATAAATAAACAATTATAACAGAGAGAGGGAGGTTTTGTTAACAATTATTTGTAATATTACAAAGGCATGATAATGACTACATGAAAATTAATTATTACACTGTTTGTCACTCTCAAAACCCGCTTGCCAAGCGTGGCAACTACTGGCAAGCTCGCCTTAAGGGGAAATCCTGCATTCAGCAGTGTACAGTTAATGACTGATAAAAATTAAATCTATATGTGAAATGATTGACATTATTCTACTTGGAATAATAAAAATTCACCCTTTCTATTTTTTAATTTGCAGCTAACACAGAAATCAGTAAGCGTGATTGACAGACAAACTCACAGATTAACACACGCGTTGCAAATTTCATCAGTACAATGTATAGCAATAGTGGAAAATGAATCAAATCCAATTAGAATAAAAGAAGAACCCGCAATGTATGACAGTGAAGTAAAAGGTGAAAACGCCAAGGGTAAGTAAACCTGTAAGAGGCGACTAAGGGAACTTGATAGTCGAAAGATGGGCAGCAGCGTCCCTTTTGCAACATCACCAAAGTTTAACTGCGGTTGCCAACCGGCTGGTTTATAAATGGTGTAATAAAGTGTAAAGTCTAACCCAGGGGTTCCCAACCTAATTTTGTCTACTGCCCACTTTAAGGATAAATTATTTTTTAGCGCCCCCATTTTTTCACCTACTTAAAAACCACTATTATTACTTCAAGATCAACAAATCACCCCCCAAGCCACTACACAACGCTTTTCTGAGTTTCTTACCTTTAAGCCTGTAGTGCCCACAAGTGGGCGTTATCGCCCACTTTGGAAAAGCTGATCTAGCCTATAAACACTCTTCAATATATTATAGATACTGCCGTAAAGAACACATCACATGTAACAGATTCAGAAGATGATCTCCCCCTGAAGGATATTAGTAGCAGAAGGAGAGATGGGAACAAATGGAAGAGATCCAAGAAACAACCACTCGTCTCGCCTATTAAATATGAAATGGCAGAAGTAAATGGAGACCAAGGAAAAAGTGAGACGAGAAATGGTGATAAAGAAGAAGGTAATTATTATTATTATTCATTTAACACTTTATTGCACCAAAAACATAAAAATAAACAATTCAAGTGAAATACAGTAGCATGGAGTACAGACCAAAATATACATAAGTAATATTCATTGCTATGCAGACGACAGTACAGGAGATACATTATATACCGGTCATGCAAAGATCTCGCGGGCACATACCGATGAGTGCCGGAATAGACTTGTGTCTGAAATCGAAACTTCACTCCATTAAGTTTCGATCTGGGGTGAACAAAATCTTGTCCAATTTAACCCCAAAAAGACACAAGTCTGCGCGTTTACCGCAAAAAAGACGCCGTTTGTCGTATCTCCTCACTTTCAGGGTACTTCCCTTGATAAAAAGTCGAGTCTAGGAATTCTGGGCGTTGATATATCTTGCGACGTCCAGTTTTGCGGTCATCTGGAGGAGAAGGCTAAGATAGCTTCCAAAAAGTTAGGAGTGCTCAATAGGGTGAGACGATATTTCATGCCAGAACACCGCCTGAAATTCAGGCGGTGTTCTGGCATGTGGAAGTCAAGTCAGGCCGCATATGGAATACTGTTCTCACCTGTGGGCAGGAGCGCCACAGTACCAACTCCTTCCGTTAGACCGCATTCAAAGTCGGGCGTCTCGAATTATCGATAGTCAACGCCTTACTGTCCGACTTGATCCACTGAAACTGCGCAGAGATGTTGCATCTCTGTGCATCTTCTACCGAATTTATCATGGGGAGTGTTCTGAGGAATTGTTCGGATTGATACCTGCTGCTGATTTTCACCACCGTACAACCTGCCACAAACTAAAGTTTCATATCCCAATCATCTGGACGAGTGGCGGTCTTCCACCGAGCGTTTTTCAAGGCACTTTCTTCCACGCACAACCATTCTTTGGAATCAACTTCCAGCAGCAGTATTTCCGAACCGATACGACAACATAACCTTCAAGAAAAGAGTATATTCCTTTTTAAAAGGCCGGCAGCACACCTGCAATGCCGCTGGTGTTGTGGGTGATCATGGGCGGCGGTAGTCACTTACCATCAGGTGAGCCGCATGCTCGTTTGCCCTCTGTGTTGTAAAAAAAAATACATATAATATTATTAACAATCCCTTTCCCCTTCATAATAAAGGACTTACCTTTTATTATGAGGGGAAAAGGGAAGACTAAAGCACAGTTACATTGGCACTGGTGTAGCTAGGTAATCAAAGGTCCTGGGGCAAATAACTTTTTTTTTATACAACTTAAGAATGGCAAACAAGCTGACGGCCCACCTGATGGAAAGTGGTAACCGTCGCCTATAGACACGAGCAGTACCATGGACATAACAGAGTCATGATACCCGCTATGCGTTGCCATTCCTGAAGACTCAGGTGTTATTCCTCTGCACCCTGTAAATTCACGCCATATCCCACCCTTCAAACCGAAACACAGCCATGCAAACACAACTGCTTCACGGTAGAAACACGAATAGGACAGAGGTACCCAAGCAATCGACTTTTGTACAAAGTCTCCCTCTGGTAACTAAACTAAGACCCCAACTAAAATGTTTAAAATTGTTTGTTCCGTATTCGTCGTGTTCCGAATTCGACGTACTCCATTTTTGACGGAATCCAAATTCGGCGTCAAGCGCGTGCTGTTGAAACGCGCTGTTCGACGGTGAAACTGTGAAACCAGTCTAATACAGGGGAATTTCCCGCAAGTTTCAAACAAATGTTCGAAACTTGTTGGGAATTCCTCAGTATTTTTCAAATAAGTTGCCATTATTAAAGTTTTGGAATCTGGTTTATTAATATTCCTAATGTGGGAAAAATTTTCACTAGTTCAATTTTTTTTACATTTTTTTTTAGCAGAAGGCAACCATACATTAGGATCCGACAACATACATTCGGATTCCGAAGATGATTTGCCTCTACATAATATCGGTAATGACAAAGAGAGAAAGGAGACTCCAACAACTAGTAAAAAGGGAGTAGAAGAGAAAAAAAGACTTAAAAAAGGTACATACCTTATATGTGTACATACATACATATGTAATTAACATTTTTTTTTTTATTTATTCATATATCTATATTAATCTTATGATACGGTCCATTGTAGTTATTTTAAACCGATGCGTTAGTAAATAAATAAAAAGGAATCATTAATAAATTTGTAATTCCCCAAAGAGGGTTGACGTCAAGCAGACGGCCGGTTTCTTTTTTTGATGGGTGAAAATGGAATGGTAACCCCGCCTGCGCTAACGGGATACGCTGGCGGAGCACCAGTGAAGGGTGATAGATGAGAATGAAAACAGGCCAGTTAGCCCATCATGATGAATTCATCAGGAATTAACCATGATAGTTTCCAGGGGAACCGCGAGGAGGTGGACCTGGTTGGGTATATTGCTAGCAATGGGATTCTCAGTCTCCATTACTAACAATCCCTTTCCCCCGCAGGCGACCGGTCGTAAAACGAAGCCAAATCTTTTTGTAATATGAAAAAAATTCTCTATCTATACCTAATATCTATATTATCTATCTATCTATACTTATAATAAATCTGTAGAGAGGTCAATTCTGTACATGAAATATATTTGCAAAATAACTATCAGGCGCTGATTAGTGATCGATACTGATGCCCAAAATGCAATCAGTAAAATATTTGTCTGTCTATCTGTCTGTCTGTATGTTCGTTATAGAAACAAAAACTAGTCGACGGATTTTAACGAAACTTGGTACAATTATTGTTCATACTCCTGGGCAGGTTATAGTATACTTTTCATCACGCTACGATCAATAGGAGCAGAGCAGTGAAGGGAAATGTTAAAAATGTCCACCCGTGCGACGCCGGGACGGGCCGCTAGTCTATAATAAATTTATTGTAATGTAATGAAGGAAACAATAAAGAGTATCTCGTCACGGTCGTAGAATACTGACGGATCTATATATGTAATGTTTGTCAGATCCGTCAGTATTCTACGACTATGACGATCTATGTATCAATATCCGCACACGCACACGCGCACGCACACGTACACGCACACGCACACGCGCACGCGCACGCATACGCACACGCACACGCACACGCACACACACACGCACACGCACACACACACGCACACGCACACGCACACGCACACACACACGCACACACACACACACACGCACACGCATACGCACACGCATACGCATACGCACACGCACAAGCACACGCACACGCACACGCATACGCACACGCACACGCACAAGCACACGCACACGCACACAGTCTGTATTTTGTAATTAACTTTGCCTAAGTTATATATTAGAAATAAGTTTTAATGTTATAAGTATTTTTTTGCATTTTATATCTCATTAATTGGTTGCCTTGTAATTGTGCAGTCCATGGAGACGGGGCACTGGTGACTTGTAACACAGGTTCTTCTAAACCTACCGCAAGCACCAGTCTCTCACAAAATAGGTCTTCATGTCAAATTGTACCTCAAGTTGTCACTTTATACTAGCTTTTGTGAAGAGAAAATAAGCCATTCATTCATTCTTTTCTATACTTGTAGAATACAAAATGGAGGCGCGAGAAATAATACTGACGAAGGAGCAACAGCTGGAAGAGTTAATGGAACGGTCGAAGTCGTTAAACTATTTGAACTCGCCGTACAAATGTAACTTGTGTTATAAAGGATTCGTGGATCTGAGAGCTTACGTCAACCACAGGGAAAAACATGATGAGGTAAGTTTTATATGTATTGGGGGGAAAGGGATTGTTAGTAATGGAGACTGAGGATCCCATTGCTAGCAATATACCCAACCAGGTCGATCTCCTCGCGGTTCTCCCTGGAAACTATCATGGTTAATTCCTGATGAATTCATCATGATGGGCTAACTGGCCTGTTTTCATTCTCATCTATCACCCTTCACTGGTGCTCCGCCAGCGCATCCCGTTAGCGCAAGCGGGGTTACCATACCATTTTCACCCATCAGAAAAAAAAAAGTTTTATATGTAGAACGCTTAAGATCATTGGCAGAATATTAGAAGTAACATGTTGGCCTGCAGGTTTTTTAGGTGTACAAAACATGTCAAAATAACCCTTTTTTTTTTATTCCCTGGAGAGGTGTATGGGTACTGCCGGACTCCTACCGGCTAAAACCACCACGGCATCCCTCGCCGCGTCATAATGTTGGGGACCCGGGTTCCCTTTCGTAGTCCACCGAGTCCCGCACCGGCTTGCGGGCCCCGACTCAAATATGGAGCAGGCACCTGATATTAAGCGCCCGCCCACTCTTCAAGGGGAAGCACGCGGGGATACGCGCGCAACTTCCCAGGGCCATGTTGAGTGGGGTGAGACCGCCCCCGCGGCCATCATCCCGGTCCTTTGGCGATCGGCGGCTAGCCGCCCTGATCGCCGGAGTGGGACAGGGCTTGGTCCGTGTCCATCTCCTGATTGCTGGTAGCCTGTTCGGCTGCCCGCTTCTTCTGCTTCCGTTTGGGTGGGGTGCAAGACAAGCGGGTTGGCGGCACATTCCGCTGCCCTGTGTCCTCCGATACCGCAGCGATAACATACGTTGCTGCGGTCCTCGTCGTGCGAGCACCTGACTCGCACGTGGCCACCCTCGAGGCAGCGGAAGCAGCGCAACGGCCTTTGCCGAAGCAGTTGCGTTCGCGCCGACACCCAACCGATGCGAATGTGCACCGCAACAGTGACCTTTTTCACGGCCAGCATAGGGCCGCGAACCCAACAGGCTCCCGCGCCAAAGGAATTGCGACGGATCATGTCCACTCTGATGTTCGCCGCAATTCAGCAACCGACGCGTGCTACTGCTGCCACCACCTCATTCGCTGTTACGAAGTCGTCAAGGCCCATAATGCGCATTTCTTCGCTTTTCATGGGTCTCACCACTTTTGTCATATTCTCCGGGATAAATTCCCGGAGTTTTAATGCCAGCGCGTCTGCCTTCTCCGAATGATTGTCACCGGAGACCTCAATAATACGACCTCCGGTGATCGCCGTCCACATCCTCACAATCCCCAAAGGATCCCCAAAGAATTCAAGGCTACCTGCTTTCTTGCCTCTGCAAGAATGTTAGCGTAGGTCACGCCTTGCTCTTCGGCTGCCGGGTCGAAGGTTATGACCACCGCAGCAGAGCTGGGTGGCCGTAACTTGGATGGTCACGGCTTCTTCGGCTTTTTAGCCGATTGGCCTACTTGGCGGTTTGTAGGCGTCGCCAATTGTCCTTCCTGGACATATAGGAGCCTCCTGTGGCCACCTCTTACCACCCTGACCCAAGATGCCTCAGTTGGCTGGGGTACCACGGGGTCAGTCAGCGCATCCTGCTGGCACGACCTTTCTCCTGGGAGACAAAACTTCCTCATCACAATGCAACTTCCTTACTAACACCGCTGCTACCTTCGTCGAAATATTAGTCGTCGGTAAGTGAGATCTCTACAGCGAGAAGTCACTTACCGCCTTTGCCCGGGGTGCACCAGTCCCCAGCCATTGTCAGCCACCGTTCCCGCCGGACGGATCCGCACCAGGACAAGTGAACTTAGAATGGCCAGGGACCACTTGGAGGTTTTCCGACCCAGCACCCCAAGTCAAAATAATCGTATCTAAAGCTTTTTGACAGGTTTTTTTTTTTATACAACTTAGAATGGCAAACAAGCTAACGTCCCACCTGATGGAAAGTGGTAACCGTCGTCTATAGACATGAGCATGCTGTTTCGCCTATGATACCCCCCATGCGTTGCCATTCCTGAGGATTCAGGTGTTATTCCTCTGTACCCTGTAAATTTACGCCATATCCCACCCTTCAAACCGAAACACAGCCATGCAAACACAACTGCTTCACGGTTGAAACACGAATGGGACAGAGGTACCCAAGCAAGGTATCCGATAGTGCAGGCGGGGTTACCATTATATTATCACTCGTTAAAAAAGCCGTGTGCATGTGGCGCAGCGCAGCGGTGCGTACGAGTGCGCCGTGTGCCGGCTGCGCTACGGCAGCCGCCGCCAGCTGCGCGCGCACGCCGCCGCCGCGCACGCGCGCCGCTACGCCTGCGCACGCTGCCCGCACCGCGCTCACACCGCGTGAGTAACCCTTCACTCTACGTGTGCCGTGTGCCGTGTGCCGTGTGCCGTGTGCCGGCTGCGCTACGGCAGCCGCCGCCAGCTGCGCGCGCACGCCGCCGCCGCGCACGCGCGCCGCTACGCCTGCGCACGCTGCCCGCACCGCGCTCACACCGCGTGAGTAACCCTTCACTCTACGTGTGCCGTGTGCCGTGTGCCGTGTGCCGTGTGCCGTGTGCCGGCTGCGCTACGGCAGCCGCCGCCAGCTGCGCGCGCACGCCGCCGCCGCGCACGCGCGCCGCTACGCCTGCGCACGCTGCCCGCACCGCGCTCACACCGCGTGAGTAACCCTTCACTCTACGTGTGCCGTGTGCCGTGTGCCGTGTGCCGTGTGCCGGCTGCGCTACGGCAGCCGCGCGCGCACGCCGCGCGCGCGCGCCGCTACGCCTGCGCCGCTGCCCGCGCTCACACCGCGTGCCGTGTGCCGTGTGCCGTGTGCCGCTGCCGGCTGCTACGCGCGCACGCCGCCGCCGCGCACGCGCGCCGCTACGCCTGCGCCGCCGCCAGCTGCGCGCGCGCTACGCAGCGCCGCCGCGCGCGCACGCGCCGCCGCGCGCCGCTACGCCTGCGCACGCTGCCCGCACCGCGCTCACACCGCGTGAGTAACCCTTCACTCTACGTGTGCCGTGTGCCGTGTGCCGTGTGCCGTGTGCCGTGTGCCGTGTGCCGGCTGCGCTACGGCAGCCGCCGCCAGCTGCGCGCGCACGCCGCCGCCGCGCGCGCACGCCGCCGCGCGCGCCGCTACGCCTGCGCACGCTGCCCGCACCGCGCTCACACCGCGTGAGTAACCCTTCACTCTACGTGTGCCGTGTGCCGTGTGCCGTGTGCCGTGTGCCGGCTGCAGTCAGCAACTAGTTTGCAAGCGTGGCCTTTATCTCTGAAAGAGAACACTTACAGCCAATCCAATTTATTTATTTAATAAACCAATAACAAGTTAGTAATAATGAAGTCACTTCTATGTTTTCGCTTATAGAAAAATATAGAAAATTCAACTATCAAAATAAGTCTCAAAGTATTCAAATGTCAAAATACTCTGCCATCAAAATAAACTCGTACTATTTATTATATCAAATTCCAGAAATCAGGCAAGAGAACACGAGAAGTGGCACAACGGGTACACGTATGAATGCCAGCTATGCAGTCAGAAATTCAGGTAAGAAATTTATTTATTCATTAGCACATAGACATGTACATAGCGGACACTTTTTTTTACAACTCAGGGGGCAAACGAGCATGCGGCTCACCTGCTGGTAAGTGACTACCGCCGCCCATGATCACCTACAACACCAGCGGCATTGCAGGTGTGCTGCCGGCCTTTTAAAAAGGAATATGATCTTTTCTTGAAGGTTATGTTATCGTATCGGTTCGGAAATACTGCTGCTGGCAGTTGATTCCAAAGAGTGGTTGTGCGTGGAAGAAAGTGCCTTGAAAAACGCACGGTGGAGGACCGCCACTCGTCCAGATGGTTGGGATGAAATTTTAGTTTATGGCGGGTTGTACGATGGTGAAAATCAGCAGCAGGTATCAATGCGAACAATTCTTCAGAGCACTCCCCATGAAAATTCGGCAAATTCGGTAGAAGATGCTAAAAGCATTCTCTCCCAGTCAACCATACTAAATATTTATAATGTAATATTTTTATTTATTTAAACTTTAATGCACTGTAAAATTTTATGTACATATGGCGGACTTAACATTGGACGGTGTTCTCTACCAGTCAATCAGTGGGCGAACTGAGATTTACTTATATTTTTTTTATGCAACTTAGAATGGCAAACAAGCTGACGACCCACCTGATGGAAAATGGTAACCGTCGCCTATAAACATGAGCAGTACCATGGACATAACAGAGTATACTGTTTCGCCCATGATACTCCCCATGCGCTGCTATTCGTAAGGACTCAGGTGTTATTCCTCTGTACCCAGTAAATTCACGCCATATCCCACCCTTCAAACCGAAACACAGCCATGCAAACACAACTGCTTCACGGTAGAAACACGAATAGGACAGAGGTGGCCAAGCAAACGACTTTTGTACAAAGTCTCCCTCTGATATAAATTCATCAGTCATTGAAAGAGCTAGCTGTAATTGTTTGTATCTATAATAAGTTTAGTATTGTAACGTTATGGAGGGGACAATAAAGAGTATGACTGTATGTACGTGCGTGCGTGGCGGGCCGCAGGAAGCCGACGTCGTACCTGACGCACACGCGCAAGCGGCACGCGAGCGAGCACGTGTGCGCGGCGTGCGGCGTGGGCTGCGTGGGCGCGCGCGGCCTGCGCATGCACCGCAGCAAGGCGCACCGCCGCGCCGCCGCGCACCTAGCCGTACCGTACCATATACCATATACCATATACCATATACCATATACCATGCCAACCCATAGCCACCGGTTGCCACGCTTGCCACCCGCACTTATTTAATTAATGATATTGGTAATCCCGCCTGAGCTGTTAGTTTACGCTGACGAGCCACCAGTGAGGGAAGATAGGTGAGAATGAAAGGGAAGGACAATTAGTCCATCGTGATGAATACGCTTAGAATTCAGCATGTGGTTTCCAGGGGGACCACGTGGAAGTCGATCTGTTAGGGCATATTGTTAGCAATGGGACTGCTAGTTCTCATTAACAAGTCCTTTCTTTACCTGGCAACTGCAGTTAGGCTTTGGAGATGTTTTAAGAGGCTGGTTTTTCGCTGCTGCTTATTTCTCGACCTTAAGTCCCCTTAGTCGCCTCTTACGACACCCACGGGGAAGGAACAAGGTGGCTCTTTCTATGCCGGGATCACACGACAAGATGTACATATTATATGACCAACCCACTTGTCCAGAGTGGCGACTTATGAGCATAAACTTTTCAATGGAAGGGACCAATAGTGTGAGAAAAGCAGAGGATCACACATGTTGGAAGGCACTGGAGAAAGCCTGTATCCAGCAGTGGATGGAGACAGACTGGAATGATGTTGATGATTTGCAATTTCTAATGGTTTTTGTATACCGTTAGATCCAATAAAAACCCAAACCCCTTGCTCTTTTGCCCTCTATTTTTTCTTCTATTCATCATCTTCCTACCCTTATTCCAATCATTTGGGGTCGGCGTAATATGATTTTATCCATATTACAAAAAGATTTGGTTTTTAGTTTTACGACCGGCCACCTGCCTGACGTCAACCCTCTTTGGGAATGCATTTGTTGGTGGTTTCCTCCACCTACGGTAAGGAGGAAAGGATTGAGAAAAAAAGGAAGGGAACGTAGAAAATGCGTAGAGGAAATTGGTGAATGAGAGAAATAAGGGATTTATATGGAAAAGGAAGCGGGGGGGGGGGGGGACACTGCAGTTGCGGAAAGAACTGGGACACTGCAACGGCTCGGGAGGCCGGGGTCGCATGTCCTTATGCCGTATGTCTTTATTCTAGAATCGGACAGATTTCTAGAGAAGAACACCCCTGACGCTGGAACGCTGTTTTTCCTTCTATTATGCTCTTTAAAAAATCATCATGTTGTATAAAATATATTAGTATGTATGTTAGTATGTATCTTTGTATATATTTGCAGATAGAAAATCCCGAAGAACCCGAGACTGATAGATTTTGTGCGGAATGCAACATACAATTTGCCAGCATAGAGGCGTGGAAGCGTCACATACTCAGCTCGGTCAAGCACAAACTGGCCAGTGAAAACAGGTATAGGTTTACCATTAAAAAAAAGTTAAATTTGCCATAGACAGGTGGATTACATTTTAAATATTTAGATATAATACATATATTTGTATCAGAAAAATAATAAATTTCAATTCAAATAACATTGTATAACTATTTTTTATTGATGGGTGAATATGGTATGGTAACCCCGCCTGCGCTAACGGAATACGCTGGCGGAGCACCAGTGAAGGGTGATAGATGAGAATGAAAACAGACCGGTTAGCCCATCATGATGAGTTCATCAGGAATTAACCATGACAGTTTCCAGGGAGAACCGCGAGGAGGTCGACCTGGTTGGGTATATTGCTAGCAATGGGATTCTCAGTCTCCATTACTAACAATCCCTTTCCCCCCAGTATATTGTTTCGCTCATGATACCCCCCATGCGTTGCCATTCCCGAGGACTCAGGTGTTATTCCTCTGTACCCAGTAAATTCACTGCCATATCCCAACCTTCAAACCGAAACACAGCCATGCAAACAACTGCTTCACGGTAGAAACATGAATGGCTTATGGTTTTACGACCGGTGGTTTGCCTGACGTTAAATCTCTTTGGGAATAGATTTATTGGTGGTTTTCTCCACCTACGGTATGGAGGAAAGGATTGAGGAAAAAAAGAAGGGAACGTTGGAAATGTGTAAAGGAAATTGGTGAATGAGAGGAATAAGGGACTTATATGGGAAAGGAAAGTGGGGAACACTACAGCAACTCGGAAGGCCGGGGTCTTGTACCCGTATGCCGTTATTCTAGAATCGGACAGATTTCTACAGAAGGACAACCTTGACATACATGGACTATTATAAGCTATTATATAAAGCAAGCGTTTCTCCCACGCACAACCACCCTTTGGAATCAACTTCCAGCAGCAGTATTTCCGAACCGATACGACAACATAACCTTCAAGGAAAGAGCGTATTCCTTTTTAAAAGGCCGGCAGCACACCTGCAATGCCGCTGGTGTTGCGGGTGATCATGGGCGGCGGTAGTGACTTACCAGCAGGTGAGCCGCTTGCTCGTTAGCCCCGTTTGTAGTAAAAGAAGGCTTATGTGGGCAGCTCGGAGTGCGGCATCTGCGGGGCGGCGGTGGCGGGCGAGGCGCGGGCGCAGCACCGGCGGCTGCACGAGCGGGCCCTGAGGAACACCGCGCCCGTCCCCGCCACCACACACGCGCACACAAGGCTCGCCTGCGACCAGGTATGCAGTCCAATGGCTGGGAATACAATGGTAACCCCGCCTGCGCAATACCCAACCAGGTCGACCTCCTCGCGGTTCCATCTGGAAACTATCATGGTCAATTCCTGATGAATTCATCGTGATGCACTAACTGGCCTGTTTTCATTCTCATCTATCACCCTTCACTGGTGCTCCGCCAGCGTATCCCGTTAGCGCAGGCGGAGTGACCGTGCCATTTTCACCCATCAAATATAAAAAATACCCCGCCTGCGCTATTGGTATACGCTGGCGAGGCACCAGTGAAGGGTGACGATTGAAAGGCAGGTCAGTTAGCCCATCGTAATGAATAAGGGGGAAGGGATTGTTAGTAGTGCAGAGGTTAATCCCTACAGCTACCAATATATCCTATCAGGCCGACCCCCACGCGGCTCCCCCCAGAAACTGTTGTGACTAATTTATCGTTGAATTAGTCACGGTGGACTAACTGACCTGTCTTTTCATCTTCATCTATTATCCCTCAGTGGTGCTCCGCCAGCATATACCGACAGCGCAGGCCGGGTTACCATTCCATTATCATCCATTAAAAAAAAACCCTGCGCTATCGGTATACGCTGACGGAACACTAGTGAGGGGTGATAGGTGACGATGAAAAGACAAGTCAGTTGGGCCATCGTGATGAATACACCTGGAATTCAATACGATGGTTTCCAGAGGAAACCGCGTGGATATCAACCTGATAGGGTATATTGCTAGCAATGGGACAGGTAGTCCGCATTACTAATAATCCCTTCTCACCCAAATGGGTGGTAATAGAATGGCAACTCTACCTGCGCTAACAGTATAAAAAAACATTAAAGTCGTTATCAATATCATCATTCCAGTCTGTCTCTGTCCACTGCTGGATACAAGCTTTCCCCAGTGCCTTCCAACATGTGTGATCCTCTGCTTTTCTCACATTATCGGTCCCTTCCATTGAGAAGTTTATCCTCATAAGTCGCCACTCTAGGCAAGTGGGTTGGTCATATAATATGTACATCTTGCCGTGTGGTCCCGGCATAGAATGGGCCACCTTGTTCCTTCCCCGTGGATGTCGTAAGAGGTGACTAAGGAAACTTAATGGCCGAGAAATGGGCAGCAGCGAAAAACCAGCCTCTTTAAACATCACCAAAGCGTAACTGCTGTTGCCAGAGGAGGAAGGGATTGTTAGTAATGAGAACTAGCAGTCCCATTGCTAACAATATGCCCTAACAGATCGACCTCCACGTGGTCTCACCTGGATACCATCGTGCTGAATTCTAAATATATATTTTTTTAATGGATGATAATGGAATGGTAACCCCACCCGTACTATCGG
Source organism: Galleria mellonella (assembly GCF_026898425.1). Classification (NCBI taxonomy): domain Eukaryota; kingdom Metazoa; phylum Arthropoda; class Insecta; order Lepidoptera; family Pyralidae; genus Galleria; species Galleria mellonella. The sequence continues at coordinate 1,272,798 of NW_026442002.1, read as the reverse complement.
TATACACCGGTGGGGCACCAGTGAAGGATGATAGGTGAGGATGAAGCAGGTCAGTTAGCCCACCGTGACGAATTCAACAAGAATTGTTCACAATAGTTTCCAGAGGGAACCACGTGGTGATCGACCTAATAAGGTATGTTGCTAGCAATGGGGCTGTCAAACTCCATTGCTAACAATCCCTTTCCCCCCTCTAAGTATATTCATCACGATGGGCTAACTGACCTGCCTTTTCATTTTCACCTGTCATCCCTCACTGGTGCCCCATCAGCGTATACCGACAGCTCAGGCGGGATTACCAATATCATCCATTAAGAAACTGCTGTTGCCAACCCGCCTGCCAAGTGGGGCAACTACTAGCAGAGCCTTCCAAGGAGGAGGCCTATCTTCAGCAGTGGACAAAATGTCGACTAATATAATGATGAGACATCTTATTGCTCTTAGCGATAAGGTCGCCCATTGTTTTCTCATTGTGATTATTTCTTGTAATTGTTTATATCTATAATAAGTTTACTATTGTAATCTTTTGGAGGAAACAATAAAGAGTGTCCATCAATCTGATCTGACTGGCTGAGAACCAGCGCTGTGCAGCTGTTCACATTGCGCTGGGACACTCACAGCATCCGCTGAGCCGGTCCCTTCTGCCTAGTACGGGACACTTTTTGTATATGTTATTTATATTTTATATTGTAATTGTGTGTTTACTGGCAATAAATGTTTCTATTCTGTTTTATTCTATTCTGTTCTGTTTTATTCCTATTCTATTCTATTCTATTCTATTCTATTCTGTTCTATTCTATTCTATTCTATTCTATTCTGTTCTGTTCTGTTATATTGCTATTCTATTCTATTCTACTCTACTCTTTTCTATTCTATTCTAATTCCATGTCACGTCTACCTTCCAGTGCGGTGCCAACTTCGTGAACCGATCGAAACTGCAGGCACATATCAAGAGGATCCACCTGGGGCTGAAGTACAACAAAAACATTGTATGCGAAATTTGTGGCAAAAAGTGTACCGTGAGTATACAGCTGTTTTTCTTTTTATGCAACTTAGAATGGCAAACAAGCTGACGGCCCACCTGGTGGAAAGTGGCAACTCGGTTTGAAGGTTTGAAGGGTGCGATATGGCAGTGAATTTACTGGGTACAGAGGAATAACACCTGAGTCCTCAGGAATGGCAACGCATGGGGGGTTTCATGGGCGAAACAGTATACTCTGTTATGTCCACGGTACTGCTCATGTGTATAAGCGACGGTTACCGTTTTCCATCAGGTAGGCCCTCAGCTTATTCGTCATTCTATGTTGTGTACAAACAAAAAATGTAAAAATGTTGCATACCAAGCTGGCTGAATACACTGGCTGGTTACACCAAATGTATAATGTCAGCTAAACTTTACACGTTTATTGCAAAAAGTTTCATTTTACTTCTAAAATGTTCAGTCAAACGCCTCGCTGCGCTACCATCAGCGGACACACACGGGCGAGAAGCCGTACTCTTGTTCCACATGCTCGAAGCGGTTCTCTGATAACAATCAACTGAGGATACACACGAGGACGCACACTGGTGAACGGCCGTACTGCTGCGCCGTGTGCGGCAAGAGGTTCAGCCAGAAGCCAGCCCTCAACAGACACTACAGGGTGAGTGTGGCCGATACCTAAAGACTAAGAATCCTATGAAGGATGGGATATGGCGTGAATTTACAGGGTACAGAGGAATAACACCTGAGTCCTCAGGAATGGCAACGCTTGGGAGGTATCATGGGCGAAACAGTATACTCTGTTATGTCCATGGTACTGCTCATGTCTATAGGCGACGGTTACCACTTTCCATCAGGTGGACCGTCAGCTTGTTTGCCATTCTAAGTTGTATAGAAAAAAATTAAAAAAAAAGTTACAATTGTATTATATTAGTAAAATTACCTTGTGGGTATTAAATGATATATTTCTAATTTCAGGTACACACTGGAGCGAAGCCATACGCATGTCAGTTCTGTTCGAAAACCTTCAGCCAGTCGAACTCCCTAAAACTCCATGTCAGGACGGTGCATTTGAAATTGCCGTCTACTAACAAGCGGAATAAGGTTCAAAGTCAAGAGGACAAAGAGAAGAAATCCATAGACAATTCTGTACAAACTGTACAAACTTTATAATTGCATAAACAAACAGTAATGTAAAAAATAAAATGTGTTTACTTCAGTATTAATTCATTCTATCTTTACCTTATGCCTTGTGGATAGGCAAAAATACCGTAGTTTTTATCCAAGTATTTATTTGCACCGTAATGGTGTGACCAGAGAGCCTACCATGAAATGTTTTTCCGAAATTTCGGAGCCAAACGAAACAAAAATTTGATGTTAAAATTACATAATACATGCCGTTTGGAAATATTAAAAATGTTAAAACATTGTTCCTTTGGACTTTTATGATAGGATGTATGACGATCGAAATGTTAAACTCTATTTATTGGTCCGATTTTGGTATAAACAAAAACACGCAATTGTGTCCGAAATTTCGGAATTTCATTTCATGGTAGAGCCGCTGTACCTACATGCTTTTATAAAAATAACAAGAAGGTATGTAGGTACTATTTACTTGTAAATTTTTCATCGCAGTTCGTTCCGATTGTTTATTTAAAATTAATGGTAATTAATTTCATTTAATTAATGAAAAAGAATAATCGTTCCGACCACATGCCAGTCTGCTGATGTTCAACAGAGGTTACCAGAGGGAGACTTTGTACAAAAGTCGATTGCTTGGCCACCTCTGTCCCATTCGTCTTTCTACCGTGAAGCAGTTGTGTTTGCATGACTGTGTTTCGATTTGAAGAATGGGATATGGCGTGAATTTACAGGGTACAGAGCCATAACACCTGAGTCCTCAAGAATGGCAACGCATACCCCCGTATTACGGGCGAAACAGTATACTCTGTTATGTCCACGGTACTGCTCATGTCTATAGGCGACGGTTATCACTTTCCATCAGGTGGGCCGTCAGCTTGTTTGCCATTCTAAGTTGTATAAAAAAAAGTCACCTCTATAAGTGACGTTATCCATAGTGTTATTAATGTCTGTACATGAATAACACTATGGACTGTCGATACTACAAAATACTCTATGATACTTAAAACGACCCTTATCTTTTTCATTCCTGTGGCTTGTGGTGTGATTTCTCCGTACCCTATCTTTTTAATGCCACATCCGACCCTTCCAACTGAAATATAACCTCAAATAATTATTTATGATAGATAGATTGTATATATTTCTTTATGGATAAAATTGGAAAACATTAGCATACGCTATGTGTGGCATCAGTGAGGGATGAGAGGTGAGCATGAAAGGCAGGTCAGTTAGCCGATTATGGCAAATTCAATAAGAATTAACCACGATGGTTTCCAAGGGGAACATTGTGAAGGTTTGATCTGATAAGGTATATTCCTAGTATTGGGGTTGTTAGATCCCATTATTAAGAATCGCTTTCCCCCAGATCGTATATATTAGAGATACTACCTAAATAAATACATGGTGGTCGTTTTTTTTTTAAATTATTGCGTTTTATTTTTACAAAGTAATATGTCATATCAATAGAATAGTGTTAAACATTTCCAGCAATATCATTTCATATTAGTAAAATAATATACCTAAAATTTATTTTAGAGTTACATTATTTACACATTACAATAAATTAGAAATTTGTCTTTCTAATCTGAAAGCATAAACAAAACTCATTGCAACGATAAACATAAACTGTCACATAAATTGACATATGTCATTAAAAAATTAATGAAAAAATTGGTATGTGATTTCTGTCGGAGTCGCGTCTGTTTGTTATTGTTTTGTGATTATTATACCACTCTAATTACCCTAAATGAAACAAGAAATAACTGCAAAATGAGTTGTAAAACCACAATAGAAGTGTCTTTATCCTGTTACTACTATTAAATCCGTGTTTCCTTTAATAAAAGTGACGATGTTTTTAGATTTATTTATGGACAATAAACAGTAGTTTTGTGAAATGTTACCAATTTTGATGTTTAATAATATGGAGGGATGTTCGAATTCGGTGAACGATGGTGCTAGTGGTAGTTATTCAAATTTTTACGATGATAGAATATTGATAGGCGTTAGAAATCGTAAGAAAGTTAGTGAATTGCCCAATTGTCCGGTATGTTCATGTACTATCCGGTACGGGGAACTTGATTCCCACTTGGCTTTAGAAGTGGAGAAACTACAGAAATTGTCTAGCGGCAGTTCTAAGAGGAAGCATAGTAATTCCTCGCCGAATACAAGCCACGCTGTGGCTGGATCCAGTACTAGCATGACAGATGTAGAAGAACCAGAAGTTGACGTCTCTGGTGGTACCGGCAGCGATGTATATCAGGTACACTGTGTTTTTCAAATTTAGAACAATTAGTAAACAGTTTTTTTGTCCATGTCTGTAATGAATTTAGTCATTTCAAAAATAAAATATCCTAAAGTAATTATATAACAAAAATTAATACAAAGTTTTCATTTACAGTTGTTGTTTATTGATGTTATGATTTTTTTTTTTTTGTTTTCAATAAAAGTATGCCAACATTTTTTACAAATTGTGTTGGAAATGGAGGGAATACAAAATTGTTGTTATTTCTTTAGTTTTCAAACTAGTTATATATTTTTTCAAAATTTCTTGAGTAATAACATTACTAGTTGTTTTTTTTTTCTTATATAAGTTATATTTTTATGTCTTACTCTTTAATTAATACAAAAAAGTGTGTATAAATATAACAAAAGATTGATTTTAAATGTTATGTAATAAGTAATTATGTAAAGGTCTTTGTAAATTATAATAATTGGTTTAGCCACTAGTAAATATTATGGTAATTGTTTATTTATCATATATAATTAAATAAATATATAATTGAATACTTTTTTAATTGTTAGTGGTACAACAGTTTAGGACTAATTAAAAAAAATACTTAGTACACTTTTAGATTTGTCATATCTCTTGCTTTACTTGACTAATTACTTTTATATAATAAGAAAGAAAGAAAAACATTTTATTCAGTGCAATGTAAAAAATACAATATAAACAACAAACGAGAAAAAAAATGAGCAAATAAAATGTACATATAATTAAACTTAATTTACCATAATTAAAAATAAACATAAAATAATAATTTTTACATCCAAAAATGCACTGAAATGGCTCCACTCAGCTTTAATGTATGTCCTAGGTGAACATACAGCTGGTTTTCAGTGGCACCAAAAATATATATATAAAAGGGGGGGGGGGGAGAGGGCACTATTTATAATATTCATGATAATAATTAAAACAAAATTACAACTAATAAATACAAACCAATTACATATACTAGAAAGAACAAAATAGAATAAAATAACATTAATAAATATAAACATTAAACATATATATACAACTACTTTGCCGTAAGATTTATAGGTTAAATAGTACATAGATAATTCTTGTATTGTATATTGTATAGTATAAGAGCCTAAAAAAATCTGTATGAATAGATTTTTTTTTAATGGATGATAATAGAGTGGTTTTTTTTTATTGGGTGACAATGGCATGGTAACCCCGCCAACACTATCCGTATATGCTGGCGGTGCACCAGCGAGGGATGATAGATAAGTCTGAAAGCAGGTCAGTTAGCTCATCATGATGCATTCCACTAGAATTAACCATGATGGTTTCCAGGAGGAACCATGTGGAGGTCGACCTGATAGGGTCTATTGCTGGCAATGGGCCAGTTAGACCCCATTACTAAAATCCCTTTCCTCCATATAATAGAGTGCTAACCCGTCTGCACTAGCGGTATATGCTGGTGGGGCACCAGTGAATGATGATAGGTGAGAATGACAAGACAGGTCAGTTAGGCCATCATGATGAATAAACATGGAATTCAACACTATGGTTTCCAGGGGGAGCCATGGGGAGGTCGACCTGGTTGGAAATATTCCTAGCAATAGGGTCCTTAGTCTCATTCCTAACTAGGTGGTGTCACTGATGAGGATACAATTTTGTTATTATCCACAAACAACATATCTGCTTATAATTTTTGACTGATCATAGATATAACTGGTGAGAAAATAAAACTTTATTTTAAAATAACTTTCAGAAGAAGAAGGGTCTCAATTTGTTTGTTTTTTTTTCTGCGGCTGTGTTATGTAATAATGTTGCCATTACTAAAGTTATAGTGTAATTGGAATAGTGTTTAAGCCTGTATTAATGGAAACATTTTACTGTTGCAACAATTGTAGCTCCTGTTTTTCTTTGCATAGCAAAAAACTTTTGTGAAGCAAATCTATTATTTGTGTAATAAAAAGTGTATAAAATTTATAATTAAGACACCCAGGGAAAAGGAATGGGTGGCCCATTTAATGCTGGACCACAGGGCAATGGGAATGAGATTAATAGAATATTACTATTATGGACAATCCTTATCCTATAATAGTGTATTGCAGAGGCTTTGTAATTTGTACGTATTCGACAGCGGGTCCACTTGAACCGTCTGCGGCGGCTGCGGGCGCGGCGGCGCGGGACGCCGCCGCCGGCGCAGGGCGAGTGCCCGGTGTGCGGCGCCACGCTGCCCACGGCGCGCCTGCAGCGCCACGCGCTGCGCTGCCTGCAGCGCACCGGCGCCGTGCTGGACGAGCACGTGCCCGACACCAGCTCCGAGGACGAGAGCATCGACGTCGAGGTAATCGGGCTGACGCTCCATTGGATGGAAATTGCTAACTGTCGCCTGTACACTGTAAACGTCGGGCAGTACCATGGATATAACAGAATATACTTTTTTTTTTTTAATAGATGATAATAGAATGGTGAACCCCATTTACGCTAACAGTATACACTGGCAGGGAACCAGTGAGAGATGATACATGAGGATGAAAAAGGCAAGTCAGTTAATTCATTGATGAATACACCCAGAATTCAGCATACTGTTTTTCAAGTGGTACCCCCCTACCTAGGGGTACGTGGATAACAACCTCACAGGGTATATTGCAAGCAATGGGACTGGTATTTTTTTTTATACAACTTAGAATGGCAAACAAGCTGACGGGCCACCTGATGGAAAATGGTAACCGTCGCCTATAGACATGAGCAGTACTGTGAACATAACAGAGTATACTGTTCCGCCCATGATACCCCCCATGTGTTGCTTTTCCTGAGGACTCAGGTGTTATTCCTCTGTACCCAGTAAATTCACACCATATCCCACCCTTCAAACAGAAACACAGCCATGCAAACACAACTGCTTCACGGTAGAAACACGAATGGGACAGAGGTACCCAAGCAATCGACTTTTGTACATAGTCTCCCTCTGGTAAAATTGTTACATTACATTGTTAGTAATGGTACTCCACATTACTAACAATGTAATGTAACAACTAACTCCCTCTAACAGGATGTGACATTCATGATATCCCTTATACATTACTATTCCTACACTGAAATTTTGCTGCTATATCCAAACTTGCCTTATGGTCCTGTTTCAGAACTGGCCACCCCTTCCTTTTCCGTGGGTGTCGTAAGAGGTGACTATAGAAATTTAATAGTTGTGGTATGGACAGCAGCGTCCCTCTTAAAACATCACTAAAACTTAATTATGATTGCCAACCTGCTTGCCAAGCACAGCAACAATTGGCAATTGTGCTTGTAAAAATTTATTTGAAAATTTAATTTGTAGATATGGTAAACTAGGATATAGCTTATCCATGTATCAAATTTCATTCAAATACACTTAGTAGCTGATGAAAATAGAATCTACTAACAGTTTTTTTTTAAATGGGTAATAATGAAATAGTAACCCTGCCTGCGCTAACGGTATATGCTGGGGGAAAGGGATTGTTAGTAATGGGGTCAAATAGCCCTATTACGAGCAACATACCCTGTCAGGTCGACCTCCACGTTGTTCCCCTTGGAAACCATCGTGACTAATTCTAGTTTAATTCGTCAGGATGGGCTAACTGACCTACTTTCATCTTCATCAGTCATCTATCACTGGTGCCCCGCCAGTGTATACCAATAGCGCAGACAGGGGTACCATACCATTATCACCCATTAAGAAAACGGATATGCTGACGGGACACCAGTGATGGTGTCCAGTGGAGGTGATGGGTGAGGATGAAAGCATGTCAGTCAGCCCATCATGAAGGATTACACGAGAAGTAACCACGATGGTTTCCAGGGGGAACCGCGTGGAGGTGGACCTGATTAGGAAGATTGCTAGCGATGCTCCCCCTAGTAACAGTTGCCCGTTGTGTGCAGAACGACGAGCCGAGCGGAGGCAGCTTCGGCGCGGAGTACCAGTGGTGCGGCGAGTGGCGCGTGCGCGCGGCGGCGCTGCAGCCGCGGCCCGCCGCCCGCCCGCGGGCCGCCTCCAGCGACTGCGCGCTGGTAACCGCCGCCACTTTTTTTTTACCACACAGGGGGCAAACGAGCATACGGCTCACCTGGTGGTAAGTGACTACCGCCGCTCATGATCACCCACAACACCAACGGCATTGCAGGTGTATCTTATCTTATTTTTCGCATATGGGGTCAGCTAAGTCGATGCACGTAGACCCATACGGATCTGTTGTGCTTCCCCCTGCCTTATACCATCATTTCATAGATCCTATGTGTTACCCTAACGATATCCCGCGGTTTAACATATCTGCAGTCCCCTGGCTCTGGATAAGCCGTTCCCAGTAGACTCATACGCATACTTGCCAATGAATCGCAGTTGCACATCAAGTGTTCCATGGATTCCGATTTCTCCCCGCACAGTCTGCACAGTGTGTCCGAAGATACACCCATCTTGTGTAGTATACGCCTTATTGGCATATGTCCAGTTAGGGCACCCATAATGAGTCTTGTCTGTTGTCTGCCACCGCTGTAGATGAGTTTATTCCATCCCTCAACATTGCAGGTGTGCTGCCGACCAATGCTGCATGATTGGGGGGAAGTGACGAGCAAGCTAATATCCTCATTACTACCAATATCCTATCCTCTCTTATTTATTTTTTTGTGAGTGATAATGGAATGGTAACCCCACCCGCGCTATCGGTATACACCGGCGGGGCACCAGTGAAGGATGATAGGTGAGGATGAAACAGGTCAGTTGGCCCATAGTGATGAATTTTTTTTATACCACTGATGTGGCAAAAACAAGCATACGGTCCACCTGATGGTAAGCGGTTACCGTAGCCTATGAACGCCTGCAATACCAATAAGAAACAGTCAAGATGGTTCCAGGGGGGATTGCTTGGAGGTCTACCTGATAAAGGTATATTGTTAGCAATTGGGCCTCTAGTCCCATTACTAATAATCCCTTTTCCTCCAACAGACACTGGTTTGTTTACAGATAAATATGTGTTCGATGCCCATAAATGTTTCTCAATGTCCCGGGTTCGATCCCCGGCCAGGTTATGATGGAAAACGATCTTTTCCTGATTGCCCTGGGTCTTGGATGTTTATCTATGTATGTATCTATTATAAATATAGTATCGTTGAGTTAGTATCCCATAACACAAGTCTCGAACTTACTATGGGGCTAGCTCAATCTGCGTGATTTTGTCTGTATATATAAAAAAAAAAGAAGAAAAAAAATGTTCATATTGATATTGTTCACCAGGTGGTGGACGGCGATGAAGACACGGAGCTGTATGGACCACCTCAGTACTCGCCGTCCAGGATAGACCCTAATGTGAGTATTTTTTTTTTCATTTCTAATCTTTGTTGAGGCTTCAGTACTCATAGCATAGAATGAAGAGTTTTTTTAATCAACTTAGAATGGCAAACAAGCTGACGGCCCACCTGATGGAAAGTGGTAACCGTCGCCTATAGACATGAGCAGTACCATGGACATAACAGAGTATACTGTTTCGCCCATGATACCTCCCATGCATTGCCATTCCTGAGGACTCAGATGTTATTCTTCTGTACCCCGAAAATTTACTGCCATATCCCATCCCTTCGAACCGAAACACAGACATGCAAACACAACTGCTTCACGGTAGAAACACGAATGGGACAGAGATACTCAAGCAAATGACTTGTACAAAGTATCCCTCTAATCCCTCTGAAGGGAAACTTAAAATGGAGACTACTTCATATGAGAAGAATTGTATTCACGAAGAATTCTGACGCGTGGTAGTTTCAACACCAACGAAGAGGTGGAGCGAAAAAAAATGTTAACAATGGGGTCTAACAGCCCCATTGCTAATAATATACTCTGTTGGGTCGACCTCCACGCATTTCCCTTTGGAAACCATCATGGTTAATTCTTGTGGAATTTATGATGGACTAACTGACTTGTCTTTTCATCCTCACCTGTGAGGGATAATATTCCTCACTGGTGCCCCGCCAGCGTATACCGATAACACAGGTGGGGTTATCATTCCGTTGTCATCCATAAAAAAACACTAATGAAGATTAATATAAAATAAGTGTGAAATAGTTTTCTACCCATTTATAAAGAATTGATACATATGACTAGGCTGTATTGGGCCATTCTCTTTGCCTGTCATTTTTTTTTTGATGGGTGAAAATGTTATGGTAACCCCGCCTGCGCTAACGGGATACGCTGGCGGAGCACCAGCGAAGGGTGATAGATGAGAATGAAAACAGGCCAGTTAGCCCATCATGATGAATTCATCAGGAATTAACCATGATAGTGTCCAGGGGAAACCGCGAGGAGGTCGACGTGGTTGGGTATATTGCTAGCAATGGGATTCTCAGTTTCCATTACTAACAATCCCTTTTCCCCCTTGCCTGTCCATTATGGACGAATTTTAAAACAACAACATCATAGCATAGGGCATTGGCTTTTTTTTTTTAATAACAGCAGCAAACGAGCATGCGGTTCACCTGATGGTAAGTGACTACCGCCGCCCATGATCACCCACAACACCAGCGACATTGCAGGTGTGCTGCCGGCCTTTTAAATGTAAATTTAACTCTTCCATTATTAGGTCATTGTACGTATGAGTCGTGGCTAGTACAGCCAAATGGACGTAGGATTATTTAGAGGTGGGGGGGAGGGGGAGCTTGGTAAGCTGTGGCCACCTCAGTGTCTGAGTCCATAACGTCTGAACTATAAACTCCATTAAAAAACAATGTAAACTTGATTCTTTTTCAGGCTGAAATAGAACCATCGGAAAACAATCAGACCGACGGGCAGACAGAAGAAAACTCTACGGATACAGTGGAGCGACAAGAAAATAATGAGCTGGTAACACACAAACCGAATGGTCTAGTGGAAGCGAGCGCCGAGGTAAACTGCATTACTTTTTCCTCTTCAACCGACTTCAAAAATAGAGTCTTCAAAAATTGAGAATTTGCTTGTATTTTCTTTTATGTTTGCTACATTATAACTGCCAGTTTTAAAGTGATTTAAAATTCTTTTTTTTTTTTGTCTAAAGGGATATATTTACAGATTGGTTCACTCCATGAAATTAGGTAGATAGATAGATAATTTATTTACATTACTTACAACACACAAATTACAATACAAACATACACATAATACACAGTAAAAGAGGTAAAAGAATGAAAATAAAAAAAGCACAAAACAAAAAAAAAACAAAATATATAAAACAACAATTTCCTTGTTTTTTATGCGTGTGCCCATAGTAACGCAAAATGGTCACAACTCAGTTTATTGCTTTGCCCTCGAAAGAGCGAAACACTGATACTCAGTCGTGGCCAAGAGTCAGTCGCGAAATTTTTTAATTAAAATTTCTTAATAGAAATATAAATGCATTGTGTGTGTCCATACATTGGCTGTACTAGCCACGACTCATACGCACAACGGCCCAAATGAGAGGCTAAGCGCGGAAAACGGAGTCTTTCTCTGTCCATTACATTCGCCTTCATTTAATATCATATTTTAAATATATATATATATATATATATATATATATATATATATATATATATATATATATATATATATATATATATATATATATATATATATATATATATATATATATACCCAAATTGTGATTATCAGTGCTGGAATTTGCAATAATATATCATAGATATAATATATATGCATGTAAATATATATTAAAACTGGTCTTAAGTAAATAAAAAGAAAAGACCTTAGCAAGTAAAGAATGCCTACATACCTGTTTCTTTATTGTCAACGTTTAAAATTAACTAATTACTTTCATATTTTTTTTTTTTTTTTTAGTTAAACTCATATTCCGTTTTTAATTCCAGACTAGAATACAAGCTTTAAAATTAAGAATACAAGAGTTGGAGAAGAAACAAAATGGATCCTCTGAGGTGAGAGTTTAGTTCTTTTGGTATCATTTTGTTTTGTAATATATTTAGAGCATATGTCACTATTTCTTTCCATATTCAGGACGTTAAAAAAAGCATATAAATACTTGAGAAGGTAAATTTCAAATAAAATATATTTTTTTATTACATATATATCTGTCACGCCTGTCTCCCATTACTGCCTACCAGAAACAATGGAACGCCAAATGCTTCGATTCAAACAGACCTCTTTCGCTTCCTCCACATGTATCAATCTTTTCATACACGCTCGCCGGTTACGAGTACTTTTAATTTGGTCCTTATTGGGTTCTATTCGATGGACGCTTCTTAAAATATCTCTACCTAACTGCGGTTGCCAACTCGTATGCCAAGCGTGGCGACCACTGGCAAAGTTGGAGGCTCATGTTGAGCAGTGGACAGTTCAAGGCTGTTATGATGATGATTTTATCATTGCACCATATATACATACAGGCTCTGTTAGATACTTTATCTTTTCGTGTTCTCAAGGTTAACTGAAAGAAATCCCTTCAAGCCTGTGTGCATTTTTGTTATAACCTAATATCTATATTAGGGGGAAAGGGATTGTTAGTAATGGAGACTGAGAATCCCATTGCTAGCAATATACCCAACCAGGTCGACCTCCTCGCGGTTCCCCCTGGAAACTATCATGGTTAATTCCTGATGAATTAATCATGATGGGCTACTTCTGGCCTGTTTTCATTCTCATCTATCACCCTTCACTGGTGCTCCGCCAGCGTATCCCGTTAGCGCAGGCGAGGTTACCGTACCATTTTCATCCAATAAAAAAAAAATCTATATTAAAAGTAAATGGAGGAAGAAAGTATTTAAATAAATAATTAAAAATAAATTTGTTCCAGGCGAAGTGTTTGATATGTCTCGGAGGGTACACGTCGCCCGCGGTCTCCATACAGTGCTGGCATGTATACTGTGAGGTAACTTGATATTTACTCAACGAGATTATTTATTTATTTATTGTTTAAGGCAAACAAACAGCTAAAATAATACATAATTATATACTTAAACAGTAATTTGGTAGCCGCTAGAATTTGCACAAAATAAAATACAAGTAAACGAAACACAAAATTAGACAATACTAAAATTAAACAAAATTAAACAAATATAAACAAAATTAAACAAACAAATACTATTGAAAATTACAGCAACATTGTCAATAATAATCGTCAGATGTTAATAAAACATTTTTTCAGAAAAACACATTATTTGAAAATAATACTTGTATAATCATTAAAAAAAATTGATAATAATTTGGATAAAAAAAAATTAAATTATTAGATATAGATTAGATTAAATGAATGAAGGTGAATAATTTTTATATTATTATATGTACTACATCTCCCATATCTAGAACTAACAAAATTTTTCATCGTGCCTCCCACCAAACTGTTTATAATTACTCCTCTCCATCCAAAGGTTGCTTGCAAGAGATCGCTCTTAGCGATAAGGTCGCCCATTGTTTTCTCATTGTGATTATTTCTTGTAATTGTTTATATTTATAATAAGTTTACTATTGTAATATTTTGGAGGAAACAAGAGTATCTATCTGTCTGGCTAATAAGTCACATGTTCAGATTTTCACTATTTTATGTGCTTAGTTGTATGTCCCGGCGTAGAATGTGCCATCCCTTCCTTTCCCGTGGGTGTCGTAAGAGGGGACTAAGGGAGATCGAGGGATAGGCAGCAACGTGCCTATTAAAACATCTCTAAAGTCTGAATACGGTTGCCAATTCGCCTGCCAAGCGTGGCAACTAGTGGTAGATGGAGAAGGTTGTAGACTGCTGTTCACTCTCGGTCGGTTCAAACTCGGTCAGTGAAAATATCCCGGTCACGCGAACGGAGACGCGGGTAAACGCTAGTGAAAAATAAATATCTGTATGAATCAATGAGAACTTTATTTGCTTGAATACAGGTTATTACATTAGAAGTATTTAATGGTAAATACAGTATAAGCACCAGAGAGAGACTTTGTACAAAAGTCGTTTGCTTGGGCTTGATGAATTCATCAGGAATTAACCATGATAGTTTCCAGGGGGAACAGCGAGGAGGTCGACCTGGTTGTGTATATTGCTAGCAATGGGATTCTCAGTCTCCATTACTAACAATCCCTTCCCCCCCCCCCCCCCCCGCTTACTGAGAATTATTAATTGAGACTATAGTTCAATAAAGAATATTTTTTTTTTGTTGCAGGTTTGCTGGTTGCAATCTTTAAGGGCTAAGAAAATTTGTCCACAATGCAACGCGATCACTACTACCGACCATCTCAGAAGAATATATATGTAATTATATATATATGTATATATATATATATATGCTAAGGTATGATGATACGGCAAAGAAAATACCAAAATATGTAGAAAATTGAAACTAATAAATGTCGACTCGCGTCGTTTTGGCATTGTCTTCTAATGACAATCCTGTTTATTGGCAAAGTTGGTGACCCCGCCTGCGCTATTAGTATACGCTGGTGGGGGAGGTCAGTTGACTCATTGTGACGAATTCATAAAGACTTAAACACAATGGGTTCCAGAGGGAACCGTGTAGATAATGGCTTGATTATATGTTTATATATATGTATATATATACCCCCTATATTGCTAGCAGTGGACTCGTTAGACTCCATCACTAACAATCCCTTTTCCCCCAGTGAGGGTTGATAGGTGAGGGTAGAGTCAGGACCCCTTGTGACAAATTTACCTAGAATTTACCACGATGGTTTCTAGGCGACTGCGGTCTGACAGGAGATATTGCTGGCAATGGGGCTACTAGTCCCTTTTACTACAATCTGCCATTTCCCTCTCTGTTACACCCATATTTATTTTTTACGGCCATAAACTGTCCCATACATATTTTTTTTTGTATCAGGCCTTAAATAAAAGATAAAAAATTCTGTAATTCCTAAGTATTATCTCTCGTATACTTTAGTTCTGAGTCTAATTTATTGGTTTCAAGGCACTATTCGTATCGGAATTACTTGAATAGAACTCTTTAGAGTTATATTTTGAAAGGTAGAGACTAAAAATGATAGATTTTAATCAATAATAATAAAACAGTAATATTTGGATGATTTAAAAAAAAATATTGTAAAAAAAAGAAAAGATAAACACTTTTAACGTATACAAAGTTGAAAAGTAATATATAATTTTGTATAGTTTATATATATATTGCCATCATACCAAATATATATATATATATATATATATATATATATATCGTCATAGTTATAGAATACTGACGGATATGTATATTCAATCTTTGTCAGATCCGTCAGTATTCTACGACTATGAATATATATATATATATATATACATATGTATACATATATATATTTGTTATGGTGTCAAAATAAGGGGCAAACCTAACATCTCCCGTTTTCTGTCTCTAGCTTTCAATTTATTAATTATATATAAGTAATTGCTCAATGAGCCAATAACTATTTCAAGTCTGAGTTAATATTATAATTAATAGGATTATCGAATGGAAGCAGAGTTCTCGCAAAATCAGTCCAGCCTCTCTAGCCAAGTGACAGATGAATCTGTCGATAGGTACGTTTTCACTGCTTCATGCATGAGATAGTCCAAAGGATGAGCATGCTGAAGTGGCAATGGGCTGGCCAAACAACTGTTTTAATGGGGCTAAAACTACTAACTAGCCCCAACTATGGGGCTGGTCATATAGCTCGAAGAACAGACAACTGATGGGGAAGGAAGTTTTTTGCCTGGCGATCCCGTAAGGGCAAGCGCAGTGTAGGACGGACTTGCACTAGATGGAGGGACGACCTCAAATGCGTTGCAGGCAGTCAGTGGATGCAGGTGACTCAAGACCGTTCTCTATGGCAGTCTAACTTCAGCAGTGTACAGATAATGGCTGTGTGAACGTTAATAATGCATGAAATAACATGAGACAGCACCATTTATCATTTGGTAGTTCCTCTACCTACCGTTCCGTTCCTTTTTAATATCCCATTTCGGGTCCTGTTTGTTACTGGCATAATAGGCAACAGCCCTTTGCCAATATAAAAAAAAAATGTATTGACAGATTCGTTTGACACTTGTCTATGGCCTGTTATAAAGAGGCGGAGGCAGCATGGTCTCCGACCTTAGCCTGTTCTAAAACGGAACAAACGTACTAAAAAAAATAAAAATAAAGAGGCGGTAATTTTGTAATTAACTGTTTATTATTGAATTAAGAAAGAATTTTCTTTTTTTTTTTTGTTTTTATTACGCGTGGAGTATATTTTGCATAGACTCCTCTTCTCTCGTTTAAATTTTTTGAAGTTAGATGACTTCAAAAAATTTAAGTGACCGTTCACTGTATCTATGAATGGAATGTTGATTATTTATTTCATATAATGATGAAAAACAAGATATATTAGATGTTAATGGAAAAAAAAAGTGTGACGATTTCCGAACTGACTAATAGATATGGGTGATATATCCCTTTCAGACCTGAACGATACGGGCGCGAGTTGTAACTTTAAAAAATTCCAAAACCGCGCGCAATTCATTTTTACGCGCGAAGCTGAAATAACGTGATAGCGAGATTCTAAACCGGCCAATAAGAAATCGTTTTAGCGGTTAGGTGGTGCAGTAGTCTCGTGCGCGCCGGCAAGATGGCTTGGCTCCACAACACGAAAATATATTTAATATGAAAGAAAAAAAATCTTGGCTCTGAAAGGGATATAGAAATATTTATATATTGAAGTAACAATATATGTATATTGACCTAATAAAATATATGTTAAACATCGATTGTCCAATATATAAGTAAGCACTCGACTGAAACGAATGGAGAAATGTAACTGGTATGGGCGATATCGAAATGGTTCAACGATCCTGATATTAGACACGCCTACTGTCTGATACGCATTATACATATTTTTCAAGTTAAAATGTTACTTTCCAACCGGGGGCGCCGACTTCAAGAACAATTGGGTGCTCATGCTTTTTTGTTAACTAGATGTCTGTCTAGATACTTCTTATTGTTCCCTCCATAAGATTACAATAGTAAACTTATTATTGACTAGCGGCCCGTCCCGGCGTCGCACGGGTGGACATTTTTACATTTTAAAAAGTGACCATTAATGCTGCACACGCGACGGAAGCTTAAAAATGGAGTAACTTCTCCCGTTTCCCCAACATTTCCGTTCACCGCTCTGCTCCTATTGATCGTAGCGTGATTAGTATACTATAACCTGCCCAGGAGTATGAAGAATAATTGTACCAAGTTTCGTTAAAATCCGTCGACTAGTTTTTGTTTCTATAACGAACATACAGACAGACAGACAGACAGACAAAAATTTTCCTGATTGCATTTTTGGCATCAGTATCGATCACTAATCACCCGCTGATAGTTATTTTGCAAATATATTTCATGTACAGAATTGACCTCTCTACAGATTTATTATAAGTATAGATATAAACAATTACAAGAAATAATCACAATGAGAAAACAATGGGCGGCCTTATCGCTAAGAGCGATCTCTTGCAGCTAACCTTTGGATGGAGAGGAGTAATTATAAATAATATAGCTAGGTATATCATTTCAACTAAAAGACTGTATGCTTGCTGGACAAGCGAACGCGACCTCAACAATTCAATATAATTGAACTAGGATTACATTATTTCTGTATTCAAAAATGCACCGCCAACTTATTTCTCTGTTCGCCCAATGGTCGATTGGTAGAGAACACCGTCCGGTGTTAAGTCCGCCATATGTACATAGAATTTCACTGTGCATTAAAGTTTAAATAAATAAAATAGTCATATTATGATGTCTAAAGTCACGAGTGCTCCGCTGACTGCCTCTCGTGGGTGCTGAAGTCGCCGAGCTCCCATAGAGTTGGCCCTTGTTCCATCATCGTCATCCTTGATTCTGCCCAAGCATACCCTTGTTGTATCTATTGTAGAGTTCAACTTGTAAATATATTTAATCAATAATTATTTTACAATAAAACAAATAAATTTTTAAATTGTCCAAGTTAACAAAACACTCTCTGGTCGCTGGCCCGTGCGCGGTATGCGCGCGCAGCCGACAATCACAAAGCGCCTGCGCATCTTGCGAGCGAGTGCCGTGACCAAGCGTCGTGATATATATATATATATATATATATATATATATATATATATATATATATATATATATATATATATATATATATATATATATATATATATATATATATATATATATATAAATGTTAGTTTGTCTGCTTGTTTTTTTAAGTTCAATTGTATTATAAAAGTTGATGTATATAATAAACGTTGGTGAGTATCATCTCACCACACTATGAATACGACCAATCTTTGTATCGATGTAAGATGGCCGATTGTCAATAACTTTATTTCTATTTTAAAGAAAGTATTATACTAACAAAAGGGTTGGGATATTGCAGTGAATTTACATGGCACAGAGGAATAACACCCGAGTCCTCAGGAATGGCAACGCATGGGGGGGTATCATGGGCGAAACAGTATACTCTGTTATGTCCATGATACTGCTCATGTCTATAGGCGACGGTTACCACTTTACATCAGGTGGGCCGTCAGCTTGTTTGCCATTCTAAGTTGTTTAAAAAATAAAATATACTTAGGAATAACGATCGGTCCTTCTGTTATATTTTTATTTAAAAGCAATGACATGTTAAAATCGGTTTTGCTAAATAAAAAAGGAGTTAAGAACGCATAGACTTACTACTTACTAAGAAAACCCACGAAGTTGGCGCCCCCCTGTTTCCGTTATTTCGATTTAAAAGGATTCGATTCCACATTTCTGTGTGCTATTCGCACTGAATGTGTATATGTGTGTATGAATAATACAATAACTTGTGTAATAAAACAATACTATAAGTATTTAATAGTTCAGAAATCAATAAGGCCTGCGCAGTCGACGGACTTTTTTTTTTTTTTATTAAATGTTCTTTTGTATAACCCTTTCAGACGTGAACGATACGGGCGTGAGTTGTAACTTAAAAAAGTTCTAAAATCGCGCGCAATTCATTTTTACGCACGAAGCTGAAATAACATGATAGCGAGATTCTAAACCGGCCAATAAGAAATCGTTTTAGCGGTTAGGTGGTGCAGTAGTCTCGTGCGTGCCGGCAAGATGGCTTGGCTCCAAAACACGAAAATATATTTTATCTGAAAGAAAAGAATCTTGAGTCTGAAAGGGATAAACCATAGACTAACAACCCAATTCAGAAACGCCACTTGCCTAAACTTATTTCTGAAGATAATAGTTTAATTTAATATATATTATATGCAAGAATTGTATAGAACTAACCAACTATATTCATTTGAAATTAATTTGTCCACTATGTCAAATAATGTTTGATCGTGGACACAACGTACATTGCAGTGGCTCGGTAAATGAAACTGAAAATTAATGCGTTCATTAATTTATTACTTTTAAACACACTGACAAATATTCTGACTGAACTATATTAAATTAATTATTATTTTTATATAATAATTTACTTAACAACTGAAATGTAATAGTTAAGACACGTTTGCTTGTTCAAACGCCGAACGGAAGAGAGCGAGTCAACGATAATTATAGTTGCATTTTTTACTAGACCATAGACTATAAGAAACTAAGATCCCACCATTTCAGACAAATTATCATACTGAAGACTAGGCAGCATGGTCTCCGACCTTAGCCTGTTCCCTTACTGAACAAACGTACTAAAAACAATAAGATCCCACCCGTTAGGAATAAATTATGATTATTTGAAATGAATATAAAAATGAGATTTAAACATGTTGAATCATATAATATTGCGTAAACATAATTACATTTCAAAACGTAAAAATAATCAGATTTTTTTTTTATATAATTCCCGCCAAATTTTATAATCGGCCATGTTTGTCTACGTACATTTTTAGTACACATTCTGTCTGCGTACAAAATGTCCGTCGCCTGTGCAAGCCATTAGTGATGTATAAAATATCGATGCCTTCTATGAAGTTGTACAATAAAATTGTTATAAATTTAAGAGATTGTAAATAAACAATATTTTCTATGAATTATGTATGGTTTTATTTAATTTTTAAATAACAATTGGCCGTATAATCCCGGCATAGTATGGGCCGCCCCCTTCTTTCACCGTTAGTGTTGTAAGAGGTGATTAAGGGGACTTAATGGTCGAGAGATAGGCAGCAGCGTCGCTTAAGACTCACCAAGGACTAACTTCGTTTGCCAACTCACCTACCAAGCTTGGCAACTACTGGCAAAACCCTCCATCCAATAGGATGAGACTTATGTCCAACAGTGGACAGTTAACGGCATATATGATGATGAATTTAAATGTAGCTAGTGGCTGGTAAGAAATTTAAATGTTAATAAATTCTAACGGCTCTTTGTAAGCTAATAGTGTATCAATTGTCATGGATTATGCTGTCACAGAAGTCGACAAAATTATTTTAAAAATTCCGACAAATTGTTTTCTAATAGCAAGCTTTTGTCTGAGAGAACCTCGACCAAGCGTCTTGTGATTTCCGCATGCAGTATCGACTACTTTAATTTCACGCATCCCGCTATTTCGACGTCCTCGCATTTTTTTTTATTGACGTTGTTATCCCGCGGTTTTTATTTTAGTACATTGATTGATATGTATAATTAAGAGAAAAGAAGAAAAAGCTGAAGCTATACCATATCTACAGCTAGAAAAAAGTTACCTGAAAATAAGTTTGAGGGCATGGCGCTCGTAGATAAATTAAATTTAGAATTAAGGAATTATTACTTAGATATTTATTCTTTTTTTTTAATCATAGACTTACTTTATTTAAGGCGAATACAATTCTGCACAGACAAACACAAAAGTATATTAATATAACGAAGTAGTTCACAAACAATTACTAAATAACTCTATAGCATTACTATACAACTAATACGGTTGCAAATTTAATTAAGTTTTAGTTCCTAAACCGCTCATTAGAGGCAGCACAATCGTATGTTAACTAATTGTAACTATAAATGTTAAAATAATTAAGATTGATAGTAAATATGAAATCTCGCAATTCTTTTCTGTATTGAAAGTCATTTCTATTAATTTACATCAATTTATCTGGCTTGACTCAGGATCGTTCCTTCTATGGGAAAGACCTATGTTCAAAAGCAAACAAGCAGCTGATCATGATAATGAATTTATCTGAGGTGAGTATAATAAATTTATGAGTAAATTCTATTTGATGTCAATATAGTGATCATAAATATTATATATTGATTCTTCCCATAATATTTGCTTCAATCGTTCGCCTCTGCACTGACAAGGGTTTCTACTGCATCCCCACTATCAGGCTGAAACAATCAATTGTTATGTTATTATGATACTATGCTTAGGTATTATGACACACTTTTTTTTTAATGGCAAAGGGCTAATGTTGCCCATTATGCCACCAACAAACAGGAAACGAAAAAACTTGTTTACGTCGGTATTTCAATTAATTAAAAAGTTTTTTTGGTTGGATTTTAATTTTCTTATTAATCGACTTTAAAAAGAAGAAGGTTTTTAATTCGATTGTATTTTTTTATGTTTGTTACTTCATAAGTTCGTCAGTTGTAAACAGATTTGAAAATTATTTTTTTATTTGAAACGATACACTTATAGATAAATTCAATAGAAATTTTGTCATTAAAATAAAATTTTTATCAGTTCAGTATTTTAGTTTCCAATTCCAAGTGACTGGTTTTGACACAATTCAAGTCGGCTTTTTTTATAAGAGAAACAATTCAATTATTACACGATGTACATTTGCGTAACACACAGCGATGCATTTTATACATTTTATGTCGAAAATTGTCTTGTCTTAAATCTTAAGGTAGTCGAGACATAAATTTTTATTTTAATAAAGAATGTTCACCGTAAATTATTCTTCAAATAACGCAGGCAAATCTTAATGGAAACTAACCTGCATATCAGCAACGGTCAATGGTGGTTCATCCTCCCTTATAACCGTCTCCCCATCCAGTTTCTTCAAACCGGGCAGCCTTCTAGCAGCTTCTGCCCGCCACGCATCTAACTCACAACCATCGTACAGCGGGTTTCCGACGAACAGCAAATCTTCCAGGTGTGGCAATTCCTTTTTATTAAACGTACATATTTGGATTATTTTAGAAACAATTTATTTTACTTAATTAATCGGTAGGTATCAGCCTCAGAAAATGATGCGATCGGGCGATATTAGATCCGAAATGAATGCCGCGTGTGTACGACATTGAAATATGTGCCTTTTTCGGAGCCAAGGAAGGAAGAAAGTGTATATATAGTATATAAAGTGATTATTTCTTTTAATTATTTATATTTATAATAAGTTTACTATTGTAATTAATGTACCAATAAGTAAGTAATGTACCATTATCATCAATTAATAAACCTGATCTCAACCTACCTGCAGTTTGTTAAACTCACTCCATTCCTTCACCAGGTTGTTGCTCATGTACAATACTTTAAGATTTCTCAGCACATTGATGCCTTTTAGCTTTTCAATTAGATTGTACGAAATCCATAACTCTTCAAGAGTATCCCCTAAACATTCCTGGGTAAAATTAGATATTAGTTGCATTTTTAATAACAATAAGTGATAGAGAACCATACCAATCGCCGCCATACTAAAAGTCGCCTTATGATCCCGGCATAAAATGGGCTACTCCTTCCTTTCCCGTGGCCATCGTAAGAGGCGACTAAGGGAACTTAAGATCGAGCAGCAGGGATGAGCAGCAGCGTCCCTCTTAAAACATCATCAAAGCCTAGCTGCGGTTACCAACCCGCAGCTTAAGAGTTGCGAAGGCATGGCCTATTCTATGCCGGGACCACACGGCAAATTATTTTGAGTAATAACAATAATCTAATAGACTTACCATCCCAGCAAAAGACTTTAAATAGTTACGGCCCAGAGACAATATTCTCAGTTTTTTTAAAGTATTAAGTCCTGATACTTTCTCAATGGTATTCGTAGAGAGACTTAATTTTCTGAAATTAAAATTTTAATATCATTATTTTTAAGGGACTAGGAATGGTGTTCGCCTGCATTATCAATATTTGTTGGCAAGGCATCAGTGAGAGATGTCAGTTACTTTGTGAAGAATTCTATAAAAATTAACCACGATGGTTTCCAGGAGAAACCGTGTGGAGGTTCACCTGATAGGATAAATTGGTGGCAACAGGGCTATTAGACCATATTACTAACAATCTCTTTACCTCTGGCAACTCTATTTAGTTTGTAATTGCTAGTAAAGATTGAGAAATTGGAGTTGTACGTGTTCATTACATGCTACAGCGGTAAACTATTAGGCGGGCCGTATGCTTAACGAATATAAATACCATCATTGTATATAAAACAACAATGACAAGTACATAGGTTGATAATATATATTCTTAGGACTCTTACTTACTCGCAATTAACGAGACAAGCTAATGTATTATCCATTTTCTCAATCGGAGGCCATTGGAATATTAAACTCACTTCTGTAGCCGTTGCAGCTTGTTGACCAGTTTTATCTTCCCATTTTTTTATTGCTTCTTTAATTGTTGTTGCTTTGGCCATTATTATGGTTAAGGATAGATAAGCTTGGTTGATTGAGTTATAGAAATTATTGATAAAACAACTTTTGTTACTTAAGTAACACTTAAGTAACAAAATCTAGTAACGTCTATATTTTAGACATTATTCTTAATCTGTGGTCGCGTTATAATTGCTTAAATCAGCAAATATAATAATTACGAAAATTTTATGAACAAATTACAAATTTTATGATACATTTTAGATTATTAAAAAGGGTTAGTATGTGACCGGTAGTGCTGCCTCTATCGAGCTATTTTAGAACTAAATATACACTATGAATTTATGCTATTTGTTTACTAATTTGCTAATGGAACTGTTTATTGGAAAAAAAGTAAAGATTTTAGGAGAAAAATACATGTAACTCAGGCCTAGTCCTAATTTATCATCAAACCGTTCCATATATTATGTTAACCATTTCTTGAAAATTAACAATCATTCATGAATAATTTACGGAGTATCTGCCATTGTAAGAAATTACCTATCATTCAATGTTTGTCGTGCTTCCTTTTTATATTATTTTTATATATTTTACATTATATTCATTTCTATATAAATCAATCAAAATTATCAAATCTTCTCAATCATGCTTTAGTAACGCAATTAAATATTATTAATTTTTATAAGTTGCAAAAAGAATGCAAGTAGAATTGTAAATATTATAGTCATTTATTTAATAACAACAAACTTGTATTTCTTTAATGAATTAAAACACACTTAATGATCACATAGAATTGGAAGAAATCATATAGACATCTAAACAATGTGTAGTATTCATACACGATTTATAAATATATGTATCAATATAAATGATAGTGTAATAGGTTCATAAAAAGTAGATGTCGCAGCGTAACCAAAGACGCTTCATTCACGAAATGGCGTCCTATCATTGACTTGCTTTCCATATTTGTCTTTCTTTGCGAATTTTCTCAAAATTTCGTGTATATTTTAAGTCCTTAAAAGTAAAAAGCTACTCTTTTGTAAAAATAATACCGGTAAGTACGAGTGTCATTGCCATTTTGACATATTTTTGAAATCTCAATATTTTTTTAATTTTTTCTTTTCGATTTCTTTTTTTTTAATTAAAAAAAAAAAAACATTTTCCTGTCTTATGTATTATTGTATACGAGTTTTGTATTTTTGCTTACCTTTGCGCTTTATATTAATAGAAGTGTCCCTAAGTTCTATATTTATTAATATTGTTAAATATCTGAAATCTGCAAGCCCTACATAACCCCTAAGGACCCAGAAATCAATAGCAGTGTACATTTTTTTCGTGGTATGTTTGATTCCAAATCTTAAAAAGTTATTATAAAAAGTTATTTTTGACAATTATTGTTCCCGCTTTTTGAATTTGTTTGAATTTTTTCTTTAATTTTATTACCTAGTTATTTTTATTCTTTAGAAAATTGTATAAATATCCGCAAAATGACCTTTGATGTAATATTTGCTCCAATCGGTACCTATCTTTCATGTTATTTTTATATTTGTTTCAAAATATGATGTATAAGATTTCGTCCTATTAGTAAATGTTATGAATGTAATGCATAACAAGCACTAATTCATGACTAATCCAGGACAATTAGAATAAAAAGGATCCTGTGTATCAGTCTTAATTATTAATCTGTTTACCAAATTTCACTGAAAATAATTTTGAATATGAAACATTCAAGTGTTTTTACGTAAATATTACATAAAAATTTTACATCTACACCATGTTTTTGCCTTTCTTAATTAGGTATCCTATAATTTAAAATAGTTTGGTGATTTATGCAAAATCATTTAACTTTTTATGTGTGATTGTATAGCAAACATTTTGTATATATATCTAAACATTTTTACACACATATTTCAAATATATAATATAATATTGACTTTTATTAATATTAAAAATGTTAAAATGAGTTTTTTTTCACTACTTAGTACTTTACTGACTTAACTGCTTTGAAATTTAATATACACAAAATTTGAGATGAAAAAGATATAGAATACTTGTGCCCTGGTTAATTAATACATCCTAATCACCCATACAAAAACAAAAAGGCATAGTCGACAAGAGTCACTGTCCACACCTTAGCAGACTGGATAAAATTTTAAATTTCCGTCTTTTAGAAAAACATCTTTTAACGTAACCAGTGTTTTGAGCAAAGTTTATCCTGATTGCATACAATTTTTTTTTAATGAATGTAATGAAATGGTATCCCTATCTGCATTATCGGTATACACTGGTGGAGCACCTGTAAGGCGATGAGTAATAGGTGGGAATGAAAAGACAGGTCAGTTAACCCATCATGATGAATTTGCTTAGAATTGACCATAATGGTTTCTAGGGGAAACGGCAATGAGGTTGATCTAATAGGGTGTATTACTAGCAATAGGAGGGGAGGGGAAAGGGATTGTTAGTAGACTAAGAATCCCATTGCTAGCAATATACCCAACGAGGTTGACCTCCTCACGGTTCCCGCTGGAAACTATCATGGTTAATTTAATCCAATTTAGGTCAGTAAATAACATTTTTATATATCAATATATTAACAATATAGTAACTACTGTCCTTTATATTCCAGATTCGGCTTCAGAAATGTCTCAACCATTTCGTTATGTAAATGTGGTACCAAATATTAAAATAAAGGTAAGCATTTCTTATATTATGTAGTAACAATAAAAATCACGTAGGCATTTTATCGACTTTTGTACAAAGTACCAGAGGGAGACTTTGTACAAAAGTCGATTGCTTGGGTACCTCTGTCCCATTCGTGTTTTAACCGTAAAGCAGCTGTGTTTGCATGGCTGTGTTTCGGTTAGAAAGGTGAAATGGCGTGAATTTACTGGGTACAGAGGAATAACACCTGAGTCCTCAGGAATGGCAACGCATGGGGGTTATCATGGGCGAAACAGTCTGTTATGTCCATGGTACTGCTCATGTTTATAGGCGACGGCTACTAGTTAGTAGGTTTCTTCAATAGTCTTAAAAAAATAATGATTGAAAAATGTTTAAAATTGTGCAATGATCTTGGTTGATTTTTTTTCTTTTTATACCACTGAGGTGGCAAACAAGCATACAGCCCACCTGACGGTAAGTGGTTACCGCAGCCTATGAACGCCTGCAACACCAAAGGTATTACGTGCGCGTTGCCGACCCTGAAGAAACTTCTTTACCCCCCTTTTGAAGAATCCATGCTGTAGTCTCTTGGGAAAACCTCGGCAGGGAGCTCATTCTACAACCTGAGTGTTCGTGGGAGGAAACATCTCTGTAACCGCGCAGTACGCGACCATTGAGGCTGTAGGACATGAGGATGAACTCCCTGTCGATGGCGATTACAAATGACATTTGATATATCACACTCCAGTTTCCCATAGACCTACGAATATTCAACTAATAATTTCTTTTACAGAAAGAGGTAGTAGAAGATGATGATGAAGTTATTGTACATTGTCGGCTGTGTAGTAAGGGATTCGTGAGCGAGATGGCGCTGCGGAACCATGCCCGCATGGAGCATTTTGAGTCGTTCGCAACTGGAGACAGCAAGGTCTGGATGAGGACTCCTCCATCATCTGTAAGTATTACTTTGTACAATAGTCGATTCGTTGTGTTGTTGTGTGTTTCGGTTTGAAGGGTGGGATATGGCGTGAATTTACAGGGTACAGAGGAATAACACCTGAGTCCTCAGGAATAGCAACGCATGGGGGTTATCATGGGCGAAACAGTATACTCTGTTATGTGCATGGTACTGCTCATGTCTATAGGCGACGGTTACCACTTTCCATCAGGTGGGCCGTCAGCTTGTTTGCCATTCTAAGTTGTATAAAAAAAGTGTTTGAAGGCTGGAGACAATTGATACGAAAAGCATGACAAGCAATACTGAATACCCAGTGACGTCCATGGTGTAATTTATGTATTGCCACACTTAAGAACTAAAACAGCGACCTCAGTAATCTTAACACTAGATGTAAATACAAATTTTGCTGTTCCGAAGTATCGTTTAGAAAAAGTTAATAGGTCTTTTATGGGAACGGGCATTAAATGTTACAATAAGATACCGAAGGATATTTTGGATCTACCTTTTAATAAATTTGAAACTGTTATTTAAAAACACTTATTGAATAAAGCCTATTACACACTAAACGATTACTTGAATGACAAGCGTGCATGGTGTTAGTCGACCATGCGCGGGCTTTTGACGACAATGTAATTTTAGACATAGTACGTTTAAATAAATACTCATAATGTTAACAGAAATTTAAAATAATAACTATTGAGTTTCTTGCGGGCTCTTCTCAACAGATAACTTTCCGAACCCTGCAGTAGATTTTAAAAATGGCGGTTTAAAAGTGCTTGTAAACAAGACTATTTGAGTAAAGATGATTTGAATTTGAAGTGGTTTTCTTTGATGGGTGAAAATGTTATGGTGATCCCACCTGCACTAACGGGATACGCTGGCGGAGCACCAGTGAAGGCTGATAGGTGAGAATGAAAACAGGCCAGTTAGCCCATCATGATGAATTCATCAGGAATTAACCATGATAGTTTCCAGGGAGAACCGCGAGGAGGTGGACCTGGTTGGGTATATTGCTAGCAATGGGATTCTCAGTCTCCATTACTAACAATGCCTTTTCCCTCAAATTTGAAGTGTTGTGCTCCTATACCATTCAATATAATAACCATATTTCGCTCTTCAAACCGAAACAGCTATATAAGCATAGCTACTTTTTAACAGAGACGAGTGGGACAGAGGTTTTTTTTAATGGGTGAAAATGAAATCGTGACCCCGTCTGCGCTATCTCTATACACTGGCGGGGCACCAGTGAGAGATGATAGGTGAGGATGAAAGCTGGTCAGTTAGCCCATCGTGACAAGTCCACAAGAATTTACCACGATTGTTTCCAGGGGGAACCGCGTGGAGGTCGACCTGATAGGGTATATTGCTAGAAAGGGGGTTGTTAGACCCTATTACTAACAATCCCTTCCCCCCAGTGGTACAGAGGTACCCATGCATATGATTTATAATCTCCTGGCTTTTCCAAGATTTTCACCTTGGATTGTTCTTTGTTCCCTCCTTGTAGTCTAGGCATAGAGTATGCAGCCCCTTCCTTTCCTGTGGCTGTTGTAAGGATAACTAAGGGAAATGGTTAAGAAATAGGCAACAGCGTCCCTCTTAGAACCAAATCCTAACTGTGGTTGCCAACCCGCCTGCCAAGCGTGGCAATTACTGGCAGAATTCTCCTTTATGGGAGAGGGTTATGTCTTGTGGCTGATAAATGGTTGGCATGGTGATAACAATGATTTTTGTTCTAGCCAAAACGCAATGCATCTCCTGATCGCTTCGACCCAAATATACAGATCAAAAAGGAAACGGAAGAATTACTCTCAACCATGGAACCAGGCAACCTCATGAGCTTAGCCTCCGAGGATGTCAGCTACATCATCATCAAGGCAGAAGATCTTCCAAATCTGAAGGCAACCAAGAAGAAGGATGTCAAAGTGATGAAGGTGCCAAAACCTGTTACTACAAAGAAGGAAAAAGAGCCCCCGCAGCCCATTACGTAAGTTAGAAATTTATCGTTTCTTTTTTTTTATACGACTTAGAATGGCAAACAAGTTGACGACCCACCTGATGGAAAGTGGTAACCGTCGCCTATAGACATGAGCAGTACCGTGGACATAACAGAGTATACTGTTTCGCCCATGATATCCCCCAAGCGTTATCATTCCTGAGGACTCAGGTGTTATTCCTCTGTACCTTGTAAATCCCTATGGTTTTTTTGATGAGTGATAATGGAATGGTAGCCCCGCCTGCGCTAACGGTATACGCTGGCGGGGCACCAGTGAATGATAATAGGTGATAATGAAAAGGCAGGTCAGTTAGTCCATCGTGACGAACTCCACTAGAATTAACTGCGACGGTTTCCGGGGGGAACCGCGTGGAGATCGACCCAATAAGGTATATTGCTAGCAATGGGACTGGCGGTGCACATTACTAACAGAGGGAGACTTTGTACAAAAGTCGATTGTTTGGGTACCTCTGTCCCATTCGTGTTTCCACCGTGAAGCAGTTGTGTTTGCATGGCTGTGTTTCGGTTTGAAGGGTGGGATGTGGCGTGACTTTACTGGGTTTACTTTTCTATCTGTTCTCCTTTAACCAAAGCTTGTCTGTAAGAGATCGCTCTAGCGATAACACCGCCTTCTGTACCTTTATGTGTATATTTCAATCTGTATTTATGTTACTGTATTTCACTTGAATTATTCACTTGTCATTGTATATTTTTATTTATGCTGCAATAAAGAGTTAAATAAATAAATAATATTATAATGTTTAAAATAATCCAAAATTTATATTAAATTATTAAACATACATACAAATACAAGTGTCTAACAAATTTACTTTAAAAAATATCTACGATTCTCTTATGAAGAAATTGAACACACAACAATTTTCAATATTTTTCACCGCATAATTAGGTACATTTCTGCTCTACCAAAGGTCGACTGGGAGAGAATGCTTCCATATAATAAAGCTTTAAATCCGCCTTTTGTACCAAACATTTCTTTTTTGTAAAGTGGTTAATAAAGAAAAAAATAATTAAAATCAAAATATAATTAATTTATCTTTGAAATTAAACTTTACTTACTACATAGATAAAATTTTATCTCTATATCACTGCATAGTATAAAGTCGCTGTCGCTGTCTGTCCGTCCCTATGTATGATTAAATCTTTAGAACTACGCAATGGATTTTGATGCGGTTATTTCTAATAAATAGAGTGATTCAAGAGGAAGGTTTATATGTATAATACATACATAATATTGTAGAGGAACACTGATAATTTTAGATATTTCTAATGTGATGTAATGTGCACCCGTGCGAAGCCGGGGCGAGACGCTAGTCTAAGTAAATAAATAAATATACGTAAACAACATGTACCTACTGCGGTAATATGGTCGATTCGTGGAATCGGGTCGTCGAATTTTCATTTATCTTTAATTCTTTATTCGACACTTAAATGTTCCTAAACCGTGTGAACGATCCTACATACAATGCATCTGTAAGCTGACACCGACTTGACGATTTCTTTTACGTTCATAAATTTATTTATTTATTTTATTCTTTACTAGCGACCCGCCCCGGCTTTGCACGGGTACAATGTTGATACTAAATAGCGTCGCCGGCCCCCTTTTACATTACGACATCACATTAGAAATTTCTAAATTTATCAGTGTTTCTCTACAATATTATGCATGTATTATACATATAAACCTTCCTCTTGAATCACTCTATCTATTAAAAAAAAACGCTTAAGAATCCGTTGCGTAGTTTTAAAGATTTAAGCGTACATAAGGACGGACAGACAGCGACAGCGACTTTGTTTTATACTACGTAGTGATTGCAACAATAAAACTTTGTACAAGTGGCGAGCTTAATGCCATATGGCATTCTCTACCAGCTTGGTAAGTTTTTTTTTGATGGATGATAATGGAATGGTAGCCCCACCCGCGCTATCGGTATACACCGGCGGGGCAGCAGTGACGGATGATAGGTGAGGGTGAAGCAGGTCAGTTAGCCCATCGTGACGAATTCAACGAGAATTGTTCACGATGGTTTCCAGGGGGAACCACGTGGAGGTCGACCTAATAAGGCATATTGCTAGCAATGGGGCTGTTAAACTCCATTGCAAACAATCCCTTTCCCCCCACCAGCTAACCATTAGGTGAAAACAAAAAGCGTATGAAGGGCAGATGTGGTGAAAAATATGTGACGTAATTATACATAACAATACATAAGAAATACACATATAATACATTAACACTACTTTTTTTTATACAACTTAGAATGGCAAACAAGCTGACGGCCCATCTGATGGAAAGTGGTAACCGTCGCCTATAGACATGAGCAGTACTATGCACATAACAGAGTATACTGTTTCGCCCATGATATACTCCATGCGTTGCAATTCCTGAGGACTCGATTATTTATGACTCAACATAAATGTAATGTAATGACAAAAGTCGTTTGCTTGGGTACCTCTATCCCATTCGTGTTTCAACTGTAAAGCAGTTGTGTTTGCATGGCTGTGTTTCGGTTTCAAGGGTGGGATATGGCGTGAATTTACAAGGTACAGAAGAATAACACCTGAGTCTTCAGGAAAGGCAACGCATGGGGGTATCATGGGCGAAACAGTATACTTTGTTATGTTCATGGTACTGCTCATGTCTATAGGCGACGGTTACCACTTTCCATCAGGTGGGCCGTCAGCTAGTTTGCCATTCTAAGTTGTATAAAAAAAATGTATATTTGGTACAGGGGTCCATTCGAATGTCTGCAACCGTCGACCCTGGTGGCGGACGGCACATGCCACCAAATCTTCTTCTCGTGCTGCGAGTACTCAGTCCACTTCAGGGACGAGCACACCAGACGCCGCAAGGGGCACAGGTGCCAGGTCTGCGAGAAGCCGCTTCTCCTTTGCGACGAGGCGATACCATATCCATGCGAGGTAAGCTTCGACATAATCATCGTCATCAGCATATCAGCTGTTAACTACTCTCTGCTGGGGGGGGGGGCGGCTGGGATTGTTAGTAACGAGATCTAACAGACCTATTACTAGCACTATACCCTGCCGGGTCGACCTCCACGCGGTTCCCCCTGGAAAACATAGTGAAAACAAAGAATGGCAAACAAGCTGACGGCCCACCTGATGGAAAGTGGTATTATATATAAGTTTATCTCCAAAATTCTTCCTCACTGGAGGGAGACTTTGTACAAAAGTCGATTGCTTGGGTACCTCTGTTCTATTCGTGTTACAACCGTGAAGTAGTTGTATTTGCATGGCTGTGTTTCGGTTTGAAGGGTGGGATATGGCAGTGAATTTACAGGGTATAGAGGAATAACATCTGAGTCCTCAGGAATGGCAACGCATGGGGAGTATCATGGGCGCAACAGTACATTCTGTTATGTCCATGCTCATGTTCTCATTCTAAGTTGTATAAAAAAAAATTGACTCGACCAATATCGAATCCGACATCCGACATGTTCCCCACAACGCCATGAAGGTCGCCAAATTGTGTTTGTGTGTTTGCAGGTATGCGGCGTGGGTTTCCAGACCAACAAGGAGCTCATGGATCACATGTCTATAGTTCACGTGAAACTGAAGCCATTCGAATGCACAGTTTGCTACAAACGCTTCACACAACAGGTAAAAAAATATCTTGTTTTATTACAGAGAGAAAGGAAATAAACTAAAACTTAAAGTTTTGTTAAATATTTAATACTAGCGGCCCGTCCCGGCTTCGCACGGGTGAACATTTTTACAACATTTTAATAAGTGGTTATTGTGACATAACGATAATAGTTGGACATGTAGTGTCGGGAAGTTTTTTGTAGTTATCGATATTTTCTTCAATATTGTAAAACATGCTTTTGTTCTATCACCAATAGTTTCCGCAGCGCACGCGACCAAAGATATTTCATAGCATTTTTTTTACATCTTAAGTTACGTTACTAAAGTTTTAGTAAGGATCCCTAATCTTTTCTAGCAATAAATATATCCTATGTTACTCAGGGTGAATGTAGCTTTCTAATGATGAGAGAATTTTTGAAATCGGCAAAGTAGTTTTTGATTTTATTCATTACAAACATACATACACACAAAAATACAAATCTATCCTCTTTATAATATAATATTAGTGTAGATTTCTGATAAGATACATCTTTAAATTGCCAAGATCTTCTTTCTAAAATTCTAACTGTGATTGCCAACCCGCCTGCCAAGCGTGGCAACTACTGGCAAAACTCCCCTTATGTCCAACAGTGGACAGGTAATGGTTGAAATAATGATTCAATGTTTATATTCCAGAGCGGAGTCCAACAACATATGCGGATGCACACTGGAGACCGTCCATTCCCCTGCACCTTCTGCCCCAAAGCGTTCACCCAGAAGTCCGGCCTCGACCAGCATCTTCGCATACACACCAAAGTGAAACCGTACCGCTGTGTCATCTGTAACAAAGCATTCTGTCAGTCCGTACACCTCAAACAGCACATGCGGACACACACAAACGTGTCGCCGTTCCAATGCGGCATCTGTCAGAAAAAATTCAAGCAAAGCAGTCACCTGAAGTACCATCTCAAAAACCATAACCCCTCGAACATGACCGAGGAACAGAAGCATAAGTACGCAGAGCTGGTGGGCATGATACAGAAGGAGGTGGAAATGGAAGTGGATCCGGTGGAGATCCAAATCGAGGATATGCAAGGAGAGCAGTACGTAGTGGCCGTCCAGGGGGTGCAGAATGATTTCCTGGAAGAAGCGAGCGATGGCACGTGGAATGTGAAGATGGTTAACAATTGAGGCAAATTGACTTTGTGTTGTATCAAAGTGGTTATAGCAATTGTAATAGAAGGAATTAAAAATACGACTTCCTTGCCAAGAAATGAACTATTAAAAAAAATATAGTCTCACGAGATTATTGAAGGATTTTAACTATACTATTGTACTATCGGGTACTATCTGTATCACTCCAATATATATATATATTAGATATTCCGCTGGGTCATCATCCATTTCGAGATCTCCCATATCAGTCGGATATCTATGTTCATTACGACCGGGTGCCTCATTTCATTATTATATATTGGATAAACCCTATATATTATATCCATTATTAAATTAATTATACTAGTTTCTACCTTGAAGCAGTTGTGTTTGCATGGCTGTGTTTCGGTTTGAAGGGTGGGATATGGCAGTGAATTTACAGGGTGCAGAGGATTAACATCTGAGTCCTCAGGAATGGCAACGCATGGGGGGGATCATGGGCGAAACAGTATACTCTGTTATGTCCATGGTACTGCTCATGTTTATAGGCGACGGTTAACACTTTCCATCAGGTGGGCCGTCAGCTTGTTTGCCATTCTAAGTCGTATAAAAAAAAACAATATATAGATAGTGTTGGTACAATATATATGTATATTGCTGTATGTTATCCACACACAGCATACAAACAAATCTGTTCAGGCGTTTAGAAGTTAAAGTGGAATAAAGATACACAAATGAACCTTGAAAATATTTATAGGTTATTCATATAAAATTTTTATTTTGAATTTGTCTACCATCAGACTGGCCGTATGCTTGTTGTTTGGCCCTTCGTGGTATAAAAAGTTAACAGCAATTATTGTGCAATTTGTTGGACGAATCGCAAAATACATAATAATTGATTACAAAACAATTACTGAAATGTTTTGATGCTGTATTAAAAGAAATGCTATCAGTAACTGACCTCTTTTAGCTTTGTTTTTTTTTTAATATTGTTTTTATAAATTATTTATTCAAAAGTTTTAATGTTTTAATGAAATGTAGAGAAAATATAATAAATATATCTTTGTAAACAAAACCACTCGGAAATGATTTGACAATGATTTTAGCCATTTTACTATTTAAATAAAAAAAAGATATTTGCAATAAGTATCTATTTTTCTCTTTATGCCCATCCCGTTTCAATTTTTTTTATATACAACTTAGAATGGCAAACATGCTGACGGTCCACCTGATGATAAGTGGTAACCGCCGTTCCTTATTCTTTGAGATAAAAAAAAATCCAAATCGGTTTAAAACTGATTGAGTTATAAGGTACAAACATAATAAATATGGGATAAGGGGATTGTTAGTAATGGGGGTTAACTACTCCTTTGCTAACAATGCACCGTATCTGGTCGACCTCTACGCAGTTCCACCTGGAAACCATCGTGATAATTTTTTGTGAAATTCGCCACGATGGGCTAACTGATCTGTTTTCATCCTCACCTATTATCCCTCACTGGTGCCCCACTAGCGTATATCAATAGCGCAGGCGGGGTTACCATTTCATTTTTACCATTAAAAAATAACAATAAATATAGTCGGTTGGAAAAGGGAACAAAATACCCAAAGAATAAGTAAAAACTAGCATTTAAAGCAGTAGAGAGACTTAATTGATCAAAGAAAGAGATGAAAAAAAAAGGAGACAACAATATAAGACCTAAAAGAGAAAAAAGCTTTTATTGGTCTTCAAAAGTCTTATACAAAATGCATTACGGTATAAACACGAATAGGACAGAGGTGGCCAAGCAAACAACTTTTATACAATCCTTTGGTGAAGGTCCTAGATGGCGTTAGAGTCGAGGTTTGTAGTTTTCATTAGTTTTTTTTTTTTTTTTAATCATGATAATGGCAGGAATCACAGTAAAATACCAACAAAAGAAATGCTAGAAGAGTATTGGGACAATCAATATATTCTAGAAGAGCTTTCTCGACCAAAGACCAAGCGGTACATCCGTACGTATCAATTTTATAACGATTTAATTTACTTTTTATTTTTTATTTATCGCCAAAAAAGCGTTCCATTTAGCGTAGTGAAAAAAAAATATAACAAACAATATTATAACAATTTGTACAATCAATAATCTATATAAGCCGTACATAGCAATTATTACAAGAAATTAAATTAATATTATAATTATGGAGGCATACCAAATGATATGATTTCATTAGTTATTTAAGATTTAAAAGTTTAGTTAGCTTATATAATAATAATACTTCTAAGTCATATGCATAACTGTGTAAATAAAAAATGAAAAAATGTAAATAATTAAATTGTATCATTTTATTCATTAATTTACGTGTGTTAAATGTGAACGGTGTGGACTGCCGTTCGGTGAGCGTGGACTGTAGGGGCGTTGGTTCAGGCTGGAGTGAAACACAGGGATTACTCTTCTGAAGCCTCCGGTACCGTCTGAAGAGAGTATTTTTCTTCTTGTCCTATTTCTTCTCGAGAGTGTAGTGCGTCGCTGCTCGGAAGCGAATGCCGCTCGACGAGAGGCGGCCTATCTTTATACCCGCCCGCTCGCACGATAACATTTCCAACTCGCGTTAGCGAATCTGCGCGAGCGGGACGGGGCGAGAAAGAACGAGACGCGTGTCTCTTCAGATCGGTACTCTATAGCGTTTATTTATTGCAATTTACAATTTCTTAATTCTATTTATTGTTACAATTTCTATTTCTATTCGTAGGTAATAAGGACAACACACAAAGGAATACTTTATTTAACTTACACTATCTTAAATCTATGTAAATCTATATAAAATAACAGAATACAAAACGATTAACTAGGACTTAACAACTATAAATTACGATATATACAAATAATGTCGCGAACAAAATGGCTCAAATAAAGTGTTTATCTATCTATCTATCTAAATAATCGTAGTGCCATAGATTAAGAATATCAATTTTTGTGACATTGACAATTTTAATTTATGTCAGTTCATTCCGACTAACATTCCGACATATGATACCATCAAACTGTCAGTCAATCTTTTGTCATCAGTCTGATAATTTTGTGCTGTATCTTACTGCGTCATACACCGGTTGTTCCTTATATTTTATGGAATTATTTTGGACAAATATTATTCAGGCTTTAATTAGTGTAACAAGTGCATTTTATGATGTGAAGTTATTTGAAATACAGCTGGAAGACACCATTTGTTCAACTACAGAAGGTAAGTTTTAGTTAAAGGTCATTGTTTGTTGATTCGGCTAAAATTAAAATTCTGTACATGTGTTTGTGCTTAGGGATGCGCTTATGTAGTTACTATTATTTTTGTATCGATATCTAATCGATTTCAACTTAATAATAAATTAATAATAAAACCTTTGATTGAGTTTAAAGTCTAATATTTGTATACATTTATCTACAATATATTATTATATGTGGGTAGTTTTATTGGATATATTATTACTGTATATCTTATTATATTAAAGGACGTAAGACTAACTCAAGGTTTTTCAATATAATTCTACGTCTCGATAGAATGTTTTGAACAGACATCATTCATCAGAATTTAGTACACGACTATTATATTTTAAGATTTTCATTTTATTATCTTTCCGTAGGTAATGTGTATTTCTATTACATCTTACGTGTTAAATACAACAGACTCTTTATCAACAACTATTATTTGGCTATTGATTGCATCTATTTATTTTTTGCGAAATACTTATCTACTCTTAATATTCCGAACTAGCTATTTTAACCTTTTGACCTCTAGGTTTAGTAGTTGTTGCCATGCCCTTTCAACTTTTTTATATTGTACCTATGTACTTGGTTTTTTTATTGTAACGGTTTTAAACTTTGCACAATATAATGTATTGATAGTACTGGGGAAAAAGGATGCTCCATGGCTAGCAACATACCCTATCAGGTAGACCTCTATGCGGTTGTTTCTGGAAACCATTGTGGTTATTTTTTTCAAATTTCGCCACGATCGGTTATCTGACCAGCTTTCATCCCGGCCGGTGACCGGTCGTCCCTCGAATTGGGGACCGGTAGACGGCAGAGGTCGCCAGTTCGGGGGCCGACCACATACTCATTTGTTGCAGTATCCAGCCTTACATTATATTGTATTGTAAAAGCTTTATTGTACATAATTTATATTGGAAACATTAACATTATAACATTATTTTTTTTACACTTTAACTCTTTAAAAAAAGCCCGAAGTATAATTTTTGATAGTTTGTGACTTGATGATGACGTAATGTAGCGCTTTACTCGCGGCATTGTCTGCGTGACCAGAAAAAAAGTAATCGATATTCTTAATTCGAAATAGTTTCTTTTTTACTGTATCGAAAAATCCGACACCATCAGTACAGGCAATAATATTCGTTTATTTCTCGATAAATATTTCTAAAATAGATATTTTAACATTTAGACAAAAATATGTTCCAAAGCCGAGTTTCAAAAATCGAAACTGTTAGCAGAAGTATATTAGTATCACTAACAAGTAAACTCAAACAGTTTAAACGCATTTTTATCGAAACAAATTTTTCAATATGATTGATATGTTCTAATGAATCTACTAATTAGAATTTTAATATGGATCTTTTTTATGCCCTTTTATGTCCGTCTACCAAAGTTAAATCTAAATTTTGTATTTTACTGGTATGTAAAATACTGTATTGTAAAAAAAAAATAAGAATATTTTAATTTCTTTTTTATTTGTCTAGAAAGGTTGGAATCGTGGCAACCCTGTCACGCCCATTTTTACCTTTACTTTACTAGCCTATAACTTATAATTCTTAATTTTTTCGTGTCGTGTTTAGACGTTAATAGATAATTGATAAAAACATAAAGGGTAAAGTTTTTTTTAATGCTTTTTGATAAAAACGTACAGCTCGAAAAAACGTACCAAATTCTCGTCTCTAGAATACCTTTCTATTCGATACTTATTGTTATTTTAATTATTTTTAGATTTGTCGATGCATTTCGTTTCTGTACGTCCCTATTTGCACTCGCATCATGTCATGTCTGCTTTTTATGTGTGTGTGTGTGTGCGCGCGTGTGTTTAAACGTCAAAATTCTTGGAAATCGCTACGGGAATTTGTTACGGAGCGGACGTTCGCTCGATACAGGTAAACGGTTTGATACCCCGGCGATAGGATAAAACAACAAGTGGCTGTCTGGTTAAACGACGACGCACTTGAAATTATTAGATGTAAAAAAAAAAAAAAATTTTTTTATTTGTTTTATGATTTTTATTTGATCGTTCGGATTTATCTTCAAGGACTATGTTATTAAATTTGTTAATAATTTATTAATTAGTGTGTCAATTAGTGTTTTCTACATCGTGGGAATATTTCAATGGCGTGAGTACACTTTTATCGTAATAATATTGTGTAGGGAAACTGAATTTTGTTGTGTTATGATGAGCTTTATTTTGTATGTGCATATTTAATTTATTTCTATGAATGTATTATTGTTTAAACGCAATTTTTCCTTAATCGTTTCTGATGTATGTTACAACAAAATTATGTTTTTGTCTGTCATAATCACGTAATTATTGTTATATTAGTGATTTTTTTAAATAAATAAACATGTAATAGTAACTGTGGCTGTTTTATTTTTGAGTTTGTAGTCAAGTTAGGCGGCTCATCATGACAAATATACTAGAAATTAATCACAGTAGATTATAGGGTTTAAGTGGAGGTCGACATGGGACTCTACCATGAAATGAAATTTCTTAATTTTCAGACTCAATTTCTTGTTTTGTTTATACATAAATAGGCCAAATAAATAGAGATTAACATGTCGTTCGTCATAAACTCTACCATAATAGTCCAAAGGATGGATATTTTAACATTTTAAATATTTTTAAAAGGTATTATTATGTAATTTTAACATCGAATTTGTGTTTCATTCGGCCCCGAAATTTCGGCGAATATTTCGCCTTGTAGGTCCCGTTATAGATTTTTTTTTTATACAACTTAGAATGGCAAACAAGCTGACGGTCCACCTGATGGAAAGTGGTAACCATCGCCTATACACATGAGCAGTACCATGGACATAACAGAGTATACTGTTTCGCCCATGATACCCCCCATGCATTGCCATTCTCAGGTGTTATTCCTCTGTACCCAGTAAATTCAATGCCATATCCCACCCTTCAAACCGAAACACAGCCATGCAAACACAACTGCTTTATGATTGAAACATGAATGGGACAGAGGTACCCAAGCAATCTACTTTTGTATATAGTCTCCCTCTGATATGCGCCGCCCCTTCCTTTCCTGTGAGTGTTGTAAGAGGCAACTGAGGGAAGTTAATGGAAGAGGGATAGGTAGCAGCGTTCTTGTTAGAAATTACTAAAGCCCTAACTGTGCTTGCCAACTTTCCTGCCAAGTGTGGCTACTACTGGCAAAACCTTCCCAAGGGGGAGGCTTTTGTCTAGCAGTGGACAGTTAAAGGCTGATATTGTCATAGTCGTAGAATACTGACAGATTTGACAAACATTACATATATAGATCTGTCTGTATTCTACGACTATGACGCTATGGTGATGATGATGATGATTAATATAATTAATAACTAAATTATAATATAGTTATCCACCCCGGCTTTGCACAGGTTGATAAATACATAAATTAGTATTTTTATATCAGCTTTTATAGACAATTGTTTGTTTTTTTTATTTGATGGGTGAAAATGGTATGGTAATCCCGCCAATGCTGACTGGATACGCTGGCGGAGCACCAGTGAAGGGTAATAGATGAGAATGAAAACAGGCCAGTTAGCATATTATAATAAGGCATATTGCTAGCAATGGGGCTGTCAAACTCCATTGCTAACAATCCCTTTCCCCCCCCCCGCCATAGTATTCATAGCACAGGCAGTGTTACCATTCTATTTTCACCTATTAAAAAAAAACTGTCATATCTGGCTTCTTGTCTATAGGCGGGCTCATATTATTAATTATTAATATATATCCACATTGATAAAGTTTATTTCTCAAAATTACACATAAATTCTATATATGTAATTTTATTTCTTGGAATTTCTATGTATCTCCAGATAAGCATGGCATTACTACACCTTATCTATTCAACTGATAATGTTATTTTACAACAATCTTTCAAATTTTTTTTTTTCTTATCCGCCATATTTAATTGCAGACGCTATGTAATACTCAGAATAAGGAATTACGTAGAAGGAGTAATAAAATTGTCAATTCATAGCAGGTTAGTGTGTAGAAAATGTTATACGGCCGTATAACCCTACCAAATTCAGATGCAACCTGCTTGCATACTTTCTACATAAACTGTGTCGAATATATAATCTAGTAATGTAAAATTTGTCATTGACAAATAATTGACATATGAAACATTTTCTATGATGGTGTATCTTTCGTCCTCTTTTTACTAATTATATTTGCATAAGAAGAAAAGAGGCAACCGTATGATTTACAGTTTTAATTTTATCATTCCTTCTATGTAATTCCTTGTTATTAGATGTAATATGGACTGTTTTAGCAAAAAATTTCTACATTATGGAGTCTAGAATGTCAATTTTGAATTTTTTTTTTTTACAACACGGGGCAAACGAGCATGCGGCTCACCTGATGGTAAGTGACTACCGCCGCCCATGATCACCCACAACACCTACGGCATTGCAGGTGTGCTGCCGGCCTTTTAAAAAGGAATATGCTCTATATGGAACGTCTTTTTTTTATTTTGAAGGGATGGGACATGTCAGTGAGATTACAAGTGTATGGCAGACGTAACACCGTAGTCCTCAGGATTTTTTATTTTTTTTTTTATTTTAAAATGATATAAATTACAGATATAAATTTTAATTTATATATAAGACTTGCATCTTGCATTTATACTAATTACAGATGCACACAAAATCTAAATGGTTGTGTTGTCCCAGCATAGAATGGACCATCCCTTCCTGTCCTGTGGGTGTCGTAAGTGATGGCGAGGGATGGGCATCAGCGTCCCTCTTAAACATCTCTAAAACCTAACTGCGGTTGTTAATAATTGCCAAGCGTGGCAACTGACAACCAACAAATATTAGATTTATTTTTTTAATGTAACAATGGCATAAGACAATGGCGGTAAGGTCTTTGATTGGCTTACAGTATAGTACCTCTTTTTAGTGCGGGTAAGACACTAATTCTTTTCGCCGGCGCGTCGCTTCAGTGCTTAGTTCAAGTGTAGCATTAGAGCGGTGCGCACGTGTTCCGCGTCACTCTATTATCATTCTATACTATACGAAGCTTTGGAGCGCACGTATACGCATTGAAGAAAGTTTACCTTGCTGTAAATATTTTATTTGTCATTTTATATTGTTAATTTGAATAAAAATCTGATATCACCAGATTGGTGATTGTAAATTAATTGACAAAGCTATTAGTG
The DNA here is from genome assembly GCF_026898425.1 of Galleria mellonella. Classification (NCBI taxonomy): domain Eukaryota; kingdom Metazoa; phylum Arthropoda; class Insecta; order Lepidoptera; family Pyralidae; genus Galleria; species Galleria mellonella. The sequence continues at coordinate 1,230,214 of NW_026442002.1, read as the reverse complement.
ATTGATTAGGGCTACACTAATTGATCAGTGGAGTCTTATTGGTTGAATTAAAATCTAGTAACAATTACGTCATTTATAAATATAAAAGGTATGTATAATTGTATATTTGTTTATGTATTAATAGTTGTAGTACTTCATCTGCCTGCTAACGAAATGCTTTCTTACTGTACTGGGTTGACTGGAAGAGATCTATATCTATATATATATATATATATATATATATATATATATATATATATATATATATATATATATATATATATATATATATATATATATATATATATATATATATATATAGATAAATTCTTTAACTCACTGTCGAATTCATCGTCATCTTCCTACCCTTATCCCAATTAATATTTGTGGTAGGCGTAATATGTTTTTCTCTCCCATTCTCATATTCTCCGCGCTCACTCCCATTCTGGTCGTATCGTCTTCCAGACAATCCATCCATGTATCCAATTATCCGCATGTGCAGAAAATATAACAATGTATGCAAGGAGCTTGATATTTTCCAACAATTCTTGCAACGTTACATTAAGGCTGCCAATTTGTTACCTTAAATTTATAGCCGTCATTTTTTTTTAATGCTTCTAATAAAGAATGTTATGCAGAGCAGTTATTGGAGTACAAATTGAATGCTGTTTTATGTAATATTTATTTTATAAATTTATTATTTTGTAATCTGTTGCCTTGCTATAAATAAATAAATAAATATGTTTTTAGGTCTTTCTCTGCCCATCACTAAATCCACTATCTAATTATTGTAAATAATATCAAATTATTATTTATTTCATCATCATCATCGACTTTTAATTGTTCACTGCTGAACATAAGCCTCCTTTTTGAGGGTTTTGCCAGTAGTCGCTAAGATTGGCATGCAGGTTGGCAATCGCAGTTAGGCTTTTTAGAGTAAAGATGTTTTAAGAGGGACGCTGCTGCCCATCCCTCGCCCTCTCTTAGTCGCCTCTACGCCCACGAGTTAGGAAGGGGTGGCCTATTCTATGCCGGGACCACTTTGCCAGCCATATTGCCAGCAATGGGGCCCTTAGTCTTCATTATTAACAATCCCTTCTCCTCCAGTAGAAGGTGACTAAAGAAGTCGTCTAAGTATGTTTAGATCATGCTCCTGCCACCAAGTAGACGTGCTTGGAAAGAGTAGGGCATAGTGAGCTTGTGTAGGATGAAGAGCCCACCACCATCCCCCACCCCTTATTAAGATATCGAATCGGTATCCATATTATCAATGCCTAAATTGGTAACAAATGCACGTCAATTAATAGTAGATTAGCAATGGAAATTAACAGCCCCAAATCATAGTCGTCTTATCAGTCATTAAATGTCTACTGCTGAACAGAGGCTTTCCCCTATTGAGGGGTGGGGGGGTAGTTTTTTAACGGTATACGCTGGCAGAGCACCAGTGAAGGGTGATAGATGAGAATGAAAACAGGCCAGTTAGCCCATCATGATGAATTCAACAGGAATTAACCATGATAGTTTCCAGGGGGAACCGCGTGGAGGTCGACCTGGTTGGGTATATTGCTAGCAATGGGATTCTCAGTACCCATTACCAACAATCTCTTCCAGCAAGCAAAACCGCAGCCTATAGACATGAGCAGTACTATGGCCAAATAATACTGGGACTCTTTATGCGTTCTCTAATGCCATTTTTGAGGACTGCGTTGTTGCACCTTCATACCCGGCAATTTCACTCCTAACTTTTGTTTTAAACCGACTTCAAAAAATGTCTTTATTTATTTATAGGATCACCCACATAAGATACAGCGAAACATTTCAATACAATACACTGGTAGATTAGATCTAACTGTTCTTACATTTATAGGCGACCACAGCATGCCTTGTGTTTGATAAACATTAAAATAGAATTAAATTATTAAATGTCATTATATGAGTAAAGATATTAACAATATGAATAATAATATAATATAAATAATGGGAATTGTAATTAAATTATTATAAATTATAAATAAATATAATGCAATGGCGAGGTACATCAACATTTTAATTTAGCCATGAATACAGAGTGAATATCGTTGTGAATATCAAGTTCAGTTCAGTTCTGGCCTATATTTTTCAATCAACGCATTTCCATTGCTATTCAGCGTGGAAATGCAGCAAGTCTCCTACGTACCCTACCAGCTGGCAGTGATCTCACAGAAATTTTTTATCGTTTATTCGGTTGATATTTCTTTGTGTTTGTTACCAGTTAATAAAATTTGTTTTTTTTTTGTTTCAGACAAACATAAGGATTGCAAGACCTCAGTTAATACAATTTGGTGAGTGTGTATGTGTGTGTGTTCAACTGTGGATGTAGTAATGTACAAAAGAACTTTATCTTGTAGAAGTACCAGGTAATCGAAAAAATAATATATTAAAATATAAAAATGTAATATTGTATGTACATTTGGTGGACTTACCAGAGGGAGACTTTGTACAAAATTCGTTTGCTTGACTACCTCTGTCCCATTCGTGTTTCTACCGTGAAGCAGTTGTGTTTGCATGGCCGTGTTTCGGTTTGAAGGGTGGGATATGGCAGTGAATTTACAGGGTACATAGGAATAACAGTTGAGTCCTCAGGAATGGCAACGCATGGGGCGGTATCATGGGCGAAAGAGTAAACTCTGTTATGCCCATGGTATTGCTCATGTCTATAGGCGACGGTTACCATTTTCCATCAGATGGGCCGTCAGCTTGTTTGACTACTTGTTTGTTTGTGTATACTGAATCGCCCATGATACCGCCCCATGTGTTGTAATTCCTGAGGACTCAGGTGTTATTCCTCTGTACCCTGTAAATTTACGCCATATCCCACCCTTCAAACCGAAACACAGCCATGCAAACACAACTGCTTCACGGTAGAAACACGAATGAGACAGAGGTAGTCAAGCAAACGACTTTTGTACAAAGTCTCCCTCTGGTGACGTTTTTTTTTTCTATAAAATAACTGGTTTTGCCACAATTGTTATTTGTTTTCGTCTTGTGAAACATGATAGTTGAGTATTTGTTAATTTCAGAAGCAAGATGTCGCTCTGGGCCAGGGCTCAACAGCTCCCGCCGGAGTGCTTGCAAGAGGTAATAATTATACATACATACATACATGTCTGTCACGCCTGTCTCCCATTAGGTTAGGCAGAAACAATGGAACGCCAAATGCTTCGATTCAAACGATCATCAATCTTTTCATACACGCTCGCCGGTTACGGGTACTTTTAATTTGGCCCTTTTTCAGCACGTCGCCTAGTAATAGGTAATAATTATATAGGTAAAAATTTCGTAAACACTCTGTCATGGACATAACAGAGTATACCATTTAAGTATAATTAATTTGAAGTAAAAATTACAAGACACTTGCATCTAGTTCAGATTTTTTTATTAGGATGCAACAATATTTATTTATTTATTTAACTCTTTATTGTCACCAAAAACATAAAAATAAACAATGACATAAAAACAATTCAAGTGAAATACACTAGCATGGAGTACAGATTAAAATATACACATAAAGGTACAAAAGGCGGTCTTATCGCTAGGGCGATCTCTTACAGGCAACCTTTGGTTAAAGGAGAACAGATAGAAGTGGGCAGGTGGCGCGAGAGGGAATTAATATTTTTTATGTATATGTATATACTAGCTGACCCCGTAAACGTTGTTTTACCACTTATTGCGAAATATAAAAATCGCGATCAAAAGACAGGGGTTGATCGTAAAACGGTGAAAATTTGAGGTTGTATGTATTTTTCAATGCTAAATCATAATAAAATAAAAATGAAAAAATTTGTTAATGAAATAAAAAATAAATATTTTTGGGGAGGGTCACCCTTATCATTGAGGGGTATGAAAAATAGATGTTGGCCGATTCTCAGACCTACCCAATATGCACACAAAATTTCATAAAAATCGGTAAAGCCGTTTCGGAGGTGTTTGGTAACAAACACCGTGACACGAGAATTTTATATATAATATATATATAAAAGAATGATGGAGGACTATATATATATATATATATATATATATATATATATATATATATATATATATATATATATATTCTTCTCTCAATATATACTCTTTCCTTTTTTTTTTAATGTCTGTTGTTATTTGTTTGCTGTAAGTAATGTAAATGAATTATATATCTATTTATCTATTTTTTCATATTATTCCAGGTACGCTCCATTTACAGAGACACTTTCCCCATCGAAGTTCGCCACTGTTTGGCGTTATGGATTGAGAACAGAGTGTGGTGAGTATACGATTATATTTCATTTTATTTATTTACTAGCGGCCCGTCCCGGCTCCGCACAGGTGTACACTTTTGCGGAATGGGGACGTTAATCACCATTGCTAGTAATATACCCTGTCAGGTCTACTTCCACGTGGTCCCCGCTGGAAACCATCGTGCTGAATTTCTGGTGTTTTCATTACGATGTGCTAACTGACCTTTTTCATCGTCACCTATCATCTCTCACTGGTGCCATGCATCTTCCTCCAGCCAGCTCTATCCCAGGCCATATCCTTTATCTCTCTATACGACATGACACCTAGTATTTCCTTTATCTGTCCCATGTAGTTAATCCTCGGTCTTCCTCTTCTTCTTTTGCCCTCTATCATTGTCATATATATATATATATAAAAAGAAAAACTGTTTCTATCCCGTTCAGGAATGTGGAGTCGGAGGAGCAGCAGCAGTTCTTCGTGGACGAGCTGGTGCACGAGATCAGCACGCACGCCGACATGCTGCACACCCCAGATATGTTCGTCACCAAGATGAAGCTTCTGGAGGCGGCCAAGAACATACAGATGCAGTACGGGTGAGTGAAATGCGTACCCCATACAGCCCATACACTTCATACAAAAATGCCAAATAGAAAAACAAGTGACGCAGTTCGCCTGTGGACCTCAAACGCTTACAAGCTTCGAAACCTCTGTTAAATCCTACCAGAGGGAGACTTTGTACAAAAGTCGATTGCTTGGTTACCTCTGTCCCATTCGTGTTTCAACCGGGAAGCAGTTGTGTTTGCATGGCTGTGTTTCGGTTTGAAGGGTGGGATATGGCGTGAATTTACTGGGTACGGAGGAATAACACCTGAGTCCCCAGGAATGGCAACGCATGGGGGGTATCATGGGCGAAATAGTATACTCTGTTATGTCCATGGTACTGCTCTTGTAAATACCATGTAGTCTTAAGAGAAAACCTCGGCAGGGAGTTTCAGGGAGGAGCAGAGAAAATTTCTTTGAAACCGCAACATACGTGATCATTTAGGTTCAAACGTGTAAGGATGAATTCCCTGTAGATGGCGTACAGTGCGATGATAAAATATGACTGTGGGCATCGTTATAATGGTATTTATGTAGGGATTTGTAACACTAATAGGAATAACTATGTTCGTCTGCAGCCACGCGCCTCAAGAGTTATTCAACTATATGCGACAATGCCTCACTCGGGAGCTGGCGCTAATACAGAAGGCGATGGGAACGCAGTACGTGTCGCCGCCGCAAACGGAGAGGAAATACAGCGAAGTAAGTGGATGATACCTACCTTTACATTGGACATACAACACACAGCGCCATCTAGTTGCGCACATGCTTAGTTGCCTAAATGATAAAATTGTACAAGAACCGGACTGTAAATGGCAATAAATATGAATTAACTTAATTAGCCACTCACTGACTATTACGGTACAGGCCTGCGAGCCTAGTGTAGTAATCACTGTATAATAAACTGTGTACCCCATTTTTAGCTACAATAAAGTTATTATTATTATTACCTTTTATATTGATTATTGGGAACGGGCGAGAGGGAAGAAAAGAGACCATTTTGTAATATATAAAAAAAAATACAAAAGAGAAGAGAGGGAGGACCCTCCCACATCGCCACCCTCAGGAAAGAAGAAGAGAATGACACGCCGATATACACATACCACCAGTGCTCGGCTTAAAACCAATTGACCCGGAGGTGGTAGCGTTCGGAGTTGAAGCTGGGTCAATGGGGTATGCCCCGAGACCCCTACCTCGCCTGCCTTACCATTCTATTTTCACCCATCAAAAAAAAATAGTAAGCTACGATAGTCGTGTGGTACCTCATATACTAAATCGCATAGAATGTGCCACCGTTTCCTTTCTTGTGGTTGGCTAAGGGAGGGCGAGGGATGGGCAGCAGCGTCCCTCTTAAAACACCTCTAAAGCCTGACTGCGGTTGCCAGTCCGCCTGTCAAGCGTGGCAACTACTGGCAAAACCCCCCAAGGGGGAGGCTTATGTTCAGCAGTGGACAGTTAAAGGCTGGTATGATGATGACGATGAATAATTTATTTATCTCTTATTATCTATTTATTTTAAACCACCAACAAATGCATTCCCAAAGAGGGTTGACGTCAGGCAGGTGGCCGGTCGTAAAACTAAAAACCAAATCTTTTTGTAATATGGATAAAATCATATTACGCCGACCACAAATGATTGGAATAAGGGTAGGAAGATGATGATGATATATTTATTTTATTACAAAATAAATGATTTAATAGGTAGCTTTAATGTGAATGTCCGTGCACAGCTGCTGACTGGGCTGCGGACTGTGCAGCAGAAGGTGAGCCTGGTCGGCAAGGAGATCAACAACTGGAACGCCAACATGGAGTCGTTCTCGCTCGAGTACCACGAGTGTGTCAAGAAGAAGGGTGAGCAGCTACTTGAGAACGGCAATAACACATTATGCTCCATAAAAACTGACTTTTTTTTATACAACTTAGAATGGCAAACAAGCTGACGGTCCACCTGATGGAATGTGGTAACCGTCGCCTATAGACATGAGCGGTACCATGGACATAATAGAGTATACTGTTTCGCCCATGATACCCCCCATGCGTTGCAATTCCTGAGGACTCGGATGTTATTCCTCTGTACCCTGTAAATTCACTGCCATGATATGTCCATGGTACAGTTCATGTGTATAGGCGATGGTTACCACTTTCAATCATGTGGGCCATTGCATAAAATAACATATTTAAAATTTTATCTATCTTAAAAAATCAATTTTAAAAATTCTTTCACTTGTATAAATATATACATTAAGAGCGCATAAAATAGGCTGTAATCTATTTGAAAAAAGATTATATTATAAATAGGAATGATTTGATTTTTGTATGTTCGTTTGTTTGTAATAGATTAACTTAGAAACTAGTAAACCAATTTAAAAAAATCTATCACCTATACAAAGCTACATTACCAATGAAAACCATGGGTTATGTATTATTTAAAAAAAATCCTGCAAAGCCGGTGTGAGGCGCTAGTCCATATTAATATTATAAAGAAGAAGGAAGGTTTGTTTGTTCATCCAGAACTCAAAAACTACTCAATCGATTTTAAGAATTCTTTCACCTATACAAAGCTATATTATCAGCCAGTAACACAGGTTATATATTTCTATCTACCCATGTAAAGCCCGGGCGAGTCATTAGTGTACCACAACCATGCAGTCACAGCGGTTGCTGTATTGAAAACGGTCAGGATTCATCACCATCGTCAGCGTCGCCAAACGGTTTAGTGTAACCATCGCAATGTACAGGTCACATGAGCTACCTCCAACAATCGCCGATGACGACCGAGAGACGAGATTTCGAGGCGTGCCTGCGACTCCAGATCGAGGAGATGGAGAGGAAACTCAACATTATGGTGAGGACGTCATATTTGTCTCTATACTCACATTCATGCCTCTATCTTTACGTACACGCCTATATCTTTGCATATGCGCCTCTATACTCACACACACGTCTCTATACCCACATACACGCTTCTATTCTTATATACACGCCTCTATACTCGCATGCACGTCTCTATATTCGCATACACGCCTCTATACTCTCATGCACGTCTCTATACTCACATAAACGCCTCTATTCTTACATGCACGCCTCTATACTCGTACACACGCCTCTATACTCATTCACACACCTCTATACTTACATGCACGCCTTTATCCGTACATACACGCCTCTATCCGTACATATACGCCTCTATCCTTATGTTGACAACTTTAATACCCATTCTTCTTAGGGCCCCATCCCCACAATCATGGCGATCTTTACGTTCAGTGTCCTCCTGAAAAGGGACTTAACTCTCATTTCGATCCACCCATTACAGCCACCCATTACATTGTGAAGGCTGTATCACTTTGTCAAGCCCACGAGAGCTCATTACGAGTGTATGGGCGAAAAACTAAAAGTCCAAGGGGTCGGCAGAGAGGGCGGTTAACAATGACTTTCCTAGACCGGTATGCCGTTCGCAACAACTTAAATTAATCGTACCTCTTTGATGTGCTGGTTCACCTGTCTCCTGGGTTTGCTGTCTTTCTCCACGGCGCAGCTAAGGATCCTCACAGGCACCGGAGCACGCACAAATGTTGTATTTGAATAGGGTGGCGTGATGTCGGGTACTTCACATGTCCATGACACACATATCAGTTATTCCATTAATAGAAACTTAGTCTTATTATGAAACTATGAACTTCACTTATATGTCCTTTATTATAAAATAAATACACAAAACAGAGCATATTGCTGCTAACAACCCATTATCACTTTTTCGCGCCAACGCCATATTACTTTTTTTTTTTTTATCAATCTGAACATAGTTGCGCTCAGGTGCGATGCGACAGCACTCTCTTGTGTGGTAAAACGACCTTTTAGCCGTGCGATGCGACCGGTATCGGATTATCACCATGAAACTAGCCCAAACAACGAGTTTTGTTAATACGCGTCGAATCTGTCATCGTTTGCTTATAGTCCCCTCCCCTCTTCTTCACATCGGTTAATGATGTCTCCTGTCCCCCAGATTGCGCAGATCAACCACGCTCAACTGGAATTGGTGGATCACCTTAAGGAGAATATCAGTATACTCGGAGAGCTGCAGAGTCAAGTGCTGGATGGAGAGCTTATAAAGTGAGTATGATCACTCTGTCCCATTCGTGTTTCTACCGTGAAGCAATTGTGTTTGCATGGCTGTGTTTCGGTTTGAGAGGGTGCGATATGACAGTGAATTTACAGGGTACAGAGGAATAACATCTGAGTCCTCAGGAATGGCAACGCATGTGGAGTATCATGGGCGAAACAGTATATTCTGTTGTCCATGGTACTGCTCATGTCTATAGGCGACGGTTATTACTTTCCATCAGGTGCGCCGTCAGTTTGTTCGCCATTCTAAGTTGTATAAAAAAAATGTCTGGAAGTGTGATCACTGTGATGAGATCTAACAAGCGTTAATGATCAGTTTAGAGTATTAAAAACTAAAGTTAGCGATAAATTTTACAATAAAAATATTCGACTTATATAGTTAATGTTTAACTTACACAATTAAGCATAGACACTTTATGGGTAACTTTAAAATTAATTTTAAACTTGTTTTATTAATGATAGACTTACGCGATTATGTTAATCTTACACGGTTAACAGTAATTTAACAATTTCAAACTTAGAAAATATTACACTTATTCAACAAATGAAAATTTTAAATAGTTAATTAAAATATTATAACAAATACAATTATTAAACTTAATACATAATAAATTTACTCAAGACATGTCAAATTTACTCATTACATGTTAGATTTGCTCAGTACATGTTAAATTTACTCAAGACATGTCAAACTAACTTATTACATGTTAGACTTGCTCAGTACATGTTAAACTCACTCAGTACATGTTAAACATACTCGGTACATGTTAAACATACTCGGTACATGTTAAACTTACTCAGGACATGTTAAACTTACTCAGTACATGTTAAACTTGCTCACGAAAATTTTTACTCACACAGATGGAAACGCGAACAGCAACTGAGCGGCAACGGCGTTCAAATGCAGACCAACCTGAACGTGATCCAGGAGTGGTGCGAGCTGCTGGCCGACCTCATCTGGACCAGCCGGCAGCAGGTCAACAACGTGTCGAGGATCAGCAGCAAGGCTCTGGCGGACGCCCGCCAACCGGAGCTGGTCAGCATGTTGGACGAGATGAGTAAACAGGTGAGGTGTTATAAGAGAAGTTTTTTTTTCATTGGATGATAATGGAATGGTTACTCCCGCCTGCACTAACAGTATACGCTGGAGGGGCACCAGTGAGGGATGATAGGTGAGAATGAAAAGGCAGGTCAGTTAGGCTTATAGCAGTGAAGTTACTGGACAACATACAATATCAACTTTTTTTTTTTATACAACTTAAAATGGCAAACAAGCTGACGGCCCACCTGATGGAAAGTGGTAACCGTCGCCTATAGACATGAGCTGTACCATGGGCATAATAGAGTATACTGTTTCGCCCATGCGTTGCCATTCCTGAGGACTCAGGTGTTATTCCTCTGTACCCTGTAAATTCACGCCATATCCCACCCTTCAAACCGAAACGCAGCCATGCAAACACAACTGCTTCATGGTTGAAACACAAATGGGACAGACTGTTACTTGTCCATTGTTGGACATAAGCCTTCTCCATAAGGGGAGTTTTGCCATTAGTTGCCACGCTTGGCAGGCGGGTTGACAACCGCAGTTCGACTTTTAGAGATATTTTAAAAGGGGCGCTGCTGCCCATCCCTCGACTTCCCTTAGTCTCCTCTTACGGCACCACGGTGGTCCATTCTATGTCGGGGCAGACATTTTTATTATATGAATACAATTAATATTCCGTCTTCGTCCCGCCAGGTGACCAGCCTGCTGTCCACGCTGGTGACCTCCACGTTCGTGATAGAGAAGCAGCCGCCGCAAGTGATGAAGACAAACACAAGGTGAGTCGCCGTTTGTGTCGGAGACTAATACTGTCAGATTGGGTGGAAAGGGATTGTCAGTAATGGAGACTGAGAATCACATTGCTAGCAATATACCCAACCAGGTCGACCTCATCGCGGTTCCCCCTGGAAACTATCATGGTTAATTAATGATGAATTCGTCATGGTGGGCTAACTGGCCTGTTTTCATTGTCATCTATCACCCTTCACTGGTGCTCCGCCAGCGTATCCCGTTAGCGCAGGCGGGGTTACCATACCAATTTCACCCATCAAAAAGAAACTGTCGGATTACAATCGATAGATAGAAAGATATAGTAAATTAACAAACGAGTTTATACAATCAAATTATTTACACTTTTTTTTAAATATAAAACAAATATGTATATAAAACAATATATATATATATATATATATATATATATATATATATATATATATATACATTTTTTTTTGCACTCTAATTTTATACCTCTTATTTATTTTTTTTTGGTTATTTATATTATGAGTAAGGATTAATAGGATTTGAAAATTAATCGTAAGACTCTGAACTATGTTGGTCTCGTTTCGCAGATTCACCGCCACCGTCCGCCTGCTGGTCGGCGGCCAGTTGAACGTGTACATGACTCCGCCCAGAGTTAGCGTAAGTAAAGAGTGAAAATATATTTATTATCAAGGTATTTTTTATTTTTATTACAGAAAAACTAATTGACAGGGTACATAGAAATAACACCTGAGCCCTCAGGAATGGCAACGCATGGGGGGTATCATGGGTGAAACAGTATACTCTGTTATGTGCATGGTACTGCTCATGTCTATAGGCGACGGTTACCACTTTCCATCAGGTGGGCCGTCAGCTTGTTTGCCATTTTAAGTGGCATAAATTTATTTTAAAAATCAATTTTTTGGGTGATTTTCAACAAGGGATAGCTCGGAGAGAAATAGTCATACAGAAAATCTAGAAAAGAAAAGAAAATTGTTGCTCTGGTGTTTAGTTTTTATATTTAAACATTAAAACTTTTTAACGCAGGCAATTCTCAAGTAATTATATATATTCTTTATTGCACTTGTAAGTTACATATAAAATAATGTATTTATAAATATTGTGAGCAAGGCTGGACTTATCTCTGACAGAGATCTCTTCCAGTCAACCCGATACAGTTGGAAAGCATGTCGTTAGCGGGCAGCTGAAGTGCTACAACTATTAATATTTAGTGTACATAAACAAATATACAGTTACGTAATTTAATGAGAAAAATTTTTATGCAAATTTTTGCTCATCCCCTTAAAATGGTCTGTAGACTTCAAACATTTTTTTTTTCCTTTCATCATGCAACCAGATGACTCTTTTAGAAAATTTAATAAGCTTTTAGAAGAGCTCTAAACAATGATTTGATACTGAGTTAAAATAAAAAAAAGTCCATTTTAGGTTTGACAACCAAATTACCATCAGGTGAGCCGTATGCTCGTTTGCTCCCTGTGTTGTATAGATAAAAAAAACCCGGGATCTTAATTCCCAAAGCTCTTTGTACTATCCGCTTCACCATAGATGTCGTCAATGTGTTTCATCTATTCAGGTGGTGATCATCTCCGAGCAGCAAGCTCAGCAACTTCTGAAGAGTGACTCTCAGGCTGGTAAGAGCAAGCAACCGGTCGAGTGTGGAGACATATTGAACAACACCGGCGTTATGGAGTACCAGGCGACGAGCAGGCAGCTCAGCGTGAGCTTCAGGTGAGTTGTGACGTGTGTGGTAGGATTGATGAGTAGTGGTAATTAGTGGTTTGTGAGTAAAGTTGTCGAATTGTAGCCAAGTAGGGTGAATGAGTCTCACCGCTGAGTTGCGGTGAAGGACAAAAGTTGTGAATAATGCTGAGTTGTGGTGCGGTAGGAAAGTTGTGAGTAGTACTGAGTTGTGGTGAGGTAGGAAGTTGTAAGTAGCGCTGGGTTGTGATATGGCAAAAAAGTTGTGAATAGTGCTGAGTTGTGGTGCGGTAGGAAAGTTGTGAGTAATACTGAGTTGTGGTGAGGTAGGAAGTTGTAAGTAGCGTTGGGTTGTGGTATGGCAAGAAAGTTGTGAATAGTGCTGAGTTGTGGTGCAGTAGGAAAGTTGTGAGTAATACTGAGTTGTGGTGAGGTAGGAAGTTGTAAGTAGCGCTGGGTTGTGGTATGGCAAGAAAGTTGTGAATAGTGCTGAGTTATGATAAGGTAGGAATTTGTGTGTAATGCAGAATTGGGGTGTGGTAGGAAAGTTGTGAGTTATGGTGATGTAGAAAATTGTGAGTATTGCTGAGTTTTAGTATGACAAGAAGTTGTGAGTAGTACTGAGATGTCGTTAGACAGAAGATTGCAAATATTGCTGAGTTGTGAGGCAGAGAATTTGTGAGTAAAGGGTCGAGTTGAGTCGAAACGGTTCGCGGTATCTTTCACATATCAACTTGCCTATCTCATCCCAACTCTTAAGTTACTGTGAAATTATAGGACTAAAATGCTAGTGAGTATGAAGGGAGCTTTCTATAGGTAAAACTAAATGTTTTGAAAAAAACATGAGTCGAAAAACAATGAAAATTCAGTTTTATATTACAAACATGGCGGGTCCAGATATTGATAGGTTAGGCTCCACTTTTTCAACCGTTTTCAAATAGAAGAATGTTTGTATATTATTTTCTCAAACATGCTTGAAAATGTGAGCATTATTTCGACAATCTTCTTCGAGATAAATCAAAATTGCTGTACTGGCCAGATACATGCGGGCAGCGGCCGGCAATACTTATATGAAAATCCATATCTGTCGTGTTTTGCGGCCAGATAAATTACTATGTAAACTCATATCTGTCCTGTAATTTAAAAACGGAATGACCTTTTACTTCGAAACATGGCTACCAAGGAGGTAACTAATGAAAGGTTTTATTTAAATTTCGAATTGGCTTACAAATAGAGAGCTGTTTATTGAAAAAAAAAAACAAAGGGACATTATGGCGCGTGAAAAATTATTATTGTTCGTTATTCGACATATATTCGTCCATCAATGCCTCAGTTGCTGGCCGCTGCAGTAATGTACTATTATGTTTGTTACCACATAACGCCGCCAGTTCTAAACCGATTTAGAAAAATATTTTTTACCTGTACTATAGAAATTTTATCGAACTCGGTTCAGCAGTTTTAAGATCAAAATAACCGATTTTGACACAATTGAAGTCTGGTGGTCTACCATGATATGAAATTCCGAAATTTCGGGCTCAATTTCGTGTTTTTGTTCGTACCGAAATCGGCCCAGTAAATGGTGCTTAACATTTCGTTCATCATAAATCCTATCCTAATAGTCCAGAGGAACGATATTTTGACATTTTTAATAATTTTAAACGGCATGTATTATGTAATTTTAACATTAAATTTCTGTTTCGTTCGTCCCCGAAATTTCGGAAAATATTTCATGGTAGGCCCTCTGTTCTTATTGTGGGGCACAAGCTTTAATTATTTTGAGAAGGTTTCTTTGAGAGAAATATAGATACGATATGACTGAGTTGTAATTAATTGTGGGAAATTAATGTTTTTTTTTGTATTTTTTTTTAGAAACATGCAACTTCGCAAAATCAAACGTGCCGAGAAAAAAGGCACCGAGAGCGTGATGGACGAGAAGTTGACGTTGCTGTTCCAGTCGCAGTTCAATGTCGGCGGTGGCGAGCTCGTGTTCCAGGTGAGTGGGCGGGTTGATGGTCCGGAGGTGGCTGGTTCGTGTCCGGCTCGAAGGATCAGACTTTAGTGGAGATCTGTCAATAGTGTTTGTTGATTGAAAGTGGAATGACCGCTCATGCTGTCGGTATACAATGGCAAGGTACCAGTGTGCGATGATACGAGAGAGAACATGCCAAATGTTTTGTAAATTGTGAAAAAAATGGCAAATTTTACGTGTATCTAATTATCCCCCCCCCCCCTTACTGGCTGGAAATATCAAAGTTCCATCAACCAAACCCGTTGACCGTAATATTTCGTGTGGTGCAGGTATGGACACTGTCGCTACCAGTGGTGGTGATCGTGCACGGCAACCAGGAGCCGCACGGCTGGGCCACAGTGACTTGGGACAACGCCTTCAGCCCGTCGGGACGCGTGCCTTTCGCTGTTCCAGACAAGGTACGTACGGGCGCAAACACATGCAAGGTGAGTTCCGGCTATCCGGCTCGAAGGATCAAGTAGAAACTTTACATATGTCGTCTACATGAATTATACTGTTACCCCCTATACGTGGTCATTCCTGAGGACTCGGGTGTTATGCCTTTGTACCCTGTAAATTCACGCCATATCCCACCCTTCAAACCGAAACACAGCCATGCAAACAGAACTGCTTCACGGTAGAAACACGAATGGGACAGAGGTATCCAAGCAAATGACATTTGTACAAAGTTTACCTCTGGCACCAGTTCTCCATGTATATTATATACCCATGGTTTTTTGATGGATTATATTGGAATGGTATCCCCGCCTGCGCTATCGTTATATGCTGGTGGGGCACCAGTGAGGGATGATTGGTGAGGATGAAAAGGCAGGTCAGTTGGCCCATCATGACAAATGCAACGATAAATTAGTTACGATAGTTTCTGGGGGGAACCGTGGAGTACGACCTGATGGTGAAGACAGAATGGTAAACCCGTCTGCGCTATCGGTATATGCTGGCGGGCACCAGTGAAGGGTGACAGGTGAGAATAAAGGCAGGTTTGTTGGCCCATAGTGACCAATTGAACAAGAATTAACCATTAGGGTTTCCAGAGGGAACCGCGTGGAGGTCGATCTTATAGGGTGTATTGCTAGCAATGGAGCTGTTAATCTTATTACTAAAAATTCCTTTCCCCTCGATAACAATGGGTTCTAACCTCCCCATTACTAACAATTCCTTCGCGGGGGGAAAGGGATTCGTTAGTTATGGAGACTGAGAATCCCATTGCTAGCAATATATCCAACCACCTCCTCGCGGTTCCCCCTGGAAACTATCATGGTTAATTCCTGATGAATTCATCATGATGGGCTAACTGGCCTGTTTTCATTCTCATCTATCACCCTTCACTGGAGCTCCGCCAGTGTATCCCGTTAGCGCAGGCGAGGTTACCGTACCATTTTCACACATCAAAAAAAAATCAATTCCTTCACTCAATATATACCTGTATACTCATGGTGTCACGCTCGTGCGTTGTGCAGGTAACGTGGGGTCAGCTGGCCGAGACGCTGCGGATCAAGTTCTATTCGGCCACGTCGGGCGGCGACCTCTCCGAGGACAACCTGCGCTTCCTCGCCGAGAAGATATTCAATAATAAGTGAGTTATATACTTGTTGGTTCGTACATTCAACACTTTGTACCTTACTTATTGTTCGTTCTTTAATTCATTCAGGCTTTAGTTAATATATTTGCGTAAAATATTAGTACATTACCGCAGCGGCCAGCAACTAAGGCATTGATGGACGAACGTGCAAATGTGGGCCAAGGCGTAGCCGAGGCACACACACGTGAGTCCATCAATGCCCAATTGTGATCAAGGCTTATATAGTATACGCCATAATGTTCCTTTGTTTTTTTCTTTTTTCAATAAACAGCTTTCTATTTGTAAGCCAGTTCGAAATTTAAATAAAACCTTTTATTAGTTACCTCCTTAGTAGCCATGTTTCTAAGTAAAAGGTCACTCCATTTTTAAATTACAGGATAGATATGAGTTTACATAGTAATTTATCTGGCCGCAAAAAACACAAGAGATATGGATTTTCATACAACTTTTGCCGGCCGCCGTCCGCACGTATCTGGCCAGTACGGCAATTTTGATTTATCTCGAAGAAGATTGTCAAAATAATGCTCACATTTCCAAGCATGTTTGAGAAAAAGTGATTTTCGTGCCAACAGGATAAATCTACCGCTGAGCACCCACGAACTGAACGCGCTGCCCGTGAGCTGGACGCAGTTCTGCAAGGACGCGCTCTCGGACCGCAACTTCACGTTCTGGGAATGGTTCTACATGGTCGTGAAGGTGACCCGCGAGTATCTGAGGACTCTGTGGTGTGACCGGTGAGTGGTCTGCTGGTTTTTTTTTATATATGGATGTCTAGTCTTATATATAAAATTCTCGTGTCGCGGTGTTTGTTACCGAACTCCTCCGAAACGGCTTTACCGATTTTTATGAAATTTTGTGTGCATATTGGGTAGGTATGAAAATCGGCCAACATATATTTTTCATAACCCTCAATAATATGGGTTACCCACCCCTAAATATTTTTTTGATTTTTTTTTATTTTTATTTTATTATGATTTAGCATTGAAACATACATACAGATTTAAATTTTCACGCTTTTACAATCAACCCCTGTTGTTTAATCGCGATCTTTATATTCCGCAATAGGGTTGCAAGATGACAATCGAATATAATAATTGTAGTACGATATATTTTCATGTATAGTTCTAGAAATAATGTATATGGTAAAACAACGTTTGTCGAGTCAGCTATATATATATATATATATATATATATATATATATATATATATATATATATATATATATATATATATATATATAAAAGAATGATGGAGTACTAATATAGGAATAGGCGGTGGGATTTAACAAAGTTTTTAAAAATAACCAGAGATTAAGCACACCGTGTAGAGATAGGCTAGTTACACGATACAGTTAAGCCGTCAAGGCGCTATAAGAAAACAAATAAACAAACTCACTTTCACATTTATATTAGTAAGGATTATATTTCTATTTATATATATATATATAATACTTGCAGTTTAATAATGGGTTTCATCCAGAAGAAGCAAGCGGAGGATATGCTCTCGAAGTGTCCCCCGGGAACGTTCCTGCTACGTTTCTCGGACTCGGAGCTAGGTGGCATCACCATCGCCTGGGTTGGAGGTAAGATTCAATGTTATTGAACTTAAATTAAATTAAACTAAATCTTTATTGTTAATTTTAATTTATTTTTTATTAGTGATCCAGCCCGGCTTCGCATATCGTAAATTAGTATTTTATATTAGCTTCGATAAATACCAGAGGGAGACTTTGTACAAAAGTCGATTGCTTGGCCACCTCTGTTCCATTCGTGTTTCTACCTTGAAGCAGTTATGTTTGCATGGCTGTGTTTCGGTTTGAAGGGTGGGATATGGATTGAATTTACAGGGTACAGAGGAATAACACCTGAGTCCTCAGAAATGGCAACGCATGGGGGGTATCATGAGGGAAACAGTATACTTTGTTATATCCACGGTACTGCTCATGTCTATAGGCCACTGAGGTGGCAAACAAGCATACGGCCCACCTAATGGTAAGCGGTTATGGTAGTTAGTTACAATATATATAAATATTGGTATATGTTACTGATCTTGGCGAGGCCCACCAGGAGAAAGAAGTGTTAGAAAGCAAAGAAAGAGATGGGCAGATGACATAATAAAGACAGCAGGAAAAAACTGGACAAATATTTTGCTACAGATAAGTGGAAAAAGAGGGCGGACTTTTAGTTTTGGGGACCACTAAAGTGGAGAAAAAGCTATAATAATAATATTTTAATAATTCCTAATTATTAGTGTGTATATATTTTTTTATACAACTTAGAATAGCAAACAAGCTGACGGCCCACCTGATGGAAAGTGGTAATCGTCGCCTATAGACATGAGCTGTACCGTGGACATAACAGAGTATACTGTTTCCCTCATGATACCCCCCATGCGTTGCCATTTCTGAGGACTCAGGTGTTATTCCTCTGTACCCAGTAAATTCACGCCATATCCCACCCTTCAAACCGAAACAGAGCCATGCAAACACTACTGCTTCACGGTTGAAACACGAATGAGACAGAGGTACCCAAGCAATCGACTTTTATACGAAGCCTCCCTCTGGTATATATATGTTTTATTTTAATATCACATCTGGAATCTAATAGCTTCCATCTAAATATTATATTTACACTGTACATTAGCTAATTACAGATTCCCAATTTGTATACCAAACAATATTATGCTTATTTTTTGGAAGGTAGATTAAATTAAACAGAAAATAAAATATAAAAACAAAATCTATGGAGATGCTTATTTGAAACGTCGCATCACATATCATATGAGCCGTTAACTGCCCACTGCTGTACAAAGGCATTTTCCATAAAGGAAGGATTTGCCGACAGTTACCACACTTGGCGAACGGGTTGGTAACCGCAGTTGGGCTTTAGTGATGCTTTATAAGGGACGTTGCTGCCCAATCCTCAACTATTAAGTTCCCTTAGTCTCCTCTTACCCGTTCTATGCCAGGACCACACGGCACAGAAAAGTATATAGATAAATAATTCCTTTATATAAACAAATAGGTAAAGATTTATCAGCACTAATATAAAGTGATTGAAAAAATGGGGTGATTTCTGTAAGCATATATTTGGAAATTCGTTTCCCGTTTCCTACAAGACAAGCTTAGCCTTTTTTTTTACGTCAGGAAAAATGCATCATGCAGACCCACACAGTTTAGGGCCCGTGTGGGTACTGCCGGACTCCTACCGGCTAAATAACCTGACGATATACCTCCCAGCTCACAAGGACAATGCCGAGGGATCCCTTTTGAAATCGACCTCGACACTGACTCGAGCCTCAATGAAGGGTAACTCCACCTCGGGGCGTGAAGGATATATGCAACACGCCCCCACACGGTCCTCATTCCCCCCTGGTGAGCTTCGGATGGCCCTAATCATCCTCCTCCCCGAGGACCCGATAAGACAAGCTCAGCCTAGTGTAGGAAATAATGTTAAACTTCCTACTTATACCAACATACTTTGAGAATAAATATTTTTTTTTTAATAAAAATTTGTCTGTCTGTGTGCAGACAACAACGGCGAGGTGTTCAGCCTGCAACCGTTCACTGCGCGCGACTTGGCGCTGCGCTCGCTGGCAGACCGCGTCCTAGACCTGCCGCAGCTGCAATTCCTCTATCCCAATATTGCTAAGGATGATGTCTTCTCCAAGTACTACACTAAGCCTGGTAAGTATTGTATTTCTTCTGTTTATTGGTGAAATGGCATGGTAGTCCCGCCTGAGCTATCGATATACGCTGGAGTGGCACCAGTGAGGAATGATAGATGAGGATGAAAACAGATCAGTTGGCTAATAGTGCCGAATTAGACAAGAATTGATAACGATGGTTTCCAGGAGGTACTGCGGAGAGGTCAACCTGATATGGTGTATTGCTAGCAATCAGAGTATTAGACCCAATTACTAATAATCTCTTATTAAATGTCCAAATGGTCCAGATTTTATCCATCTTCAAAAAAAAAAGATAAGATTCTTAATTCGGTTGTATTTTTTTTATAAATTTGTCATCTCAAAACTCATTCATTTTTAAAGTGGGTAACCTTGTTTCTGCCATCAATGTCCAGACGAATTCAATATGTTCATATATATATATATCAGAGTGATACCGATTATTATAACTATTACCTATGCCAAGTGGTAACCGTGTGATGGTGTTCACAGAGGACCAAGTACTGAAGAACGGGTACGTGAAGCCGGTGCTTGTGACGACCCTCCCGCCGTACATGGCCTCGCCAGCGTACGCGCACTCGCCCGACTCGCACCGCAACACGCCCAGCGTGCAGAGCAGGTAAAGATGTCATATTGTTTCTCCAATCCGGCCTCACCCTCCGCCCTAGAGGCTTGCCGTCTTACCACAAAACAATTAAGCTTGCAATAGACGATTATATAATACATGTTTAAATGTTTTACTAACATTTCATCATATCATCATCATATCAGCCTTTAACTGTCCGCTGCTGAACATAAGCCTCCCCTTGGGGGGTTTTGCCAGTAGTTGCCACGCTTGACAGGCGGACTGGCAATCGCAGTTAGGCTTGAGAGATGTTTAAAGAGGGACGTTGCTGCCTATCCTTTGCCCTCCCTTAGTCATCTCACGACATCCACAAGAAAGAAAGGGGTGGCTATTCTATGCTGGGATTTCACGGTAATATATTAATATTTATTTATGTCTAAATGGTGAGTCTTAATAAAAAATAAATGGTATTTAAAATAATACAATTTGTTATTATTTTAATTTACTTACACTTAATTTGGCATAAAAACATATTAATAAACATTATTACATTGACCAAACAATATTTAATCACATAGACAGAGTTATTTTTAAACTTAGTTTAGATACACAGTGTTTTAAATTATTGCAGTCGTAAGATTATATTGCATCGACTGAACAATGTTTAACTACTTAGAGTTTTGCTAAACTATGTTTAAATAGACAATCTTTTGTGGTAAGACGGTTAGGGAACGTCTTTTAGTTGCGTTAACATTACGTAAGGAAGGCACGGTCTGGTAAAGCTCTCTGATCTATCACTATTAGGTGGAATGGAGGATCAAGATCTCGCCTCTTATTATTAATTTTTTTGTACTATTCACTGAACTGCAATGAAGTAATTGTATATGACTGGTCATGGCTGGAAAGAAGCCATATAGTATATTTAAAAAAAGAAAAAGAATGATTTGAATTTTTGCATATCATTCTTGTATCTCTGTGTGTAATGTCTTATAACTATAATTTTGTTATGTAAATAAATATAAAAAACACTAGTGGAACTATAAAAGTGGTATCATTTTGGAGTACGTCGTCTAATGACTTCATTAATAATATAAACATTTATATTTTATTTTACTTTAATAGGGAAACATACAGTACCTATAATACCTACAACACTTACCATCAGGTGAGCCGCATGCTCGTTTGCCCCCTGTGTTGTAAAAAAAAAAACATATAAATAATAAATACAGCTATCACATATATTGAAGTTTCCACAATAAAGGAACGCATCAAATAATAGCGCCAGTATTTCCGAACCGATACGACATCATAACCTTCAAGAAAAGAGTATATTCCTTTTTAAAAGGCCGGCAGTACAACTGCAATGCCGCTGGTGTCGTGGGTGATCATGGGCGGCGGTAGTCATTTACCAGCAGGTGAGCCGCATTAAAAAAAAAAACGAGAGGAAATGATTAATATGAGAAAATAGAATATAAAAAATATATATATATATGTTATATTTCTTCAGTGCAGTTCAGTGAATAGTGTGAAGTAATAAATTTATTTATCAACTGATTTCAGAACGAACAAAGTCGTCGTTTATAAACCGATTTGGAAATTTCTTTTTTTTTATCTAAAAGGGTATATATTTTTTTTATGGGTGATAATGAAATAGTAACCCCACCCGCGCTATCGGTATACACCGGTGGGACACCAGTGAAGGACGATAGGCGAGGATGAAGCAGGTCAGTTAGCCCATCGTGACGAATACAACGAGAATCGTTCACGTTGGTTTCCAGGGGGAACCACGCGGAGGTTGACCTGATAGGACATATTGCTAGCAAAGGGGCTGTCAAACTCCGTTGTTAACAATCCCTTCCCCCCAAAAGGGTATATTTACAAATTGATCCTATAGAGATTCTATCAAAATCGATTTAGTTATTCTGTTTTTAAATAAAAAAAACCAGTTATTTTTTGCTATAGTTGAAGTGTGTTTCTCTTTTTTGTAAAATTTTGTGGAATCGACATATTTCAGTCATGTTTTTATAAGTATTGTTTTTGTTGTTGCTTTTTTTTTATTTCTTTTTTTTTTCCCCTTCTAGGTACATGATCGATTTTTAGTTTTAAGCGGTGACAAACATCGACGTCTCTATTTTAATTTAATATAGTTTTTATATTTTCTTTTTAAGTTATTAATGGTCACATCCGATTTTTTTTTTTTCTATATAGTATTATTATCTCACGTAGTACACGTGCCTTTATTGTTGTGCTTCCGTTCGCTTGTGTTTTAAATTTTTTTTTTAAATTAGGTTTTTTTTTAGAAAATATATTTTATACTCTACAATTAAGATATCGTTTAGGATTGTTAAAAATAGACTGTTTTTCAACGAACAAATCTTTAGAAAGGCGGCTGATTATAATGAGACTTATTTTCTTGACGTTTAAGAGTGTTATAAAAAAAAATAAACGAATGATTGTTGCAAATGGACATATTCTCTTTGGTAATTTAAAAAGAGATAGCAATCGATGGTGCTTTTCTAATTTTAAAATGTTTAATGAAAATAAATTTTAACTACTTTATTAAATGATAAACTTTATTGCCTTAAACAAAGCCAGTGGTACAATATGACTGGGACCCCCCACGCTAGGCGAAGCCTGTCTCGTGTCTACTTAATTATAGCTTAATCCCTTTATGTAAAAGGGTTTGCTGGAAGAGAACTCTATCAGAGTTAAGCTCGCCTTTGTACTTTTGTTTACCTCTGTCATAATTTTTATAACTAATGTGTACAATCAAGTATTAAATAAAATAAATAAAAAATTAAAAAATAAAAAACAAATCGAACCTGTCATAAATCTATTATAGGTATTGAACTGTAAATATCTTTCTTTAACGCTAAATTCTCAATTTGAAAGCGACAAAACAGTGTAATAATGTAATGAAAGTCGTTAAAATCAATAAAATAAAGTCGCCACAAACTAAAGTTTCATCCCAACCATCTGGACGAGTGGCGGTCCTCCACCGTGCGTTTTTCAAGGCACTCTTTCCCACGCACAACCACTCTTTGGAATCGAGTTCCAGCAGCAGTATTTCCGAATCGATACGACAACATAACCTTCAAGAAGAGAGCATATTCCTTTTTAAAAGGCCGGCAGCGCACCTGCAATGCCGTAGGTGTTGTGGGTGACCATGGGCGACGGTAGTCACTTACCATCAGGTGAGCAGCATACTCGTTTGTAAAAAAAAAAAAAAATATTTAACATTATTTTAGTTTGCTCTCAAATTAGTTAAATATAATTAATGAAAACACAGTTTTTTTTTTTTTTTTTTTTTTTTTTTTTTTTTTTTTTTTTTTTTTTTTTTTTTTTATGCAACTTAGAATGACAAACAAGCTGACGGCCCACCTGATGGAAAGTGGTAACCGTCGCCTATAGACATGAGCAGTACCATGGACATAGCAGACTATACTGTTTCACCCATGATACCCCCCATGGGTTGCCATTCCTGAGGACTCAGGTGTTATTCCTCTGTACCCTGTAAATTCACGCCATATCCCACCCTTCAAACCGAAACACAGTCATGCAAACACAACTGCTTCACGGTTGAAACACGAATGGGACAGAGGTGCCCAAGCAATCGACTTTTGTACAAAGTCTCCCTCTGGTAGTTTCCTATGAAATCAAATTATTTCTGTCAATACCTTATACGACATGGTAATTTTTAAAGAGCATACTAGAAAGAAAAATAGAGGGCAAAAGAGATAGGGGAAGACCGAGGAATAACTACATGGGACAGATAAAAGAAACACTAGGTGTCATGTCGTATAGAGAGATAAAGGATATGGCCTGGGATAGAGCTGGCTGAATGCATGAATTAGTTGCACCGACAAGAGAAAACTCTTAAATGAGAAAAGAGAGTTACTAATTTAATTATACCAATATTAACCAAATGGTTTTTATTATCTTTGAATGATTTCCATATTGTGTACATTGGATATATTAATAAAAAAAAAAATACAATTTGACAATATTGGTCCCCCATACTAATGAAATTATTTCAACCTCATTTTATATTATGCCCTTTGCTTATGCATCGAGTCCATTGTTATTAAAAAAAAAAAAACAAAACAAAGATGGCCAATCGGAGATCAAAAAATGACATTGGATATAGAGTGCGCTCAAATTTTAAATTTTACTCTCATTTCTAACTAATCCGGTGATATTTGCAGACGAACGTGCCGAAGTTTTTTTTTTAAAATGTGTTTTTTTTTTTGAAAAATAATGTTTTTGAAAAAAAGGGTATTATTTCTACAGTAAATACGAGTAATGTCATATTATGTCTCATTGTAGCGTTCTGTTTGTTTTGATTTTAAATCCCTAAATTTTTTTTTGATGGGTGAAAATGATATGGTAACCCCGCCTGCGCTAACGGGATACGCTGGCGGAGCACCAGTGAAGGGTGATAGATGAGAATGAAAACAGGCCAGTTAGCCCATCATGATGAATTCATCAGGAATTAACCATGATAGTTTCCAGGGGGAACCGCGAGGAGATCGACCTGGTTCGGTATATTGCTAGCAATGTGATTCTCAGTCTCCATTACTAACAATCCCTTCCCCCCAAATTCCTACATTGTTTGTTGTAATTTTTGTTTGAGTATGTATGTGAACGTAGGATTGTTTATATACGTTTGTCATTATTTCTTCTAGCTGCGGACCAACCATACTGCAACTGTAAGCTACAGGAATATCATTAGAAAGTCAATTCGTAATTTTAAGCTCATTTCGATTCACAATGACTAAAGTGCATGTTGACGTTAGAATTGATTCTTTATATATATATTTATTTATTTTATTATATATATATATATATATATATATATATATATATATATATATATATATATATATATATATATATATATATATATATATATATATATATATATAAATTCTTTAACCCCACTATCGAATTCATCATCTTCCTACCTTTATCCCAATTAATTTATTAGTTTATTACTATATTAAAAAACGTAGCTCCATAGACTTAATTTTTTTTTTTAGTGTTCCCATAGATCAAGAATATGTTTATAAAGGGAAGTATTTTTATTTTTTAATTTTGTAATATTGTTGTCTTTTTTTATGCAAAATTAATACTGTATTGTGTATATTGCAAAATGGGTACATTTTATCTTATACATTTATTTATATTTTTATTGAAAACAAGAATGTCAATGGGATACATTTTTTCATCAATTTTTTTTATTTAGGTTTTTTTTTAATTAAGATAATGCCCTCTATACATTCTATTTTTTTATTTTTCCATTTTTTTTATTTACAAATGTGTTAATAGTGTTGTGATGTTATTATACCGATAATGGTTATTTTACATTTAAATTGGAAAAAAAAGAATCATCGTGCACTTCAGTTTATTGTATAATTTACATGTTGTGAACTATGTAAGTTAAAATTCGCTGTCGTCTAAATGGAATTAGTAATACCTAGTATACAATGGCGTCTTGTCTCAAATGTGGTTCTACTAAATTTAGGGAGGACATTTGGAGACAATGACATTTAAAAATGGGTATTATGATACCGATTTTGAAATGTCATTTTCAAAATGTACCTCTAAATTTAGTTTGAGAGACATTCTAGAATCGGTCCTTAAAATGTTTTTTAAAAGAATTTCCAAGGTAAAGGAAAGATTTACAACGAATATAATGACAAAACATACTAACTATATAATACATGTAACTATATATCAAATTTTAACTTCTACATCCGATATCTGGATGTTCACTTAACTGGATTGTTGGGGTGTGTACTAAATTTTACAGTTTTTATATAATATAGTAGTCTGTGTTGATAAAATAATATTATTCGTGCCCCATTATAATAAATAGTTTATTAATTTTAGTCATGTTTAGACATGTCAGTGAAACTTTTTATACCTCTCCACTAAGGGTGGGTAGTATAATGCAATACCTATATATTGTAGTTACAATATCTATATATCCTCATCATCGTATCAGCCTTTAACTGTCCACTGCTGGACACTGGGTATGGGGAGGCCCACATCCCTTTCAGACCTGAACGATACGGGCGTGAGTTGTAACTTTAAAAAATTCCAAAACCAAGCTGAAATAACATGATAGTGAGATTCTAAACCGGCCAATAAGAAATCATTTTAGCGGTTAGGTGGTGCAGTAGTCTCGTGCGTGCCGGCAAGATGGCTTGCCTCCAAAACATGAAAATATATTTAATCTGAAAGAAAAGAAATCTTGGGTCTGAAAGGGTTAAGTGAGTTTTACCAGTAGGTGTTACCTTTGGTAGGCGGATTGGCAACTGTGGTTTTTTAATGAGTGATAATGGAATGGTAACCCCGCCTGTGCTATCGGTATACGCTGGCGGGGCATTAGTGAGGGATGATAGGTGAGAATGAAGCAAATCAGTTAGCCCATTATGACGATTTTAACAAGAATTTGCCGCGATGGTTTCCAGGGGGATCCACGTGGAGGTCGACCTGATAGGGTATATTGTCAGCAATGGGGCTGTCAAACCTCATTACTAACAATCCCTTTCCCGCCGGCAACCGTGGTTTTTTTAATGGGTGATAACGATATGGTAACCCCGTCTGCGCTATCGGTATACACTGGCGGGGCACCAGTGATAGATGACTGATGACTGATGAAAGCAGGTCAGTTAGCCCATCCTGACGAATTCAACTAGAATTAGCCACGATGGTTTCCAGGGGGAACAGCGTAGAGGTCGACCTGACAGGATATATTGTTAGTAATGGGGATATTTGACCCCTTTACTAACAATCCCTTTTCCCCTGGCAACCGTGGTTTTAGAGATGTTTCAAAGGACGCTTCTGCTTATCCCTCGCCCTCCCTTAGTCGCCTCTTACGACACCCACGGGAAAGGAAGGGGTGGTCTAATCTATGCCAAGATCATATGAGGTTAAACGTATATATTATTCAATATGTAACAAGAAGAAGAACCTGCTCATAATGTATATATATCCGACCAGTATGGGCGATATCGATATAGGTGGTCACCAATGTTCTAAAGAACTCGATACATATATATCGGATGCTATTCATCTCTACTCTCCTCTATAAACGTCTAATAAATTGTTATTGTTCGCCGTCAATATTATAGAAATATCTTGTCGTTTTCGATCTATGTTTTCTTTTGTTTAAGAGAAATGAACAGTTTCATTAATAGAACGCTTTTTAATGTAAGAATGTTTTAAAATTATTTTAATTTCAATACACTTTATTGGAAATTTTGACGCATACGATGGCGGGACACCAGTGAGGGGTGATAGGTGAGAATGAAAGCAGAGGGCTTACGATGAAATGTTTTCCGAAATTTCGGGTCCGAACAAAACACAAATTTGATGTTAAAATTACATGATACATACCGTTTAAAAATATTAAAAATGCTAAAGTATCGTTCCTTTAGACTTTTATGGTAGGATTTATGACATACGAAATGTTAAGCTCTATTTACTGGCTCGATTTCGGTATGAACAAAAACACGAAATTGAGTCCGAAAATTCGGAATTTCAATTCATGGTAGACCCCCCGGTCAGTTAGCTCATCGTAATTAATACACGTGGAATTCAGCACGATGGTTTTCAGTGGGGCCACGTGGAGGCCTGACAAGGTGTATTGTTTACAATGAGGCTGGTATTCACTATTAGTAACAACCCCAGACTTGGTCAGATATAATATAACATTATGTAACAATTAATTGGATAACAGACTTAACATATTCGTTATTGGACCAGTATTTAGATATTGTAAATGAAATATATAGATGCAATATCTATATATCAATATATATAATATCAATATATATTACCCACCCCTATAAATAATATATGTAATTAAAATCAAAAGCGTGCACCTGTCTAATTTCGAAAATGGCTGAATTTTCTCACAGGCAAAGTGTAGAAGGGCAATGATTTATCACTTGTATCTATAAACCATCTATATTCCTGGAAAATAATTTACTTTCATAAATACGTGCCAAAAGCACACGGTTCTTAATGATCGGTGTCGGTGTTTACATGTTTATTTAAAATACATGTGAACGGATTGTGATGTAACATTACATTTTACATAACAATCATTACCTGTTACACTAACCGTTTGAATGCCGACGGGCGCCATTGCGCTCGTGCGTATTGTAACTAAAAGTGCCACGAGCGCCATGGTGCTCGTGAAATCAGTTGCTGTTTAGCTCGCTGTAGAAAAATTATTAAAATTGGATAATTTTTAGAGGAGATTTAGTTTTTTTTTTAGGTACAAGGGTAAATGACATCAACACGCCAAAGGTTTCTTTGGCATTTTTAAGTAGATATGAGTAAAAATCATTGGCACCTAAATGAATTAAAAGGCATGTGAACGGAATGTAATGTAACATTACATGTTATGTTATATACAAATGAGTACGTGCAGTAAATACTCACACTCATGCAATTGTGTTGTCACAGAATTATCAGTATTATTGGTTAAAGAAACTTTTTGCATTTATTTTTATATTACATTATATATAAGAGAATAATTAGTAATTGTAATGCAAAATTTTAAATTAAAAAAAAATTGCTACAACTTTATTATTACATGGCAAATTTAAAATGATATAATTAAACGGTCATTTAAAAAGTGATTCGAGTGTGAAAAAGTGTGTTAATCGTTTGATATATTACTTTGGTAAATATCTTTTTTTTTAAATACATATAACGCCTTAATGGCTTAACCCATCACTATGTAATTTACTATACATGTACTATATTGAGTGTAAGGGACAGATTGGTAGAACCTGAAATAGTGGATTCAGACCATAATTCTGAAATGAAAACCAGTGGAAATTCTTTACTAAAATTTTTTTTTTTTTTTTTTATTTAAATATCGTAATCTATAATACTATGTTATAACATAAAGAAATAATAATATTTTATAGTGAAATACTATAAAAAAAATAGTAATACAATATTTGTATTAAAATTTTACCGCGACGCGAGGAGTCAGCTGTGTAAGGTCAACGCTACAAGCGTACAAAAGCTACCTATGAAGAAGCGCCATTAAGCGCGTTGTAGGTATCGCGCGTCGTGTGGATCGTAAGATTTTAAATACATTGCGCGGAGTTAAAACTAAGAAACATTAATTATATGGCTGCGGTGCATTTCCGGTGTAGAAATAATATGTCATCTGATTCAGACCTTTCATCTGAATCGGCTGTTTTTGTTTTGGCCCAATCTGTCCCTTACATACTGTATAATCTAGCAGATTTGTTAAAAGAATTAAAGGCCAAAAGTTACGTAATTCGAGCTACATACGTATTGCTAGTATGTTGTGAGTGTAGTGTGTTAATTAAATATTAATTTTTCAAATAATAAAATGTCTTCATTATTAAAATTAAATTAAATACGAGCACATTCGTATTTATCATACGGATATTAAATAGACAAGTATACTTCAATTTTAGATATAAAATTGAAATATTTATTATACTACCAGAGGGAGACTTTGTACAAAAGTCGTTTGCTTGGCCACCTCTGTCCCATTCGTGTTTCAACCGGGAAGCAGCTGTTTGCATGGCTGTTTCGGTTTGAAGGGTGGGATATAACAGTGAATTTACAGGGTATAGAGGAATAACACCTGAGTCCTCAGGAATGGCAACACATGGGGAGTATTATGGGTAAAACAGTATACTCTGTTATGTGCATAGTACTGCTCATGTCTATAGGCGACGGTTATTACTTTCCTTCAAGTAAGCCGTCAACTTGTTTGCCATTTAAAGTTAAATAAAAAAAAAAAAACTTAATG
This sequence comes from Galleria mellonella, assembly GCF_026898425.1. Taxonomy (NCBI): domain Eukaryota; kingdom Metazoa; phylum Arthropoda; class Insecta; order Lepidoptera; family Pyralidae; genus Galleria; species Galleria mellonella. The sequence continues at coordinate 1,200,058 of NW_026442002.1, read as the reverse complement.
AAAACCATGATTCGTAATAAGATTTTGCGTGACGCGAAGACTTTTACTTGAATGTTAG